>NW_005054314.1:1932522-1992343 GCF_000277835.1 Geospiza fortis
AGAGTGAACTAGGAATGAGTTATGTCAGTGAATCCACTGAGCAGTCATTCCTGCATATCCTTGCCATTGTGTCTGAGGCTCTGGATCTATTTTATCATCTTAACTGTTTCTAAAATAGCAAGTGGCAATGTGCAGCCCTGACACAAACACCACACAGGAGCCACAGAAGCCCTTAATGCGTGAGGATCAATCTGCAGAGACAGTGCTGTGGATAACTTGCCCAGGCACTTGTAGAAAGGGTGAATTGCTTTCCTGGAATGGACAATAGTGCAGGTGAGCACTCTTCTGCTGGAGTGGAGTGACCTATCTGGTCACTTGTATGTAATTATTTTGCTAGACTGTTTGGATGTTTCAGATTTGCTGAAAGTTTTTTTGCTTGTTTTGTTTCAAGTGCAATTTACGTGTTTGCTTTCAGTCCACTTATAACTTAAGTGATTGGCTTTGAATGCTTGGTCCTGCCCTTGTGTTGGGCTGATATTTGCTGGAGCTTGTTCAAATGCAATGTTTGAAATTCTGGTCAAGAATTTAAAAAATATGTAGGGCTGTATGGGTGCTTCAATAGCTTGAGAGTTTTTTAGTAAAAGGACTGTCTTTAAATGATATGCTGCCGTCTGGGTAAGAGATAGCTCGTGTCTGATGGTGTGTACTCTGTGCATAGTCACTCATTTTGTGTATACTTAATTATTTTCACACATCTTTCTCCTGGGCTGATGTGTGGAATTGTGCTTGCTGATTTCACCATGGGGAGTTTTGTCACATGCAAACATGAAACATTTGGGCCTAGCCTATCTGGTAAAGGGACTGAACTTGGGAAATGGAATCATCTGGTGGCTCACAGCATGATTTGGATTAAGTTGGACTGTCCTTTAATAGCATGGTTTTGCTCTCTCTTATACAAGGGTAGTGAAATTTCCGTCTGTCTCAGAGGTACTGAAAGGCTGTTTCCAGTAAAAAACTTGGAGAGCTTAGGCTAGCAGCACGTTCTTTGATTTATTGGTCACTTCTTCCACTTCCTAAAAAAGACAAACCCAAAACCAAAAAACAACCAACAAAATGAGAAAAAAACAAAGGAGGAAAAAAATCCCCACCAAAATCCAGCCTTGATCTTGTTGAAAGATGAATTGAAATTGGCAATTACAAATTTGCTGTCCTTGCTGTAAGAAGATGTTCATTCCCACTGATGGACCTGGGAGAACGTGTCACAGCCGTACAGCAAACCAATCTATCACTTGGCTAAGGAGGAGTTTTCAGCTCTTTACCTGAAATAAGCAAAGCTGTTGGAGAGAAAAAATATTTGATACTGAAAAGTTTTTTGTCTGCTATGCCCTTTGGGTCTTTATAATAGGTCTGGTCCATACCACTGCAGCACAGCAAATGCCCAGTTCTTGCCTACCTGACCCCACACTCTGACTGTTTATTTGAGTGATGGAGAAAGACTTGTCTTTACCAGAAGTGCTGCTGTCTGTTGATTCCTCCCAGTGAGGTGTGCTGTAATCACTATCTCACAGCTGCTAACTTTGCCAAGAGATGTGCAGCAGTGCATTTCAGGGGTGGCTGCCTCCCGTGATTTCTTTGTCTCATTTCCATTTCAGAGATCTTAGTCTGATACGGGTGCTGCAGCCCACTTAGTGAACATGGATCAGGTCTTGTGGATCACAGGGTTGCTGCATCATGACACACATCTTGATTTGTCTTTGTACTCTGCTATGCATGCTAAATTCCCTAAAACTTTTTGGTGGTTGTCATTGTTGTAATTTGTGTTTTTCTGCTGAGGGGGAGCTGCAAGGGGGAAGATGGCCTGGGGAGAAGTAGTAATAGGAAAGTTTTATCAGGTGATGAACTTTTTGTAGTCTTTCTGCAGGGGAGCATGGGGAAACACAGGTTTTTACCAGTTACAGAGGTTTTGTCTTCTTAGACTTTACCTCTTGTGTCACCAGGTTTGAATTCTAATGAAGTCTACTGGTCAGAAAACTCAAGTTCATGCATTCTTTTTTTCCCAGCAGTTAGATGAGAGCTAATTAGTGTCTATTGATTTGCAAAGGACTGACCCCAACTCTAACCCTGGATTGACTCAAAACTGTTAGGGGGATTCTAAATTATCTAGCAAGTTTAATGTACTCACCCATCTTTCTCTGAAGTGTTTGTGCAGTGGTCAAGTAGCATCTCCAGAGTGGCTTCACTACTGTTGTGGAATATGTGAAAAGCACTTGAACATAAGGAAGTGCTGAATGAGCAAGCATACTGCACAATACCTACTATCCAGCTCTGAATTTCTTTTTTAAAAGATTGCTTTTTGTGCCTATTTGCTTATGACTTCTTGATGAATAGAAAATGGGCTAAAGAGAAAAAAGGTACATGATCATAATGTGCCAGCTAATCCTATTTCTTTCCTATTTCAGCCATGTCAGCAGAGTGATTCTCATGACTAATGATAGTTTTTATATATTTATATTGAATGCCTCGGCCAGCTCAGACCTACTTCCTCTATAGAACCATTATCCCACTGTTCTGTGCATCCCAGAAACTAATTGTATATCCCAGAATATCATGACTGAAATGATGGGAGCTATGTGACTTGCTAATCTTTCATTTCAGATGTAGTTCCAAAAAGATTTTAAAGATTTAGATTGGGATCAACCAGAAAATGTGAGAATTAAAATAAAAGCTTTTTTAAATAGTTTCAGACCTAAAAAAATTACTCAGCTTCAATTGAAGTCTAATATTTTGGTTTGGAAATTATTATTTCTGTTTTGTGCATTTTTTTCCTGGTTGAAACAATTTGGTGAAGCTTATCCAAGTTAACAAAATGTTTTTGCAGGCATGAATCTGCTTTTTTTCATATAAAAGCACCTGTTCTGTCCAATTTTTATAACAACATATAGATTATGGATGTGAATATAAAATTGTGTGTGATTTGGAAGAAATCCTGGTTTTTTTCAGGGTATATAGTACAAACAGCTTGTGATGGATTTTATGGATAGACAACTTTTGTCAGTCAAAGTGTGTATAGCATGTCTTTCCACCCCATCTACAGGCAATTTACTCTATTACCTGGAGAGGCAATGAGATAAGCCCAAAATTGATCAAAATGAGACCTGTTAACCCTCCTGAAGTTTTCCACTACTCCAGTTTGGCGCTCCAGGTGCAGAAGCTGCTCTAGAGCATGGATCAGTGTAGCTTTCTACATGCAGAGGGCAGTAAATGTTGTGAAGGTTTCTACAACTGCAGTGTCCTGTTTCAGAGGTGTGTGAAGTGAGCTGATGTTGCTCTGTCTGGGCAGGTGCCTGAAGCCTTCTGATGTGGTAAGGTGTTACTCTGGGTGAATGCTTAAAGCCTTCTGAAATTGTGTGGTGACACTCTGTGTATTGTGACTGTTTCTGCTGTGACAGTAAAGATACATGCTGGGGTCTTCCTCTGATGTGATTTACACCAGGGTAGATTTGGAGTAGCTCTGTGAAATCACTAAAGGCTAAAAGCAGAGTGGTCCCTCCTGGGGTGTTCCTGGCTCTAAGTAGGGACTGTGGGTCCAGGACAGCCAATGGATTCTTCAGGGCACACCCTGAACATCTTAATCAATAGCACACTCTTCCTCCCGGGCTGTGCAGGTTGTCCAGACCGTTGACTTCAGCAGCTAACTGAATGCACCCTTGTGTTGCATTGTATGTTGTTTCCTTCTGGAACTTTAGGAAATTTAGCAAAATGATCACGTTCAGCAGTAGTAAGTGTCCCCTTATAAATGATGCTGGGTATCTCAGAAGTATCTGTAATAGACTCTGTAGAGCAGAATCTGCCAAGGAAAGATTTCGTTTTTCAGTTGAAACAAAATAGTGTAAATCAAATGGTCTCCAGTGGAAAGTGCTGACCCTGCTTTTAGCAGAACTCACTTATACCATATCTACTTTCAGATTTCCTATTTTTTTCCCCCTTTCCCAACCACAGATATATTTTTTGTAGCTGTGAGGCTTTCACTACTTTTTTCTGCATCAGTTTATGTATTTTGCAATTCTTTTATGAATAGAGGCTGTGTGACATTAACCACCGTAGACTCTTCTGTGAAATTTAACTCCTTGTGTCTCTTAGGTGCTTGCAAGAATAGTGATAGTCTTGACTGAAAAACATTGCACCTTTTTCTGAGTCATTCTAGAGATAATTCAAAAACAAGTGTCTGGTAGAACAGGGTCTTTTGACAGAAGCATAAAGCTAGCATTTTAATTTATTTTCATGTGTAAAAACACACTGTTGTTTTTTATAAATGGGGAACCTATTGTGGGTAGTGATGCTAGCTCCTGCATCCTGGTCAGGTTCCAGCTTGGATCAGCATCAACATAAATCAGTTATTCTCCTGAAAGCTTTATTTAGATAAATTATCTGCACTTCCTGTCTTAAATTCTTATTGTGTTGTTCTGCAGTGATAGCCCCTGTTTCACATAAGATGCTTTAGAGATTTGAGGCAATCTCTGCATACGCTGGAGGATACAATTTGATATTAAAGTATATTTTCCTTGCGGGCTTTTCGGCAAAGATTCTGTGCTTCCTTGGTACTGTCTGGAGATTCTCTGTGTTAATAAGAATTGTTTTGTTAATTGATTCCAGAATCTGCTGCACTGGAATAGTCTGCCTTAGTCAGGATCTCCACATGAATTTTAAAATGGCATCTTTCTGGACAAAATTCTGCTTTTTACTATGTTATCTCTAAAACTGATTATATCAGCCCAGTCTATTTCTTCTATATGCTGGGTTGATTTCAGTTTACAGCAAAATTTTCTATAGGGGGATTAAAATCAAAATTATTTGTATTTTCAAGAAGCTTGGGTAAAGCTGTGTATGAGATATGAATCATTTCAGTTTCTCAGAGATTCAGCTCTGTAACTGAATGTGTGTGGAGTACACTTGAAAAAGTATCTGAAAACCCCAAAACCAGGAGACCTTCTGCAAAATGGGTGTGAGAAGGGCAAAAGTGGCATGAGAGTCTCCCCTGCTAGCCTGGCTGCCTCATTCCTGGATGAAAGCAGCTGTAGAAGTGTAGAGCATTAAGATCAAACCTCCTGGATAATCAGGACTGTGACTTTGTTCTGCGTGACAGAGAAGGGCCTGCGGTTCCTGCTGCTGCTGCCTTTTCCACTGAGCCTGCCAGCAAAAGGATCAATTAGTGCCAACTGCAGGAGTGCAGCTCCCTTACAAAGGCCTGTGTCCACTGAGAACTGTTCATTTAAGCTCCCATTATGAACTTCAGGTTAATAACAGTGCATGCTGCTACCTCATCATTTACCTGAAACTGAGACTATTTTACCAGTTTAGCCGTCATCCTACCTAGCTCAGGTGCTTTTTTGCAACTGAGTCCAACTTTAAATCTCCAGGAGAAGTGGATCATGTTGTGCTGTGATGATTACAGTTACAGTGTGTAGAGATTTATTGGCAATATAGAATAAAAAGTAGTAACTTTAAAATATTGATGATCAAAGATGTGCAGCTTGATAAATTCACCCATTCTTAAAAGCTGGCTTTTCTTTATGAATGCCTGCAGACAATTTTACTTAATACAATCAAGGCTTTCAGTTTAAAACAGCCACAACCTGCTTAATTTCTCAGAGGTATAGTGGATGTGAGGTTCCCCTGTTTCTCCACTGGTAAGTGTTCCCTTTTCAGAGAAGTTGGCGCTATTAATCCTTTTGCTGTTGGTGGTTATGCTGAAAACATCCCACTGCAATGCTGCCTTAGTGTGGCTGGGCATGCTGATTGTCATTAAACTAGCAATAAGCTTGTAAATTGGATAATGCTACAAGTTGAAGATTATTTTAATTGCCAGGATATAAATTTTCTGAGCAACAGGCTTTAAGGCTGAAAAGTGATTTCTGGATATGGATGGAACAATGTGACTTCTGAAGCTTGGTGCAGCAGCAGTTTGATTACCTGGGTAATT
This sequence comes from Geospiza fortis, assembly GCF_000277835.1. NCBI lineage: Eukaryota > Metazoa > Chordata > Aves > Passeriformes > Thraupidae > Geospiza > Geospiza fortis. Next base: position 1,938,443 of record NW_005054314.1, read on the forward strand.
AAACAGAGCAACACACACAGATGTGCTGTTGCTTCCTGCTCAGACTGTTCAGAGGGCTTGGGCACTTCTGCAGAGCTCATCTGATGGATTTTCTTTGGAGCGTTACACTCCATGTGAAGGAGCTGAGGTGATGGCCTTGGCTCCCATTCATGATATCTGCAGAAAAGAATTGCTGCAGTCTAGTGGTGTATTGAGCTCTCTGCAGTGGTGGCTCATGGCACCACAAATCCTGTCTGGAAGCCAAGGAATGCCAACCTCTAGGTTCTTGGGAAAACTGATCTTTTCTCTGTGTTCCCTAGAGCACACACCAGGCATCTTGTAATTCTTACAGTGAAATAAGGTAGAAAACCTGTAAGAATTCCTGATGGTTAGGAGATTTTCCTGCAGAAGCAGGAGACATGTGCCTCAGCCCAGGGCTGGTGACCCACCGATGTGCAGGGTCACATGCTAGGCAGCAGTGGTGTTGCAGTAACTTGCCCAGAGCCCCGCAGGGCTGCCAGGGAGAGACTCACTACGACCACAGCAACTGGATCTTTTTCACTTCAGGGCTTTAGAAGCTTTCTTTGGGATCTGTACTCCACAGGGATGTGGTTTTTCCCTTTAGTCAGCTGTCTTTATTCCTTTTTCTATATTCTCTGTTCTTGCTTTGCTTTTATGGATAGGAGCATAATTTAAAAATGAAAAAAAAGGAGCTATTTCACTTCCCAGAGACAGTGAACAGGACTGTGAATGGCGCCTTCTGTTCCCCGTCTGCCTGGGTTCACCTCGCGCCCATCAGCCTTGGCATTAGTCTCACTCACACGGAGCTGTTGGGTTTGTTTTGCTCTCAATAACTCTTTTGAGAGTGGGCAAGTTTCACACTGAAGTAGTTAAAAACCCCAAACTTGGTCACATTTCCTTTTAAGTGACATTAGTGTAAGTCACCACCCAGGCTGGGTTTGCTCAGATCACTGGAGCTTTCTGTGAATCCAGTTTGACTTTTGAGATGTTTACCATCCTTGAGATCATGTGAGTTTCCTGCAAAGCTGGAACTGCTGAAGCACTGGAGGGATCCTGGAGCTTTCAGTGGGGCTTGTATGTAAATACAGTAACTGTGTGAATGAAAAACCAACAGTAAAATTCATCATCATTTCTTTAGTTTCTTGAAGGCTGCCATGCCTTCTGCACTGATATGAGACTTCTGCAGCTCCCAGTGATGAACCCCCTGAAACAAATGACTGAGATTAGTATTATTTATAGATAACCATAGAGATCATTCATCCTTCTCAAGCTGTTTATTTTTGGGCAGCCCAGTGAAACTGATGAAATTGCCAGTTGTCTGAAATGCTGCTGCCAGTTGTTTGAATGAACGGTATTGATTATAGTTACAGGACTATTCATCTCATACTGGCACGCATACAATACATGGATTATAAAAATGTTGTCTCTGTTGACAGCTGGGTTATGAAATGATACACTGAATTATATGTCCTTGCAGGCAGTGTCTGCATTGACTTTTCTTACCCTAATTCAAAAGTATTAAAAGTTACTTGTAGGAATACAGAATAGAGCATTAGACTCTGAAAATATTTTTTTTTGCACCTTTGTTAGTAACAACCAGTTAACAAGTTTGTTGAAATGAGGTGACACAGCAAAATTCCAGTGAGTACTAACTGGTTTATACAATCTTCTTCTGTGGAGGTGAAGAACATTTGTTTTATTAAAAGAATAAAGGACTTCTTGGAAGTTGCAGATAGAAAAGAGACTATTTAAGTGTACTCTGTTACCCCAGTTTTGTTTTGAAATCAAAGAAACCCTTGAGACGAGCCGTGTTTGCAATGTATACAGTAGTAGTCTTCTGGCTTCAGAGCAAATACCTTAATATTTCTCATTTTTTTATTTAAAAAAAATGCATTGATGCAGTGATTGTGTTTGTCTACAGTTACCCTCAAAAGTTTTCCATTCTTCATTCTGTCTCTTACTTAATGGTGTGTAGCCCAGTTGCCTGGGTCATTCCATCACAATGTCTTTTTCTGTGGGATTCGCTGGAAACAAGGTCAGCAGATGGCCTGTTGGCTGTGGAACAATCTGTTCTTCTAACTTGAATGAGTTAGAACCCCAAAAGTTGAAATAAAAGCCCCTCTCACATTTTAGAGGATGTGCTCTCTTATTGATACGTTGCAGTATATTTGAAGGATTGATATTTTGACCAAGTGTGATTATTAAATAAAGATTAGATTTTTAAGTACTGTGCTTGAAAATTTCCATTGTCTTACTCTGTAGCCATGAGTGACTGAAAAGATTTAAGATTTTACATTTAACTGCTCAGAGCATTTTTATTTTAGTTTTACTCAGCTTACTTGTTTTATATCTGAAATAACACCACTGCCTCCAGCTGCTGTCCTGAGAGCAGACTTTCCCTGTGTTTGCCTGAACTAATTGGTACAATGAGCATAACTTCAGTAGTACACAGCAGTGACAGAGGTAACTGTAGCATGCTAGGGTGTGTTTTAAAATGTGTTCGCAATTGTAGACAATTTATTAAATAATTGCATTTAAAGTTTCATTAAATACTGAAGTCTATGTCACTCCAGCTGGAGTTGATTGACTTATGCCTCATAAAAACAGGTTTATGTCACTATGGTTCTTAAAAAGATATGTAGCAGTTCTTTTTGGCAGTACAGGGTTTACAGATTTGCTATGAACTTGTGTGTTGTTTTGTTACCAAAGGGTCATGTTCTTCCACAGAGTGCATTACTTGTGATAGCTTTCAAGTGGAATATTTTTACCATAATTCCAGGTTTTTCACAGCACGAACTACCAATTTTGTGAATAGGAAAATAATTTTTTCTCTTGTTCTTTCTTTTTCTTCATAGTCTGAGATTTTTTTTTAATCTGTAAAATTTGTAATGAGAAAATAAGTGAAACTAATCTTGCTCTTCGAGTGTCTCTTGTCATTGGTTTTTCAGATCCTAGCAAGCCACTTTTCTCTGTCTGCTTCCTTCTGCTTGCCTTTCCTTTGTCTCAGTCTCTACAGTGAAGCTGTTCTAATACCACCACTTATTGAGGGTGTTTTATTCTTAAATTCTTTTTCCAGAAATTTAATCTCTTATGAGATGGGATATGCTCAATCTCTATACAAGTGAATGAGTTAGCAGAATAAATATCCTCTGTGTTCATGGGAGAATAGACACCCCCATGCCCATGCTGTCAGCAGAGAGAGATGGATTCTGTTGATAATTTGTGTGGTGCAGTGGTTGACAAGATACAGTAGCAAGGATAAAACGGTAGAGACTGCACTTGGCAAAATTTAGTGGTCTCTTCAGCTGTGAATGGGTCTGCTTAATTGTTCCCCTGCTGAAATCATGCATCAGAGCAGCACAAGCTGAGCAGTTGTGATGGCTGAACTTGCTCCTGCTGCTCATGAACCACACAGACTGTAAATGCAAACAGTAGGTGCTCCCCTTACCTCTAATTAAAGCATGGATGTGGGTTTGACTGTTCAGCTGCAGTGTCAAGTTACTCACAAAGCCAGCTTGGGAGGTGATAAGCAGGTATTTTTACTGGATACCTTTGCCTTTTTGGCTTCTTCGGCAGAAAGGACAGCCTGAGGGAGAAGAAATGTACAGTGATGAATCTCTCCTTTGTTTCCTTTCTTAATTATGGAAAACTGTGACATTTCTACAGTTCACTTTAGTGTAAATAGGAATATGTCCTGTGAATCCTAAGGGAAGGTGTCCTTCCCTAAGCAGAATGGTCTGATTCTTCTGTGGAGCTGCAATATGACTGCTTCTGTCCTATTTGTGGTTTAAACATACAAGATCAATGGTGGTAATAAAGATTACCTGTGATGGTTATCTGAGTTCTTGAGAAAAGAATGGCAGAGGAAGAAATAAGAAAGGGTGATAATGTCACTTGAGAGGTTGCTTGTATAGGGCTCGTAGCTAAACCACCTTACTAAATATCCTTCAGTGTTCTGTACCCTTGTCCATATGGGCATTAACACCTTGTTGAAGGGCTTGGATGTTGAAACTGAACACACTGATGTCCAAACTTGCCTTTCAACAGTCTGCTCAGCTGTATAAAACACTGAGTGGATATCTAATTCAGGCCCCAGCTTTGTTCTAGGTGAGTAGCAGTATCCATTGCAAGAGGCAATCTGTGTAATCTCTGTTAGGTGTCAGTTGGGGTGAGTTGTGTTGTCTTTCAGGAGAATGAGAATATGTGGGCTTGCTTAGCTTAAATAACTGGTTATTTTTCAGATCTAGTTAATCACAAGCCCACATTCTTCACCTGAACAATCCTTCCAGACTCATCCATTCAGGTAGCCTTTTCTAATCTTGGGCAGAGATTATGTTTTTAAACTCTGATTATGCTGTTTTAGAGGAAGAACCCTTCCTCTTGTGTTTGACAATTCCTATTTTTAAGAACTCTTGGGTTTTATTTCTATTTTTCTTTTGATTCAAACTTGGTTTTATTCTTCCTCCCTGCAGTTGTGTCATGGACTAAATGTACGTCTTCTGCTTGCACAGACAATATCTGCTGATATCAAGGACACAGATTTTAAAATTATGTGTACAGCAGCATGTTTGTGTAATAGTACTGTGATCAGTGCTGTTTCTTAATAAGCAACACCATATTATTGCTCCATTCCTGGGGAGAGTCTCAGAAAGATGAGTTAAGTTTTCCAGAGTGAGATTAATTTCTCACTTGCTCCCCCCTAGTCTCCCAAACCTGGTATTCAGAAATAAATCTTTTAGGAGGAGAATTTAATTATCTTGCATTTCCCACATTGTTGGCTCTAATTAGCTGACTGTGCTGTGGATTCCAGCCCTCACTTGGGAAGTTTGAATGGACTCTGTAGATAAAACAGTTTTAGAAAGAGACTTCAGAACATGGCTTGTCAGGAGGCTACAGCTCTGTAGAGCATGATTAGTTTCACTTATTGGCTTGACCCAGCACATTTATTCTGCTTAGCTGAAGTCATGAAAATCCTAGATACTGAATTTCTTTACATTTGTTTTAACCACTCTTTTAAGAAAATATTTTTATTGTGACATTTCCATGATTTGCTTTATTTGCAGTAATACTCTCCCTCTTATATTTTTATTCAATGTTAATTGTGTGATAGCAGGATATGTTTTATTTGAGAATGGGTTTGGGTATTTGGAGAGAGGAAGAATAAGACTAAGTATGTGAAGGGAAGCAACAATTTGGAAAAGGGTCTGGAGCCAAGACTTAAGTTGAACTTCTTTCCAAGATGTGAAATGGCTTGAAAATACTCACTTCTAGGGGAAAACCTTGGTGTGTTTGCTGTCTAGAAAGATTTTTAATTACTGTGTCATGGGCCAATTTCATGGAAGGGAAAGTTTTTTTCTAAAGAACAGAAATTAAATAATTTGGAACTAGTCTTTAGTCCATCTATTCATGGTTACTAAATTATCCTGTTACTGTCAATCTCTCTTTCTATTCCTATGGTAACTCAACAAAGTAAGATGAAAGATTCAGTGTAGTTTTGTTTTGATCCCCCCAGAGTGAAGAGGAGGCTCCCAGCAGGTGGCTACCACTGAATCCTTGTATGACCTAATAATATTGATGGAATGAAATATTACTATCAAACATAGATTTAAACAATAAAATCCCAAAGGTTCTGTGCTTAAAGAGACGGGGTAAATTTATGAATTCTGTATACTATGTGTCAAATTATTTCCTGCTGTTCTTTCTCATAGCACCAACACGACAGTCAACCAGAGGAGAAACAAAAATGAGAGAGAAAAAAAGAAGAAATGTTTTAAGTGGCAGCAATTGCTGACTTGTTACAGGATTACATTTCTGTGTTTTAGTCCCATCACTTTGTCTTCCTTTTATTTATCCAATAACAAGAAAAGAGAACTGTATGTAAAAGTATACTGCTAAATCCATACAAAAATTTGAGCAGTCCATGATTTTTCAATCCATGGAGTTCATAATTTAGTTTGTTTGTTATGATTTCTGTAGGTTTCAGGACTTCTTGAAATACTGGAATATACTGATGGTGCTTAACTAAAACTTGTGATAGCATGTGTTTACATTTCTGGCAATGTTTTTGCAGACTTTTCTTGGTTTAGTGGAAAACCATAAAGGTCAGTAGCTTGCTGTATGTCCACATGGTAACTTCAGGGTTCAGAACCATGATCCTAACCAGAAAGGGCGTTACAGGTGTATTATTCTAATGAGAAAGATTAGAAACAAATCAGAATATTTTTAAATGTGTCACATTTACTTAAAGCAGATTCAACAGTGAGTTTAGCCCCAGAGGCAAAGAATAGCATAATAGAGGGACTTGAATGCCTGCTTTTCTTTTATAGGTGATATCTGTAGAATAGGAGGTAAGAAATATTGTCTGGGCTTCTTTGGGAAGCTTGGAGGAGCTGATGAATTCATCAATCCCTTTTATGCAGCTCTTCTGGAGGATTTAAATCTTCCTGTCTTCAACTTATTAAATTATTATGAGAAAGTCATTCTATTGTTATCAAATTCATTTTTCTTATGCAAGTTTCTGTGCTATTTTTGTTATAGGAAGGTATTGTCTCACTGATAACATTGCCAGTGGGAAGGAGGGCTTGGACTCGCTTGTGCAAATGGAAAATACATGGAGAAAATCAGAGTACAAAGAAGTCTTCTGTGCCTATAGCTGGCGTTTCTTAGAAAATGAAGTCTCTTAAGCCTTCTGGTATAGTCTGGAGAGACACTTCACTTACTCCATTAATCTATCTGAAAAGCTTTACTACCTGAGTTCAACAAATAAATCTGTTCAAGGCCTACAAAATTTTCAAGTCCAAAAATAGTCTGTTGATGGGACGCTTTAAAAAGCTTTACTCTGTCAGGGAGTTGGTTTGAGAATCAGAGTAGGAAAATTCAGTAGCAGCAGCCCAACATCAGCTCCTACAATGCATCAGTTTAATCAAATACAAGGGCACATTATCATAGCCCTTTCTGCTGTCTGCTGCTTAGGCAGGATAGGATTACATGAGGTGCATTTGTGTGTGATGCAGAGAAAGAGAGGTTTCCTGGTTTGGAACCTTTGTGATGAGCTACTTTTTGCTGAATGATATGAATGCTTCTCTTGACTACTACACAGGTTCTAACAAGAGACAAATATTTTTAATTTACTTTGAAATTGCCAGTGGAATTTTCAGATTAAAATTCAGAGTCATTTATCTGTAAAAACTGGAGGGTATTGTGTGTTACTTTATAAGAAATTAGTAAAGCAGCAATTTAATAAGTTTTTATTTGGTAGGACATGGGTACATTTAATTTAAAGTAAGGCATTATTTACAGTCTCTAACTGTGGTCACATATCAGTTCCTATTCTGTTGTGCATAGCAAGCTGATTTTTTAAAAGCTTTTTTGACAGGCAGCTGAAAAATTAATCGAGTTCATTGAGTTCATGAAATGGTTCCTCCCATGACTGTGTCTGTGCCTGCTGTGAGTAAGGGCTGCCCAGCTCCTGAGCCTGCTCGTGTCACCCAGGGCTGGCAGTGCCTCTCTCCAGTCTCATCTCTCGCTAAGACTCTCCCTGTCCTTAGCACAGTCTGGTTGACCTCCCAGAACAGGTGGTGCTGCCAACAAGGGATAAGCAGCAGCGGGGGCAGGCCTTCAGGGTGATGATGGTCTTCTGGAAAGAGCTCATCCTGCAGCTCACTGCAGAGTTTGGGGAATGGTACAGCCCTGTGGGAAATTGCCTTAAGGCAGAGAAATTTATTGCCATCTGTCATCCAAAGTGCTGCAGTTGAGCTGTTTGGTAAATTGGATGTCAGACCTACTGTCCTAAAGATACACACTGCCCTTTTGAGAGTGTTTCCCCCAACTCTGTACTGATTTGGGTGTTGCACAGTTGTGTTTCAGACACTGGTGAGACTCATCTGCTTGTTCCTTGGCTGAAAAAATATCCCCTAAATGGGAGAATTCCTAATGGTTTGTCAAAGACTGATTGAGAGCTGAAGTGTCTAACTGAAGGAAGGCTCCACAATGCATTGCTCTTTAGAAATTCATATTTACCTTCTGCTGTAAGGATTAGCATTCTTGTTCCCAAAACCAGAAAAGGTTTGGATAGTGTTGCAGCAACATTGTTGCTTTGGACTTCCCCCTGCTTCATTTTTCCTCTCCCTTCTAAGTTTACTCAGTAGTTTTGCAGGACGCTTGGAATTTATTGGGGTGTACAATCAAGTTGTTAGCAGATTTAGTGATTGTTGTAAAAAGCCAGAGAATAATTTTTTTATACTTCTAATAAAGTAATATAAAAATATTTTCAGAAGAAAGTTTGTTTGCTAACCATATTTCCGTATTACGTTATTCCAATGGCAATAACATAATCCAGATTTTTTTAAAGTATCTGTGGTTCTACATTCATTTATATTCATGCTGATGAGGCCACAAACATGGTAAGATCGCAGGAGGATTCTCTGAGCTACATGATGTTTGCGAATAAAAGAGTTTCTAACTCTTAGGAATGGAAGTTACAGTAATCTTCTTATTTTCTGTTAACTCCGCTAGTAAAGGAGAGGAAAGGAAGGACTGTACTTTGAAGGCATGAATTTGCAGGCACTTTACTGCTAGGAAAGATTTTACTAAATATTAGTAGAGAAGAGACCAAGGAAGTGTAGAAGTGTAGTGGTGTAAATCAGACTAAATCATCTGACAACCCCTCATATAGCTCAGCTGTAATGCCTCATGGAAGGGACCCTCCAGAGTGGTAATTTGACCCTCAGCTCTGATTTAGTGTCTTGAGCTTCAGTCTCTGTCCATCAAAACATGGAAGCATGTTCTTAAATTTGTGCACAGAGCTTTGTCATGTAGGACATTAAGCAAAACCCTCTGAGCATGTAGAGCAAGGTGAACTAAGCTGTGGTTCTTCAGGTGTGTGTGTTCTAGAGAAAGTCAAGTGCTGCCCCACACTGCCACTGTCTCATGATACACCCAGCGTTCTGATGAGGACTTCCAGGATCTCTGAATCCTAGAACCAAAAGGCTGCTAGTCTGGCCTTGATGTGAGGCAGTGAGCTCTTGTTTGTCAAGGGAAGATGTGGGAAGAGCCCCACTTCTCTACCAGCATCACTCATACCCCTGCAGACCACAGCCTCATGCTGTTGCTAATGATTAATGAGATTGTTCTCTGCTTATGAATGTAGCAGCATCTTGTGGAGCACAGAAAATGCACGTGCACCGTGTTAACATGCACGTGCACCGTGTTAACATGCAGGTGTCTGAGAGCAGATTTTAAACCAGTATTTAAAGCTATGACATGGTGTCCAAACCCTCTGAGATTAATAAATAATTCCAAACTAGGTCTGTCTTTCTTGGCCTCCCCTTGCTCCTCTGACAGGGCAGCAATCACTTAAGAATTAACACGTAGCAATGTGACTTTTCTTTCGCAATCAGGCTTTTGCTGTACCATTTCCATCAATTTTGGCTTCCACATTATTCAGCTGTGCACCAGACAACTCTTTTGTTATGTGCCAATTAACCCAGCTTGATAAATAGTGATTATGCATAATTCATAAAGAAAAATATTCTTGTTGTTTCCTGTAAATAAGGCACTGGCTTAGCTGAGGGTACTGGTCTGTGAAATACTGTCAGATGTGATCATGAAGGTCCAGGAGGCTGATAGCAAGAGGAACTCTGAGGGCTAAGGCAGATAGAAATAATATCAACAAAAATAGATGGGAGGATGTTTTGTAAGGGCAGTTGGGGTGTTAATGTGGTATTTGTGTAGTTTGCACTTTCAGTGTGAATAACTCTCTCAGTTCTAGTCCAGCTTTCACTGAATTCCATGTGAACTTCTCCAGTGGTACTGGTGGGTGCTTCATTGGACCCCTAAGGAGCATCTTCAAATAATTCCATGGCTCCTGAAGCCAGTTTTCACAGACATCCTGTTTCTGCTTCTGCATTAACAGATCTGAAGCGTCTCAGTCTGATCAGCTGACAGCAGTGGAACACAAGGGTGAGAATTGCATAGCCCCATGAACTTGGAGTAGAACAGGGGAGGAGATACAGAAATACGAAATCCAATCCACTGGTCCAAGATGTCACTTACAGTGACAGTGCTTGCTGGAATACCATTGCAGAGCCTCCAGGAAAGTGTGAGGGACTGTTGCTTTGGGTAAGCTGGGCTGTCTGTCAGCCAGCACCATGCTCTGCAAACACAGAGCCAACTGGAAATCCTCCAGAGCTGGAGGCTGCTTGCACAGCTGCTGTTTTGGCATTTGCATCCCCTTTCTCCTTGAACAACCTTAATTGTGACCTTCACCTCCTGGTGAATTTTACTCAGCTCAGTACTTCAGGTGTGTTGGCCAGTTTACCTCTTCTCTTATCCTCTGTAATACATCCCCATAGGCCTATAAATGGCACCACCTCAGCAGACTCAGCTCATCTTTCATCACACTGCCAGAGCCTTGTTTTGATTTATTGCCTCTCACCACAGTGGCCCAGAATGAAGTCAACTTCTGAAATCACTTAGGAAAGGATCTGCTGAACAAGCATACATTTAATAATATGCCTCTGCCTTTTTACTTCCTCCACACTGAGATGTTCCAGTGATATAAGAAATCCCTTCAGAGTACTGGGGTGCTGGAGATGGCAGCTGCTGATTCACGGCTCTGAGGCACAGCATTGCCTTCAGCTGCTGCTCCTTGATTCAACCCTTCGTTCTGCCTAACATCCTCAGCTACAAAATGCTGCCCTTTTCTGATGGGTGTGATTTTTTTTTTCTTCATAACACAAAGCTCTTGCTTTCCCTTAGCCTGTTGTTTAAAGTATTGTTACCTTCTTCAGATACAATCTGTCTTAACAATAGTGAAGTGGGTACTCCCTGGTCCACCTGATCTTGTTAAGTTCATGTTAAAAACACTTTTTTGAACATGTCTTTTTGTTCCAAGGCAGAGTGCTTAATGACATTTGGAACTGTTACTTTGAATATATTTACAGAAACATTTGTGTAACTGTGTTTGTTAGAATATGCATGTTATTAGAATATATTACCTGCTTGTAAATAAATGGCTACTAAATTTTCTGGTGTGTTCAAACTGGACAATTTTTTGAAGAACAGTGGTTTTCATATTTTTCTCCCACCAACATTTTTAGAAAAATTGCTTTGGAAAGTAAGAGATACAGTTACAATCCAAAGTGATCAGAGCAAGCAGGCATGACATACCTTATTAAATTAAAAGCATTTCAAATGGTGCAACAGATGGAAACAAGTTATTTCACTTGAGTGACTGTTACATATTTGTGTTGCATGCACGCTGTCCGTGTTTTTGCAGAGATTAGTCACGAAGCAGGAGCTGGATATTGGATGTGAGGAACACAAATGATCGCTGCTCGCTGTGAATATATTTAGACTCCTGTAGAAAGCTTTGACAGGTCCTCTGGCTCCCTCACACAGGTGTTAGCTCATCTCCCATGGTTCACGGAGAGAGTGTGTGGTTATGTGTGTAGGATTGGCTAAAGCTTTCGTGGAGGTCAGAGCTCAGTGAACTGCTTTACATCCACTCATTAAGTCCCTAACACTCTCTGAACCTGAGGGAGGCCTGTACCATAAATCTTAAGCATCCAGGATGGTGGAGGTGCAATCAGGAGCAGAGTGTTGGCATTGTACATACTGCTGCTGTTGGCAAGGCACTGATTATCCTGGAGTAGCTGAGCAGAAACATCTCTTCAGCAGGTTATGAAAGGCAGATACCAATGCCTTTCCATTCTCTCCAGTGGTGAGTTTAACTGTCTACCAAGAGAAGCCCCTTGTGCTTCTCCTGCAAGCACTTCTTTGGTGTCAAGACCACCATAGGCAGAAAGCAGAAGAGGTCACGCATAAATCCTCAGCATTTACATCTGACTTCCACAACAGTGTTACAAAGTCTTCTTTCTAAAAGGTCTTTGTTTAAAACTGTGTGGTATGTTTTAATAGCTTTCCTTTAAAATAAATGCTTCTTGTGAGTAGCTTGTGGGGATGGTGGGATCAGGATGAAAAGTGTTCTGTTAACAGTAGATTGTGAATGCCCAGGATGGATTTAAGAATAGAAAGCTTGGCTAGATCTGTGGAGCCTGGTCTGGGACCTTGAACTCCATCTTGTACAGACACAAGCAGGATAATGTAGTATTCTAATCAGCATGTACCTAAGTATAGTCCTTAAGTACCTAACACATTTTTTAAATCATCTTTCAAAAAAATCAGTTGATTTTTATGGCATGTATATATCTTCTCTCACCTTTAATCCATTTTAAGCTTAAACCCCTATTTTATTTCTTTCAAACTCCAATGGTTTATGCTTCAGAATGAGTCATGACTGTCTGACTCACAGCCTTTCAAATGTTCTAATAGTACTCATAATCAATGGTATGTTTTAAAGAAATCAGGGCGTAACAGGGATCACAGGTAAATGAAACCCTTTCATATTGTGATCCTGAGAAGAGGCTGACACTTCCTGGCAACTGGCTGGATTGACTCCTGGGTTTCTTCCACCATCAGAAATGTCATAATAACAGAGACTCCGAATACTCTGAATAGCCAGTGATTTTTCTTTTTTTTTTTTTTAATGGAAACCATGTATTAAAATTTGGTAGAACTCTACATCTTAAGTTTGGAAGTAGCTTGGGAGCTAAATGGAAGTGGGTAGAAAATAGCAATACAATAGCACTGTGTTGCTGTCTGTATCTGCTGCTCAGGCTACCTGCAGTACCTTCTCAGACTAGAGCAGTTTTCAGAAAGTTAAGCACAGCTTTCTCAGTAAAATCAAGGTTATGTTCAGGCCATCTTACAGTTTGTTACCCAAGATTGCCTTTTTTATTCACATATTAAACATATTAGGTAGTTTTTTAAATACCAAAGCTGTAATTTGCATATATAGCAAATTGGCAGTTTGGGCCGGAGGACTTTTTATTTTGGTTTACTTTTATCTGGCTGAAGCTGTGCTAATGGACAAATACCCCCATTGTGGCATGTGTGAGGCTTGGTGCTGCTGGTTTTCCCACTATTACAGCCCAAGTGGCTTGTGTTTGTCATTGGCAGCTGGCATTTTTCATACACTCATAAAACTCACACAAACATTTCAGTTTGAAGAAAAGATCCCGCACACAACAAATTCATGCACGTTGTTAGGGTTTTATTTGACCACAGTCATATCTGTAAAAGCCAGAATGTGTGAAGTTTAATGAGTCAAGTATGTCATAAGCAATTGGGCACACTGAAAGAAACCAAGGTTGTGACAATGAATGTGTACAGCACTCAGCACCAAGGAACTGTAATTGTGATTGGAGTTCCAAAGTCATCTTGAAAAGCAGATAAGAAATAAAAACTTCTTTAACAGTGTGTGATGGAGTTAGGAAATGGTGACTGAAGTAATCTTGAATGGGATCTTGACCAGAGAGTGTTCAAGGATGCTTGGATCTGAACATGTGTTTAGAATTACTTTCCAGTAAACGGTTTGTAAAATATGAATGGATTAATCCTTATGCCTTTCATTTGCTATTTAATAATATCCCCTCCTGCTGCCAGAACATGCTGTTTTTATTTTATTTGCTCTCCTAAAATGAAATTTAAACTGAAGTGTGTATATTTGAAGAAAACATTAGGTAGAACAAAGCAAGTCAAGTAGTTCTTTGTAAAAAGAACTAGATAAAACATTGCAATTTCATCATTGAGAAAACTGATGCCATAAGTGAAGTAACAGGAGTAAATTATGGTTTTGTTTTGTGCTCTGCTGTGAGGTTTTGGGTTGGATTTTTTTGGTTTTAGGGGAGATTTTTTTGTTTGTGAGGACACATCTTTTTCTAGGTAGGATGAGAAGTCATGTTATAGCCAGTATGTCAGGAAGGTTTGTATCCAATTTCAGGTTGTAGCTTCCTTGGTTCCCTCCTGCCCCCAGGAATTTTCACTGTTAACTGTTCCAAGAATAGCTGCTTTCAGAAATGCATCTTTCCTCACCTGAATTTTAAACAATATTTTCTCCATGACAGAATTCAGTCTTAATTAAAATGTAAAAGATGGTTTTATTGGCTATAGGTAAATGCAGTTCACTTAATTTTACATTTTTAATATTATGGGCTTGTCTATAAAGGAAGCTCTCAAGTCTGATTGCCTGGAGCCCCCTGAAAGTAGCTCATTCTGCATTCAGGGGCCCTGCTGTGCTGATCTCCTCAGGGCTCAAGGTAGAGAGAGTTGTTGCTTTTCATTCTGTGTATTAAAATGAAAGCAAAAGAAAGCAGTAGAGGCATTGTGTCTGTCTCTCTAAGAGGAAGGCTGTATTCTTACTGTAACAGGTAATGTTAATGGTAACCCTTGCTTTATTACAACAAGGAGGTCAGGATAGAGCCCTAGAAAATGGCAACTGCTCTCTCTGAGTTAGTCTGCATATTATTCCATTGTAAAGTAGTCCCATTAGTTTGTTGGCTGAAGCTGGCAGTGAGAGTTGTCTGGAATCCAAGACAATTGGCAAAAGGAAGTGGAGGGAACAAAATTATTTCACAGCTGAGGAAAATGCAGAGCACAAAGCTAAGGAAGCAGTTTGAGCAGCCCATAGTAATGTCAGCTGAGACAGAGCTCCTACAGCACCTTCCCTCCCAAGAGCTGGGGGAGTGTCACTGGAACAGGCTGACAGTGCCCTGTGGCACAGGGGGACTTTGTCACACCTACTTTATAAGAAATTGATATGGACAAGGGGGAAATTACTTGCTCATAAAAAGAGTAATGAAGGAGGAAAAGTGTCTGAGTTATTGTAAGCTCCAACCCTTGACTCCAAAACTACCAGGCTGTTGCATCCAGGGCTGAAGTGCACTGGATGACACACCTGGGAGGATCCTGCTGACTTTTACAGTTCAGTCATTAATGATATCATCCAGTGGAAAAGCCTGTATTACATTCTACCAGTAACGTATCTCTTTTGTTAGCTTTATACATCTTCTATTTAAACAAACAAAATCCAAACCTACTTGTAAATGTTCCTAGTAACGCTTCAGTTGTTTATAGTAAGAACTGGAAGGGAAAAAAAAGGTGTCAGAAGTTTTGACTTTAGCTTCTAGGCAATAGACAGTAGAAATGTCAGGTCTTATACAACCTTGTTGTGTCAGGAATACTCACAGTCGCTAAAACATAGAAAAACTAAATACCATTAGAAAGCAAAAATAAATTTTAAAAATATATAAAACATCTAATAACTTGTGTGAAGTGGAGCGTCTTTTGAGATTCTGGCCTGTAGCCTTCCTGGGATCTGAGTGCAAAAAAAAAACTTATCTGGTTAATCTTAGCAAGTTTCAGTGGTGGGCCTGATTTGACTGGAGGGAGGATGGAAATGCAAGTAAAACAGACGTCTGGGTTCGTTGGGTTACACTGACGCTTAGGATGGCTCAGCTGCTATTCAGTATGGAAACTAAGATTTCTGTTTATTTGGCTTCAGTAGTTGCATTTTCGTGGGTTGGTTTTGGGGTTTGGGTTTTTTAGGGTTTGGTTTTGGTGTTTTAGGTTGGTTGGTTTAGTTTGTGATTTTGGGGGTTTTTGGTGTGGTGGTGGTTTTTTGTTTGTTTTTGTGTTTGTTTGTTTGTTTTTAAGTAAATTCTGCTTACCATGGTTATCACTCTGCCTCTGAGCATTTTCCTTCCTTGGCAGGAAACACCAGTCTGTCATGACCTGAAAGTTTCTTATCTTCTCTTGACATGCTTGAGAATTCACAGACTTGTGTCATACCATCACTTTCTCTTCTGGATACAATGGCATGTGGCAGCTCACTTTGAGAATAAGTCCTGTGTTAAATCTCCGTTAATAAATACTCACCTTGCACCTAATGCCAAAATAATAGCTTATCATTATCTCCTGTTGGAAAACTGCTGCTCAGGACCCCTCTCCCTCATTTGTAGACATTGAAACTTTTTCAGATCAGGTTATAAAGCAATTTGGTTATGTGCTGTCCTTGGAAACAGATGTGCATCCACATAATTAAGAGCAGTTTCATAGCTCAGCAAAAAAATGCTTTTTTTTCTTGAGGAATGAGGTTGAACTAGGACTTGTCCAAATAATCTCTTTAACAGCCAAAGTATGTGTTTGACCATCTGTATTTTTCAAATAGGAAAAAAAATCCAATAAATTAAGTGTGATTAAGTAAGGAAAAATACCAAAATTCTTACTCAAACATGAAGGGTGTTTTGATTGTCAGTAGAAAGTAGTTTGTAAAAAGCGCTTAAGGCTAAGGCTTAGTCTTTTTAAATTTTTTCTTCTGGCTCAGTGCTGTTAGAATAATAGTGTAATTAAAATGAATGTAATTACACATTTGTTTTTTGGAAAACAAGTAAAAATATGACTTTGAGTTCATGGATATTCTATAGGTTTGTCTGATTACAGAGGAGATTGTCACAAACTATGTGGAAGACCTAATGCTACAAAATTTTAACAAAATTTTGAGTTAAAAAATGCAAATGAATATTGAGGACCAAGATAATTGGCCTTTTAGCTTTTTCTTATAAAAACAAAGTTTTATTTGCCTTTTAAATAGGCTGGTGAAACTAAATTGGCATCCTACAGTGCATGCAGAATAGATGGTCAGTAATAATATGCTAATAGTAGAAGACAGTCTGCCAGAGGGTTAATCTTTAAAATCTGCTGTGAATACAAACCTGAACCAGGAGAAATAAGAGTGGGCAGGTAGTTGCATTTGTTAGAATATATTTTTGATGATCCTCCAAAATCAGGAGGAAAAACAATTGCAAATACTCTGAGGACCAAATCAGAGCTTTCGCCTCCATGCGAGCAGCAGCTCCATGTTGGCTCCAAGGTGTTACTTGGAGAAGGTCCTGTTAGGTTGTTCACAGACTGTTTTTTTTCTCAGATTATTCACCAATTGACGATGGGCACTTTGCATAAATGAGCACAATCTGCTATGAAAATAAAGTTTAACTCAGTTGAGTCACAGTTCAGAAGTATTCCTTAGTCTTAACACCTGATAAGAAATAATGGGTGAATCCAGGACTTTTAAAATGCTCTTGGTTTTTAGGATCAGGAGATCTTTGAGAATGTTTGTTTACATTGCAAGTATTTCTGGAATACTTGGTTTTCTCTGCAGTACAGAATCTGCATAAAAACTATGCCATTAATATATACATGAAAGCTTGATCTGTGAGGTACAGGCTCAGTGTATGTGAGGACACTCTCTCCATTAATCCCACTTCACTGATTATTCCTATGGAATTAGAGGGTTTACACACCATTTCAATTATTTGGAGACTGACAGTCTTCCTAATGTAATTTTTGTTTTTCTCTTTTTTCCATCTGTAAGTTAATGCTTTTTATTTGTTACTTCAGCAGATAATTTTTTATGGTAGCTTTTCTGCTTTATATCCTGCTGGTATGTAGTTTAACGAAATGCCTTTTTAAACAGTGTATTTAATTCCTCAGTCATGCCTCTGGGAATAAATTCTTACTGTATTATAACTTCTTTTATATCCTTTCTTTTCTGTGGTTGATAACCTCTGCAAACTTTCCTTTCAGAAATTACCACCTCTTATTTCCTTTCTGTGTCTCACCAGCTGCTCTTTGCTGCTGGTCATGTCCTGTTACAGTGGCTTAAATACTTAATGAAATTCTTTAACAGCATTTCTAGATTCTGCATCTAGAGCTTCAGGAAGAAAATCAAATTTTCACAGCTGACTGCTGATTTTAGATGTTCTCCATGATGCTGTGTCAATGAGCTGATATTGTGGAGAATCCTTTTTAAAATTACTCTTACAGTTTTTAGTGATCCTGAATGGCAGCATTTATGGTGGAAAATGTGATGGTATTTCAGAAGTAGCAATGCTGTACATTTCTGTGTAGAAGTCATGTCTTCCTTACTGGTAATTACTTGGTTTTTTGCAAAGTTAAATATGCAGTGTTTTTGCAGAAGTTTTTAATGGATGTCTTGGTTCGGAGACAAGTTTTAGGAGAAAAAAGCCTGGAAAAGGGTGCATACAAGGCACAGAAAAGGATTGAATAAATGCTGGAAATTGAAATTTCAAAACCTTAACCCCCACCCCTGCCAGGCCTGTGGCCAGGGGGCAGAGATGGGACCTGTCCCCTTTGTTTCAGGGAAGCTGAGGCACAGGAGCTCACGCAGCTGCTCGGGCAGAATAGATGGGAACCTTTCTGGTGTTGGTCTCCTCCTCACAGCAGGCAAAGCTGCTGGGTTTTGGTGCCCTTTCCTCTGCTGGCTTGGTCTCTCCTGGGGCCCTGACTGTTCAGCACAGCCCCCACAGGCTGCCAAGAGTGGAGGGGGGAAAAAACAGAAAAAAAAAACAAAGCCCAAACAGTTCAAGGGGAAAAAAAACCCACAACCAAAACCAAAAAAAACTCCCATTCACACAACCAAAAAAACTCAAGGATCTCTGCTGGAGTCCAGAGAAAAAGGTGGGGAAAGAAAGAAATGAAGCTTCTTGCCTAAGCAAGCAAAACTAATCCAACAAAGGAGCAGTGTAACGTCCCGGTCCATGGTGCACGGAGCACACTCTGTGAAGAGCTCCAACGGAGCCTTCACCTGGTGTTCCCAGGCTCCAGCCCCACCCTCTGGTTCATATTAAATCTACAGCAGCCATTCCTGGGCATAAAGCAGAGGGTTAGGGAATAGCGTATCACCATAAAATCACCCCAAGACAATGAGGCTGGTTGTAAATTGTTGTTAAATCCAGTTCTTGACAATTTAAATTGTTAATTGTTAACGAATGAACATTTTTCTGGGAAACCTCTTTTCATTACAAATGGGCCTTGCTCATCTCTGTTCAGCAGTGGTATGATTAGAAGTGCTGCTGGGCTATATTGTATTGCAGTTGTACAGTCTTTTTATAATCCTGAGCCCCAGCACCTCACAGATCTGGCTCCCTCTCTATCTGTGACGCAGACTCCCTTCATGGAAAGAACCCAGGGTCACAAGAACTTTGTGCCTTTCCTACAGAGCTGAACAACAAAGAAATTCTTTTTCCTGCAATGCCCATGAAGCTGACCATGTTTACAAATTGAAATACTTTCATTTTTGTCCAAAATGGTCATTAGTCAATCTCTATAATGGATGGGAAATAATGAAGTATTTTCCCAGAGAAGTACATATGAAAAAACATCATCTTTGTCTGCATTTTGATTTTTTTTCTGGTACAAGATGAGTTCATCAAGACAGCAGAATAGTTAATGAATAAGAGCCTTCAGCTTAAGGGATATCAGCTTTAGTCCCATGAAGCAACAATAGGTGCTCCTCATTTGTGTTGTCATATAGTAAGTCACAGACTTTATTACTATGAAAGATTTTAACACTCTGTTAAGAACCCACCATAATTCCTTACTGAAAAAGACTGCACAGAGATTTCAGAGTTGTGGACTATAAATAAATAAAACATCCAGATTTCTTTGAATCAGATCTGAATCAATTTTGGGTACCAAGAAAAAATATCCCTTAGCGTTCTGACTTAAGGGCAGTCCTGACATTTGTCATGTAGCTCCTCACAGAGTTCTCAAGGTATTTTACAGACAGGTAATGTAATCCCGTATTTATTTTTAAGGAATAAAGAGAGACTAGTGGATTCTAGCAACACAGAACAAAATACAACCAAAAATAAATGTGTTCAGGCCAGTTTAAGTGCTACAAAGGTGGTACAATTGATTGCTACACTGAAATTAGTATATATTATCTCATTAATTCACTCCATCTGCTGCATCATACAGAATAATTTCAAGAATGGTTGGAAGGCTTACCTCCAATATACTTTGAACGTTTGATTGTATTCATTATATATCAGATTTTAACACCCTTGTCTGTCTTTTTTAGTCTGTTCACAGTTTTCCAGAGGAGTTTATGCCATCTTTGGATTCTATGACCAGATGTCCATGAACACCCTGACATCATTCTGCGGCGCTCTCCACACGTCCTTCATCACCCCGAGCTTCCCGACAGATGCAGATGTGCAGTTCGTCATCCAGATGCGGCCAGCCTTGAAAGGAGCCATCCTGAGTCTCTTGACTTACTATAAGTGGGAAAAGTTTGTGTACCTCTATGACACAGAACGGGGTAAGGACTCTGATTTTGACTGATTTTCTGTTTCACACCTTGCTCTGAGTACTCCAGCATCAGTTTGTGCAGCCCAGTTTTCTTTGGGATGGAGGTAGAACTTTCTGATGGTCCTAGAAAAAGACTTTGTTCTGAAGGAGCTAAAATGAGTTGATAAATGACAAGGAGGCATCTTCATGTTACTGTTAACTTTTAAGGAGATTGTCTGAGAATAGTGTTAGCAGAGTAAGTATTCAGTTGGCATGCCTGGTTTCCACGGATCTCCAGACTCCACACTTGCCAGGGTGTTTCAGTCCTTGCTAAATAAATAAGGTCAACACTATGCAAAAGGCTGATAAGCAGGACCTTCCACTGTGCGTGACATTGCAAATCCCACACCACTTTACATAAATGCACATTTCTCCTGTCACTGGACAAAGGCAATCCATGCTAATATACACTCTGGAGATGTCTAAGCATTAATAATGATCTAAGCATTGTGTGTAAGATCTCTGCTGGAGTCCAGAGAAAAAGGTGGGGAAAGAAAAAGAAGCTTCTTGCCTAAGTAAGCAAATACTAATCCAGCAACAGGAACAATGTAACTCAGCTGTACTGGGCCGGAGAAAACCTGCTCTAGATAGCTCACATTCCAGAGACAAATTGAGATACATGTCAAGAATGATCAGAGTTATGTTTAACTAAGTGGAAACATATTAAAACCACTGTGTTCACACCTAATTGTTAACCACTAATAAGTAGAAATGTGGCAAAAATCTGTCAAAAAAAAATCTGAAAAATCTGTTAAAAATAGATCTAGACATCAGAAACCATTTTCTGTGAGGAATCTGTCAGCTGCCACCTGCTCTGAGTGTATTGAATTTGCTGAATTTCCTCTGTTACAGATTTCACCTGGATAGCATTTTTTATATCAAATAGATGTGCCACTGCCCTTCTTACCAGCTTTATGATTTTCGACTTCAAGAAATTTTTCAGATCAAAAGATCTCAATAGAGACAAAGAAGCTTAGATTCTGTTCTTGGCTCCCATGAAAATATTTCCTTAGGCTACTGCATGTTGTTAAGGATCAAGTCTTCAGTGGGTGTGCTTTTCATGCTGAAGAATAGTAGCATCACCCAACTAAAAACCCAACTGAAACCTAAAAAATCATGTTTTGAAAAAGTAATTTTCAGTCTGATTTAGGTGAATGCCAAGCATTTCAAATTTTCTGAGTGATTTGGAGGTGTTAACTATTTCTAGCACTGAAAAACCCTAGCTGTGAGATTAAGTAGGAAAATATGGAGAAGTTAAGAATGCCATTACTTCTGAAATTTTGTAAAATCACTACCCATAAATCTGTTTTTCTGGCTTAGTCCACTTTTACATGAAAGCTCCTGTGAATAAGCAATTTGTCTGAGTAAGAAATGCTTATTTGTTATGGCCAAATACAATGAACTTAGAGTGTGTGATGAAGTAAAATGCCCTTAGTTCCAGGACTGATGAAACTTACCATGATTAAGGCTAGTAAAGTTTGCTTTGGAAAGTTTCATTCAAGAAATTTGGCACTTTAAACTGGAAAAATTATCCAAAACAATAACAGTTTCACTAGAACTTGTCTAGATGACATGACTGTCAGACTAAGATAATAAAGGGAGTCAGGAGGAGGGGAGACTTGCAACCTCAAACTTGCATTTATTTGCAGTTCTCAATGTGTACAATCTTTAGATAGACACAATCTGAGTTTATTATGATGGCTAATCCCTATGGAACACTTTACTCATAATCTTACAGTGACTAACCAAAATCCTGTTGTGCCCCTCCAGCATCTCACGATGGTGTTAGGCTGGCCCTGTGTTATGTCAGCCATTCTGGCTGTGAGAGTGACAGTGAAGGTCACTGTAGGATTATAAAATGTAGCACAGGGCAAGAAGATAAAGGACAGCTGTGTCTTTAACATGGAAGAAGCATCAGTACATGTAGGAAGCTTGGTGATGGGCTTTAAGTTGTTTGGGATAAACTTACAACATCTTACAATATCCTAGTTGCTGCTGTTTGGTAGCATATCTACTATTTGCTAAAATGGGGAAAAATGAACAGTTTATTAGCCTCACTTACTGCTATTTTAGTTTACTTCACAGAAACTTGGTAGCCGTCCTATTGAGAGTTTTAATTCTTCTAGTATTATAATAAATTAGAAAGTTTACTATAGGAGAGATGCAGGGCAATTAGGTTACTGAGAAATGGAGGTATGGAGGTTAGATTCCTTTGAGGAGTGGTAATCATGTGTGACCTGAAACATTTGGCAATTCCAGTAAGTTCACCAATTTCTTGTGACAGGCCTTTAAATACCTAAAAAATCCCCAACAATTTGGACAGTAATAATGTGGAATGACTGCTTGTGTCAGGTAGTGAATAGACTGTACATGTTCTTTTGCTAAGAAACCCAAACACTAGAGCGGTCCCAGCTTTTAATAATTCCTCTCTTAGATACTGAACTGCTTTGGGGCACAAACACTGTAGAGAGAATGTGTTGAGCAGTTAATTGTCATTTCCTGAGATAAACTATAATTTAAATAGTGCATTTCTAGGAATATTATAAACTCACTGAGAACCTGAGAAATCGCTAAATATTAGACTATTCTTTTTTATGTTCAGTATTATTTATGGACTGAACCGATGTTGTAACTAGCTTTACCATATTCTGGTGAAGTGAAACACCACCATGTATAAAACATTGCATATACTGTTAATACCACAGCATATTACACATGCCATACAAAACTGAGTAAAGCTTCTTGTGGTTTATTGAACTCTTTTGGTTTAAGCTTAGGAAAATGCAGCTTTATAAAATCATTTTCTTTTTGTTCTTTGCCATCAAGTTGTGTAATTATGGTTTCCTCCTCAGTGATATTATGTACAATACTGTCGTGTTGGGCTCCCGCAATGAAGACAAAAGATAAATCTCAAACAATAGAATAAAATTAAGATGTATAATTACATAGATAGGTGATGAAGCTTTTAATCAGTTGAGTGTGTACATTGTATATACTTACATTCTTAAGTATAAAATAATATTTTCTGTTGCTATGAGATGATTGCAGATTGTGCTCTCAAATGTATATTTATGTGAAGGTGTAAAATTCAGTTTCTTGAAAACTGCTAAAGCTCACAGGAAAAAAAAAGATGAGATTCATTAATTTCACCAGCAAGAAGTATGTCTTATTGTTAATTTCAGTTGATAAATTTATTTTTCTATGAAGAAACAGAAATTTAGGAGAAATACCAATTCACATTTCTCCTCTAGTACCAGCAGGAAAAACCCAAAATGTGCTTTGCAGAGAGCAGTGATGTCTTAGGAAATGGCTGCTAAGGGAAGAAAGGACATTAAGTGGTGTGTAGAAGAAACACTCATATGTTCGCTCCATGCCACATGCTTTTAGTTCATGTGAAAGGGAAAGGCAGGGCTGATTTCTGTTTGTGTTACCTCAGTGGGCTTCTCTGCAGTAGGACTAGGACTAATTAAGATTATGTCAGGATGAGATGAGGTGAGGTTATGTACAGAAAGCTATTAAGAATTTAGGTAGCACTTTTCAGGAGAGTCACCTTTTGTATCTCATGCTGAGGATTATGTTTCATCAAAACCCTCAGGTTTACTCTCAGTCTTCAGCTGTCTCTTCTCTTGCTTTACTTTAAATCAGATGTTGTTCCATTGAATTCAGTGAACTGAAGTAACACAGGTGTGAATGTGTGCAGAGATAAACTTGTGGCTTTCATAATCATCTTATTGTTGCTTGAAAGTGTGAAATACTTCTTAATTATAAAAATGGTATGGTGAACTGTAATACTGAAACTTTTGTTTATTTAAATTTTCATAATGTTAAATAACATTTTGGTTTATTTTTGCCAGAGAAAGACAGTTTTGTACAGATTGTTTGCTTTCCATCTGTCAACGTAACAGGGATGTTTTTTCCTAAGTTATTTTGATTTGTCATACCTACTGTGCACAAAGACACTTATTTCTGTCAGGCAGATCATTTAAACAGAACCACACCAACTGATTTCTGTGATTTGCATCAAGTCTTCATCTTCAGGTCATAGGAGTCATTACAAGACAGGAAAGTGGCCAACTGTAAAGGACAGCTGTGTCTTTAGCATGGAAAGCTGTGTCTTTAGCATTTTGTACAGTGCCTTCCTACTCAATGGCAGCTCAGTCTGGACAGAGGTATAGAGACAGCCCAGGGGTTTTGTGGCACTGTAACCGAATCCCTCACTAAATCTGAAGTTATTCTGTCATTTGGTTTTGATTTAGTCTATCAATAGATATCTAGCAAGACCTAAAGTCAAGGAAAAAAAGCCTTGATTAAAAAAGCCTTAATAAATATGGTTATTGTTGGGTAATTTTTTTTTCATTGGTTAGCAGTAGCTAGCTGAAGGCTGAAGCAGCGAAGTGTTAATCTAATGCCCCAGGTTATTTGGCTAAGGAGAATTGAAAATGTCTACTTTAAAAGCAATTACATCTTTAATCCTTACTGCTACCAAAAGACAAATATTTGACTTGAATGTAATGGATAGGTAAGGATACAGAAGGCCTCAAAATATAGATTCAGAAAATATGACCAGTCCTATTTCTTCTAAATATAAAACCTCCTGGTACTCTGTTGCTTAAAGAAATGCCAGGTGAAAAGAGTGGGGAGAAAAAAAAAAGGTACAACTGGAAGCTTTTCAATGGTCATGTGTAAGGCATCAAATTGCCTTAAAATGGGTTCAGTACGAGGCAATGAGGTTTGATTCCCTGCTTCTGCTGAAGACAAAGAACAACTCTGTTGAGTTCTGCTTTTACAAAATGAGGTTAGTTATCTCTTGCTATCAAAGGACAAGACACTTCTGTACTGCTTTCCCTGGAGAATGGGAGATTTGAGCTGATAAAAGAAGTGGTATGTAGAACCAGGCTCATTACAGCTTCCACAAAATTTAATTTATGGATTTTTATTTTTTTTAATTAAGAGTTGCATTGAAAGCTACTCATATATAGAATGTGACTTTTTTTTCCAAAAATGTGGGGTAGGATTAATTTTTATGGAATCTAAAAGGAGTGTGCTTTAGTATTGGGTAGATTCTTAGAGATTTTAGAATGTTGGGTTCTGGTGGACCAACTCTCTCCTGAAAACAGCTATGAAGAATGTAAACTTAGAGAGGGACTGACTCCTGTTTATAAGCACCTTCCATCAGCAGAGAAGTGCAAAAGAAATCCTCCTTCCACATAGCTCATTTCTTAGACTCTGTATTATCTTTCTGCATGTCAGGAAGTTTTATTTTACTATAAAGATCATTCTTCAATGAAGGAAAAATAAAAATAATGGTAGTAGGTACACCAGCATCAGTAAACCCTGAATTCAGCACCTGCTGTTCAGTCAAATGTCAAAAGAATTGATAGCTGAGCTGTTCATTAACATGTTTCTCCTTCAGAGCTTTAGAGTTATCCCACTAGCTGAAAAACTTCTCTGAATCCCTTACATAAAGAAAAAATAAATTAACGCCAGCTTCCATTTTTGTCAGAATTAAACATGGGCTTGGTGCATTTTAAAATTATAATTCTTGTTTGGTAGTATGTTTATACCTGCTTAATTCTTCTCAGTTGTGCCTGTGAGGTTGATGCATTGAATTTTGCTTACATTTTGAAAAGTATGAAAGGTTTTAAAATTTTGACATTTTCTTCTGTAGGTATCAGTGTGTGATGAAGAGTAAAGCAACATACAAAGCTTGTTTGGGAACCTATAAAATAAAAGTGGCCTATAAAAAAGTGACCACAAAAGGGAGGGTTATTACAAACTTTGATTCTTCTGAGTTTTTTGGCTCTTTGCAGGTGTGTTTTGGGCAGCAGTCCATGAGCATGGGAGTGACATGGAGAGAGTATCAATTGCTGGCATTTAGGTGGCTATGTAGATAAGCTGTCTCATTCTCC
Organism: Geospiza fortis; assembly: GCF_000277835.1. Classification (NCBI taxonomy): domain Eukaryota; kingdom Metazoa; phylum Chordata; class Aves; order Passeriformes; family Thraupidae; genus Geospiza; species Geospiza fortis. Next base: position 1,964,404 of record NW_005054314.1, read on the forward strand.
TTTCCCACTTTACGTGGTGGAGGGAGTCAAATCCTGTCAAGACCTCCCATGTCACAGGACCAGGCATCACAGGTCTCTACCCAGTAATTGCCATGCAGAAATTTTCTTCTAGGTCAAAACCAAATTGCAGCATGGCCACAAAATGAGGCATCTTTTGCATGGCTTTGCTTGAAACGAGGTGGTGTAGTTTCAGGTTTTCATGCTCTGCTACAACAGAGAACACACACAGTGTAAAAGATCCTTATGATAGAATATCCATTATTTAGATTTAAAGACCAGTCATACTCAGTATACTTACATGCAATAGGAAAATGATCTGTTTCTTTCACTATCAGCCTGTTGGGCATGAGTGATTTTACCATCTTATAATACCTAGAATTTATATTTAGATAGGGTTTAAAGTCATAGATACTGCTTAGAGATATTTGTATAAAATATAAGTAATTTAACCTCACAAGGAGGCAAACCTTGACATACTTATTTAGGGCATATTGTTTCATTGCTTTCAACAGCCTAATGTATGAACCAAAGCTCTGTTCAGGAAACAAGCCAGGACCTTAATTGAAATATTTCAGGATTACTTTACTGTTTGATTTTACTGCCTAAATATGTTCAGGAATAATCTGAGTCTGAACAGTTAAATCTAGCTTTTGATGATCACTTTCCATTTATTTCTTCTGAAATCTCTGAAGTCTCATACCAACTCCTTTTATCTTGGTCTCTGTGGTACACAGATACAGAAGAAAGCCCTTTCACTGATCCTTGCCCAAACAAACATTGAGACCCTGCGTGGGAGAATGGATGTTGGCTGAGTTTTAGGTGGACTGAGAGCCTTAAGCTTTTTTCTCTTATCTTTCCCATTAGCTGCTATTTGTTTAGCTTACCCTGGTAATCTCTTAAACCGTTTTACTAGCTTAGGAGCAAGAGGAATGTATCAACTTTGAAAGTCATCCAGCATGAGATGTATCATGCTGGCAAGGTGCAGCTTAAGACCAGCAGCACAGGGTTCATGGGGGTATTCTGTATGGCAGCTTTGTGCCTCTTTTCAACAGTTGTGTACACACAGTGGCCTCAGTTTGGTGTGGAGATGCCCAGGCCCCATGCCTGAGCATCCCTTGAAGCTGTTGGAACACACACCATTGTCAGCAGTGTTTTCCAACAAGAGGAGTAACTGCGCATGTACAATATATTTGTGTCTTGCTCTAGCGAGCCTTGGACAATAAGGAAGCATGTCAGCCCATTCATAAAGAAAAGGATATTACAATATCCTGGTATCCACATTCACACTGAGTGTGAATCCAGTTGTATTTGAGAAAGTGCCAGAATCTGTCTTGACCTTATGTGAAATCAGGTCATAAACCTGAGGCAGAACATTCTGGATACAGGGTAGGAATGGGCAGGTTCAGGAAAAATGATGTCTGGAAGTCTAAAGCAGTATGTGTCCATCCTTGTTCTCCTAATAAAAACAACCAGAACCCTCAGGATCATGAGCTGAGGCCCTGAATATCTTCTGTAGTTTACAGGAAAACCAGCATTGTTTTCCTACAGCATTGGTTTTTTTGCTACTTACCAATGTCTTGCAGAGATAAGTCTGCAAATTATTGTATTTATAAACTGAGTTGGGTAAATGCATGCCTTTAAATATTTATCTTATCATAAATATGCATGTTTTATCAACTTTTGGAAGAACCGTAACATTTGATTTCTTTTCATTGTGTGCGCAAGTAATTTAAGTGGCAGATGCTTTTATTCTCTGTTGATTTTATGTCTGCAACAACGAGGCTTAAATGGTCAGAATCTCGCTTTTCCAGATTTCCTGAAACAAAGCCAAAGTTTCAACAGTTTCCAAGCAGAGGTGGAGCAGGGAGGGGCTGAAAGGATACGTGAAAAGCATTGCTGGCCCTTTTGCTATGAGGCAAAGGCAAGGACTTGACAAAAAGCCAAGCCTTAGAGGTGATGGACAGGGTTTGCTTGGAACCAGAGGAAACAAGGTGGAATTTGTGGATCCTGCGAAGGAGAGAGGACTTGTTAGACTGGAAAGGAAGTCTGTTGAAAAGAAAACCTGTATGAAAAAACTGAGGGTAAATTTTTATCAAACCTGTTTGTTTAGTCCATCTCACCCAGCAGATCTAGAAGTGTCTGAAAGTTATTTTTCTTGAGTTCATTATTTTGCATCTATATGTGCAGCACAGCTTTAAAAGCTGAAAGTCTTTGGTGTCTTTAGCGTATGAATGCTCTGAGAAAGGCAGGCTGGCTTCACCTGGGAACTTGGGCTGATTCTGTCCATGGAAGTAAACTGTCTTGCTGACTTAAAATCTCCATATGGCAGCCAGTACTCTCAGTGGGACTGAAGAAAGCAGCACTGTTTAATACAAAGTCAAGATGAAGCCATTTTCAAGTGTGTACCAAAAAGAGATGTGTAACATTGCATTAGTGTGTGAACTTGCCTACTTCAGTGGAGTAGCATGTTCTGGCTATCACAAGTTTTCCAAAGGGAGGACATTTTGACACCTTGCTCCTCAGTGCAGTTAAGGTGGCAGTTATTTAGTGTGTTAGTATTCTTACAAGTTTGCAAATGTAATCACCTTTCTCTGGATCTTGACTGCTCTCCCTGTGCACCTTTCTTCACCTAGAAAGTGGTCATTCTCAGCCTGAGTGACAACTGCTGCTGGTGGCCCATGGCATTTATGGAAGAAGGGTTGTTTCTTATTCACAAGAAGAGAACAGGTTCCCAGCATACACTGGGAGAGACTACACCCTTCTTGGAGCTTGGTGTGGTGGTGAGAAGATGGTTTTCAGCCCAGGCAAATGAACCATTCACCAGGTGAAGAACTTCTGTGGAGTGAGCACAGGCTGTTGTAGCTTAATAGAATGACTGTAATAGTTGGAAGTAGTAAAAAACACCAAACACAAAGGAGATTTCTCCAGTGCTTGAGAAATATATGAGTAAAATGGAGTATCTCAATGAGTTAGTAAATCAAAGCTTCTCCTTCCATAGAGTGGCCTCAGATGCTCCAAAACAGCTTCTCAGATGAGCAGTGATATGCATGTTCTTTTCTCACTGCTAAAAGAGAGACTTCATATGCAGTTTGAATTTCTTTTGATACAGAACTGTACCATGCTGGGTGAATGGTGTGTAAGGATTTAGCTTTGTTAAAGCCTTTGTGCTGTTGAAGTGGTTTTCATTTGATGGTCTCAAAGAGCAATGAGAGAATGTTGTATGCAAGGGGTTCTAGTCCTGTTTTTAGGATGGAAGATCTGATGTACTGATCAGCAGGTCAACAACTTGGTCTTCATCTGCTTACAAGTATGGAAATACCTTTGAGTTGAAAGCACTGTGAGCTTTGACTTAAGAGATGTGCTGAATGTCATGCTGGAAGTCAATGGCCATGGTTACTAATGAAAAGCAGTTTTTCATGCTCCTGCACAAGAATTCCTTCAATTTTACCATGAATTTCCCCTTTCACCTAGAAAAATACTTGAACCTTTGAAGAAAGTAATAATGGATTACTTAGAAGCTTTGTATTTAAGGTAGTTATTAAAAGATGCTTGCCATGGAGTTTATATGAACAAATCCACTGGTGATGTATTCAGTACTTTCCTTCATCTATGGCACTTGGCCAATTTAGATGTAGGCTCTTTTTTCACGCTTCAGAGAATTTACCAAACTAGTTTGACCACATACCTTTTTCTTTCCAGAAAATATCAGCTGTTTTAGTAAGCACAAAAATTACTTGAGTGCTTTGTTGAAGGAGAATTAATATGAATGCATTTGACAAACCCACTCAGCTAGCAGGTAAAATGACCTCATATTGTATTTAGGTTAAGGAGTTTTTAAAGGTTTTTTTCTCCTGCAGAGATAGATTTTTCTCTGGTTTCTCTTGAGACATTTAATATCACACTTCCTTTTTCTTTTTTTTTATATTTTATTCACCTTCTTGTAATTCAGAGTAGGGCAGCACTGTGAGCCTGCATTTCAGGAGGTATATAAGATATGGTAGTACAGTGGGATGAAAAATAGCTCCATAAAGTGATTAAGTATTAATCTCTAAAGAAAAAAAGTTAAAATTTCCTGACATGAATTTTATACTCAGTAACAAGTAATTATTCATTTCCTCAACACTAGATGCATAGCTTTTCCTGGCCACCTCTTTTGCTTTGATTCATGATGCAAAGAATCATTGGGAGGGAAAGGTGACCTGAGGTTTTATTCCTCCTCAGCCTGAGCTCATCGTGTTCACAGGCTGTTGCTTTGCACTTATAAGTATTTCTGACTTACCTTGGTTGTCAGCAGCCCAAGGAAACAAATCAGCAGTCAATGATTTGCACAGCTTAGCAGCATTATTCAGGGCTCCTCTTCAGTTTGTTAAACTGAACAGAGTTGTCATCTCTTTCAGCAGCTAAGTATCCCCTTTAATGCTGAAGAGTTTCTCCTTCAGTACTTAGGGCCAGGTTCCCCATGCACCTCTCCATGATGCAGGTTAGCCCTGAGTGTGAATTTGCACATGGGGTACATCAGTGCTCCTTCCAGGTGCATGGGATAGAGCCTGAGTAAGGCGCTTTTGCCAAGCTTGTAGCTTAGTAGTAGTAGTAGTGAGCCCACCAGTGTGGGCTGGTGGGACACACCTGAGAGTGAAGTATTTCATGAGGCAGAGCTGTGGCTCCTGGAGCACAGCTCAGGTCTGTCCTGTGCCCCAGCACAGTGCCTGGTGCTGGAGCTGTGAGTGCTTGGGAAGCTCTGAGCATCCCAGAGCTGTGCTGGCACGTACCAGCAGCAGTCTGCAAAGGTTAGCACACACAAAAAGTGGTTGGTAAGGTTTCTTAGGAGCTTCTGAGGTGTTGTTTGCTTAGAGGATATTTTTGTCAATGCTGATAGTAATAATTACATGCATTGAGTTGTAAGGGCTGTGCACGTGTTAGGTGTAAGAGGACTGCTCTTATTTGCATAAAGTACTAATATCTTTATAACATAGCTTCTGTTGTTTATGAAGCTATGAGTTATTTCTCCACTCTATATGCATGTTCAGAAGAGCAGTAATTCATTTGGTAACTCACATTTTGATAATCTGCCCAACTGTACTTGAGAATGGGTTATAAAGGAGCAGGACCACTCTGCACAGTGCATTGAACCCTCCTGTCCAGGGCCTAACATACATCCAAATTGCTTTGTTCAGTTGTGGCATTTTTTAATCAGCACCTCTGTGTTGTGAGCAATTAACAGGGGCTTCTTTCCCCTTTGCAAAGTAAAAGAGACTTCTGGTTTTTCTGTCTTAGCCTAATGAAAGGCTGTTCAGTGGAAAGCTCTCTTGCTCCTTTTCTTGTTCTTGTGGCATGGTGTACAAAGCAGTCTAAACACAGTGGCTCTGAGCTGGTCTTCAGCTGTCTAGATCTCATAGTCATAGTTAAGAAGACTTTTCCAGAGAAGAAAATGCATGACAGTGGTCATTAAATATTTTCTGAGGGTACCTTAGAATATTTTAGACACTCTGAAGCCATTAAATTAGTATGGCAAATAATGCAGACATCTTCAGGTGTCTTTTTTAGCAAAAAGTGTTTCATGCTGGTCACTCTGAGGACATAATACTGTAATTTTTATAGCTATTTATGGCTTTGCAAATTCATACTATGATCCCTTTGGTGATATAAAAATAATGTAGTCTCAGAATTAACATGGGAAAGGATTTGTTAAAACCCTTGGGTCCTTTCAATTGGAGTGGAGTATTTAATACAGAAGTATGTGGGGTTCTAATGGATGAATGCATCAAATAAACTAAAGTGTTGGATGGAGGTGTGATATAAACAGTATTTTTACTCTATTGAATGTAATTTTCAGTTACATTACGTCCTGCTGAGCCACCTAAAATATTTCAAAGAGTCCATAATTGTCGCTCATTTTTACAAAATGCCAGAGTCACATACTGCATTGACCTCAGTCTATGTGCATTAATTAATTCATCAAAAATTTAATTTTATGAGTTTAAGCCAGAACTGCAGTATGAAATCCTTTCAGTGCAATTTATTTATTTTGCCAGCATTATAAATACATAACACCATCGTAGACTGGATTCTGTCATGATCTGCTGCTACGACTGAAGATACTGTAAGTGTGTTTCTAGATCAAAGGGTGCTATTTGCTACAATCTTAGTTCTTACTGGCTTTTTTCCCCCTGCTTAAAAAAGGAGATATGATTTTAGGAGCCAATATTAGTCTACAGTTTGTGTAGTTTAGCACATCTTTTATTAGCAAGATAAAGCTTTATTCTTCTTCAAGGGGAATGAAAAAGAAAAACAGAACAAAAATAAGGATATGAAAAATAAGGAAGCCAGTCTCCTGACGTTGTTTGGCTCAGCAAGATCAACCTTTCAGCTGACTCCACCAGTGTCAGTAATTGCTCTGTAGATAGAATTGCCTATTGCTCAGTAGTGCTGGCATTATCGATCAGCTGGGTTTGTCCATGAACTGACAGTGATAATCTCAAATTAGATCAAGTTTTTATTAAAGGAATAAAATCAAGTTATGCCTGACTGTAGACAAATAATAATGAGTTATATAAACACATAATTATTGCAGTACCATTTTTGCAGAGATTTCTTGGAAGTAAAGCCCCCTGGGTTTTTTCCCTGCCATTTGTTACACAGTTCCCTGGGCAGGCCTGTGGATTTTTAATGGCTTTGTAACGGTTGCCACAAGGAGGTGGAGAGCTGGGGGTGGGAGTGGAGAGCTGAACTTCTCTTTGAAAGGGGAGGTGTTTGAGGGGGAATACAAGGATGCATAAGTTATTGCAGCCTCAAGGCAGCAGTAATTTATGCACTGACAGTTTGAGTTTCATGCTATGCTATTTTAAAAAGCCTTACAATGAACTGTCTCTGTTACACAAGTGTCTGTGGTGCTTTAAGAGATATTTCACATCATGGAGACAGTTTGAAGAAAAACTTTCGGAACACGTTCATCACAATGTTGTAGTTGTCCTGTTTCAGTAAGAAGAAAAGAGTCATAAGAAAGCAGACTTATTTTCCACATCTTAACATGGATTTGGGTGCCCTGAAGTATTTTGCAAGGTTGTCTCACTGCTTATTTGTCTGGGTTTAGATATGTTGATGTAAGTGAAAATTGTCTACATCTATAGTATTTTAGTGTAGTTATTATTGTAGTCATGCTTTCTGGAACCAGTTAGCTACACTTTTCAAAGAAAACAACAAAATGGATGTGAATGGCAGACATTTAATAGTGACGCGTTTGGTTTTCATGTTTTCCTTATGCTGCAAATCAGAGGAGAGTATAACTGCACATAACATATAAGACCAAACAATGTTTCCCTTTTGATGTGACCATATAGTAATATCTCTGTTTTAAAGCACCATTTCCATATAGGAAAGTATTCAGCTTGGCTGTTTGATTATGAATTCTCAATTATATAGTAGTAATTTTCATTATTTTAATAAATTATCATGAAACTACACATCTGAAGGCATAAATAAAAATACTGACTTCAAAATTTGGAGGGGTATAGAACTACACTGAGCTTTCATTAATAATATAGCATTCTGAGTGTAAGCAGCTGTAGACCATTACAATTTAGATTTAATTTATGTAATCTCTGGGTTGACCTTCTTCAAAAACTGGCCACAGTAGGCAGTGTAAGCACATCATTGTCAGTCTCATAGTGAATTTTAGATGCCAGCTGCATCCTCATAACATTTTATTGCGTCTCCTATGAAAATTATGGATAAAAAGATAATGTGAGCAATGATGTTATTTGTTCTTAGTTTTAAGTGCTGTTCATATTGCATAGCTATATTCTTGCTTTATGGGATATTAATTTGCATTTTTCTGCAGATAGTGTTTCTGTGACTTTAGTGACCTCCCTCTGACTCAAAAGCTGGGTTTTGTCAAAATGTTTTTAACATTAAAACTTTTACTGCAGGGAATTCAGACTGCTACTGGATAGAACCAAGTTAGCTCAGTTGTGTAAAAATCAGCATATGCCTCAGAGCATAGCAAAAGCCATTCATTGCATTTTTTTGAAGTGAAGCTATGCAGACTTGCACAGGTGAAGATTTGACCTAATGTGTTTAAAAATAATTTCTTTACGTGTCCATTTCAAACAACAGAGTTGTAATACAGAGATAAGAACTTGTACAAAACCATTTTATAAAAGATTTTAAAATCTGCCATTTTTTGATATTCAAATGTGCTCTTTTTTCTAAATCCCACATAGGTAATCTTTCGTACTCCACATGAATAATGGATGCTATTTAAAATGTTTGCTTAAGAACAATGAGTTCATTGTATCAATAATGAGAAGTTCTGCTGTGGACCACTTTGTAATATTTTGATTGTTGTGATATATACCACTCTTGAGGTCAGATGGTAGAACTTCACTTAATTACTGTATTTAACCTACAGTCATTACTGAAGGTGGGGAGGGAATACATTTTAGCTTGGTTCTGCAATGTCTGTCACAATGGGGATTCTTGAGAGCTACTTTAAACAAATAATTGCAGATTATTACAGTGGAGTGGAGGGAAATGGGGAGGCTTCAGTGGACATTTTGCTAGAAAATTGAGAATTAGCTTCAGTTTTATTACTTGAGGTATGTTTATGGGAGTTACAGTAAGGAGAATCACGGCCTCAATTGTCACACAGAGACCAGAGTCTAGGAGCAATAAAAGGGGAAATTGCTGTGTCACAAGAGAAACTGGTTTTCTGTAAACTAATAAAAATGATGTTATAATGATATCTCTGTGATCCCTCAGGGATTTTTAGGGTCATAGTTGTTAAAGAAACCTGAAAGCTATTGTATTTCCCTGGTTTTAGGTTTTCTTAATGACTGTCCTATACAGCATATTCCTTGGTGCAGTGTCTTCTTCTCAAGTAGCTATTCAGTCTTTTCTCATTTCCTTTCCAGGAATTTGTACTTTATTCTGTGATAACATAGCACTAGGCTCATCAACATAAGTAAAAAATGTATATTTTCTTTCCTGCCTGACAGAATTAAAGTTTAGAAAGAATAACTTAAAGTCAAGTGGAACCTGAGAAGGAGTGGGAAATGTTGAGTGAAACAGAAATTGCAAAATACATTTTGGACCAAGCTGAAAAATGTCAGTTTTTCTGCAAGGCATCTGGTCCATGCTATTTCAAGCCTAACTTTTAGTTTAATCTTTGTTCAGTTTTGAAAGTAAGCATCATTAACTTTCATTTTAAAAAATATTTTCCTTCCTTTTCTTCTGCCTGAGTTATAATTTCAGTTTGGCCAGCCTGCATTAATTTATCATTGTGGTCTCTCTCCTAAAAGTCTGTTCTTCCAATGAATGTAATGTCAATTGAAAAAAATGTCACCAGCTTTGTTACTGAATTAAAGAAGCTATAATTGTTAATGGGACCTTTCCATAAACAGTGAGTGAAGTTATAACCCCACATATGTATGCAGGGTATCAAAAATTTGAGTGTGGCCACTGACCACATTTTACAGAAGGAAACAAGACAGCAATAAACATGCTGCTTTTTTTTGCTGAAGAGAACTTTATCAGGACTTTAGTATATATAAAAACTCCCCATTACTTTTTAGTAATATAAAACTCCCCATATTATTTAAATATATTATCATATTACTTTGTCTAAGAATATAATTTTACTGAGACTAGAATTACTTGCATACCTGCCTGTAGTTATCACCCACACTTGATTTTATTGTATTAATCACTATTTAAAAATAAGTAAGTTAAGACCCTGTAAGCATATTGTAAATATGTTCCTGTTCTAAAATTTGTCAAAAGCAAATCAGGTATTTAAGATTTTTATTTCATTAAATTATGGAATTATTGCCCTTCTGCATTATATAAAATTATTTGAAATTAGTTTATCATTTATAGATATTTACGAACATATCCTAAATAAAAAGCATGAAATTATCATCAATGCATTTTGCTACAACAAATATAACAAGTTTTGGTTACAGTTGTTCAGGTGCAGAGAAAACTTTTCCACATTTGTTTTATTTTCTGCTCACTGTCATCTTGTTCCCGTGATGTTTCCATGCTGTTTCATAGTGATGATCATGCATTATCTTTGTAGATGTCTTAAACGTTTTATTCGTGTGAATGAGAGATGCTTTCCCTTTGCCCCAAGTGTTAGTTTGTATTTTTGTTAGGAATTATCAGTAACTTGCCAGAACCATGTCTATTTGTAAGACCTACTCAAGAGGCATGGGTGTTAGGTGTAAGTTCTAGCCAGACAAAAAAAACACCAGACAATGAGCAGTCAGGTTTGCTTGCTGTCATATTTCTTGCCTGTTACTTTCCAGACAAGCAGCCTAAGTTATGTTATTCTTTCTTGCCTCATACAGAAGATGAATGGTACTTGTGGTACCACCGGAGTCAAATGAAACCATGGTACAAAGTTGCATCTTCTAGTGGTGAGAGTATTTTTGCAGATGGAGTAGATTACCTCGACAAAATGGAGTGTTAAGACTCTTATCTATAGTCCTGGTGGCATGTATTGTTCATCCTCACACTAGCCCTTACAAATACCAGGATGAAAATCCTATTAAAACTGAGACATTTTCTGTCATCGTATTTCGTTTTCAAAGCAAAAACCCTAAGCAACAAGAAAGAGACTCCAAAATCCATTAAGCTACATAACAAAAAATTGCCCTGCTACGAAAGCTAGCTTGTTTTGTATTTCTTGTGGAGAATGGAGAAGGTGATGTCTCTACAATCAGCTGTGGCTCTGATCATAAAGGACCACTGCACACTATTGTGTTCTAGCAGCCAGTTCTATCGCAGTGTTATATGAAGGCCCCTTCCAGGCCTCTGGTCTTCTTAGGAAGTCAAACCACAAGGTAATCCTCTTTTTTCTGAAATTAATAGAAATATGTAGTTTAAAAGGCAAGTCTCTGTACATTGGGGTCTTGTTTTCTAATGGTGCCTAGAAGAGACTTTATGCATGAGCTGTGCTTGTTTCACTAATTGGATTGTTGCATTCAGCTGCTGTGAGTTGCTTTGACAATACCCAGTGGAGCCTCTGCATTTTGTGAGCGAGGGTACAATCATGGTGCATCAGTTTCACCACAACTGTAGCTGTTTTAAAACCATCACATTTGCTGGCCACTCAATAAAGGTCATTCTGTTTGTGACAGAACAAGCCAGCCAGAAAACAATTACATGGCTTCTGGCCAAAAAAAAAAGGCACCAGATAAATATTTTATCTTTAAAGATGTCTCCCTTTCTATTATTTTTTTTCCTTGGGATTCTATCCAAAGAAATGAAGTATATTATTCATGTGGCTTTTGGGAGAAAGAATATTTGAGATAGCCTTTTAGCAATGCATCGCTGAGGTCAATATGTGTATGTCAGATACAGGTGTTGCAGTTTTATTTACTATGCAGTGTAGAGGGATGCAGTCTGATCCATCAAAGTAAGGAGAAACTGGCTTCCACCACATTCCACCTGAGTGTGGAACAACTGCTTTAGTGCAGTCTGAGTGCTGCTACATCACAGTCTTCATCTCCCACCTTTCTTTGTGCTGGTAATGTTATTCTGGAACACTTAGGAGAAAAGGCACAATTTCGGTCTTCAAATGCCAAGTGAAAATTTAAGTCATTCTTTCAAAGACAACTGCTGGTGCAGAACCTCCCTGAGTATTTCAAAGCAATCCCATGGCACTGGAGTGTTAGAAGTGGGTCCAGGAGTGTTTGAAGGTCATGCTCAGTGTTGTTGCTCTGAGAAACTCTGTGAAGGACACAGGAACTGAAGCTTCAGTAGGGAGTGAAATCTTTCTCAAATTGTCAATAATGTATTTTATTTAAGAAGAAAATCATTGAAGAAAATACAAATTATAGGAAGAGCTTTCCTGTGCCACACCAGATGTGCAGCTCCGTTTAGAATTCCTAGAGGAGTCAGTGGGGGGTATGTCCAGTATATTAGCCTTTTCCATGCTGCTTGAATATCATGTCAGTTGGCTGTGAATTGATCTCTGCAACTTTTGAAAATGTGATCAGTTGGATTAAAATTTACCCTTTCTCTCTTCTTTGGCCTGTATATTTTGTATCAGAATTACAAAGGTCTTTCCTGTCATTCAGGTTTAGATGCTTATATCTAAACTGAATATTTTTATTTTTATAAACTCTTTCTGGAATAATGCACACAAATATCTTTGGAAATATGGCTGAAAGAATTGCAAATGATCTCTGAATTCCCACAAAAATTCCACGTGGCTTTAGCTGAAGCATATTTAGGCTAATATTAATTGTCAGCATTTTAAAACTCTTGGCAGGAAATGGGCAAGATCTAGAACATACACGCTTTAGCTCTCTTCCTGCTTCGCTCCCAAGGTGTTATAGTTCTAGGGTGTAAGAGGGAAAATAAAATACTACTATATGTGGAAAGGGAGGTGGGAGTATGATGTGGAAGGCTGAGGAATTAGAAAGTCAAGTTATTTCTCTTCTGCTGTTCAGGATAGATAATGTGATAAATCCACTCATCTCCAGAGTCCTGAGTACAGAGGGCATTTGGGAGTGTGCTTAGGGTAGGCTGAAGGGCTGAAGTGGTTTATGCAAGAGTACCTGGACCACTGATGTAACAAAATCAGTGGAGGTGTAGAAAGGATGTGCTCCACTGCATGCCTGTAGGACCATGGTCTCAGCCCTTTGTGTTTCACAATGCCTTTATTTTGAATCATCCCTCAGTTCCACATCATCCACAGTGACAGAGGTAAATCACAATGGGGAGGTAAATCAAGTGGAAGCCATGAACTGTAGCAGAGGAGGACAGCAGTGCTATTTCTGAAAGATAGGAGTGAAGACAACAAGACTTCTGTCACAGGAGACACAAAAGGGATATCCAAAGAATGAGGACAGAGGTGTAAAGTGCAGACCTTTTAAAACAGGGACAAAAATTTTGCTGCATTAAAAAGAATACCAAGAAAAGGAATCAGTGAAGTGATGGGCCATGCTCCAAACAGTGAGCAAGAATATTTGGCTTCAAGAGCTAAAAGACCTTAGTGGGAGCTGTTAAACAGCAGTACAGCTGGAATGTGATTCTACGCCTCTTTTGCACTATTTTACATATCACAGTCATAATCCAGTGTTTAAAGAATATACTTTATAAATGTTTGTGCTTTTATTGCCCTTCTTTTTTTTTCAGAAACAACAGTAGTAGAACTTTTTGCTGTAAAAAGAAAGATGTTGGTTTCATATTTCACTGTAGGGAGAGTGTTGAGTACAATCAGGAGGGACCAGCTCCCTGGAGTTAGCACAGGCATCATATTTTGAGCCTAGAACATCTGTACATTAATAATTAGTAAGGTTAGATGGAAATTTCTTATTGAAGTCAACTCCATTTGCTTGCAGGCATGGCCAACCTGATTTTAACTTGTATTTCATACCTGCACAGAGATAACAACAGTGGCAGGAAGTGTTAAAGAAATCTTTCTTAGTTTACTTGGGGGTAAAAAACAGAAGTAGACAAGAAGTGTCACCTATTGCAGGAGGGCAGTGATGGAATCAGAACCTTTTGGTTTAAAGTATTGATTTGCACAAAACACAATATTTCCACTCTTCATACCAGGGACTTCTGTTGTTCTGTGAAATCTTGCTTTGCTTGAATGACTATAGTAATGGTCAACTGAGAGATCAGAAGAACTATCAGTGCTTGGGCCTCTAGCTGTGTATGCCAGTTACTGAATATTTTCTCCTTCAGATTAGATAATGGTAACTATGCAATCAGATTTGTGAGGCTTTGCATTCTTTGAAGAGTAGTCATACATTGGTATAATATCAAAGCAAATGGAATAAAAGAGTTCTTTTGTTTCACTGAATATCAGATTGAATATTCAAATAACAAATAAGTATTTTAAATAATAATAAACACTTGGCAGCATAATTGTGTGTAAAGCCCCACATAATTGGAGTACTGAGCCTGTTTGGTCTCAAGGATGTGTTTACTACAGCTGCCTAATTTAGCAAAGCAATTCTGAGAAAACATTAAGAACAATTTGGTTTGAACCCATGAAAACAGGGGGTATGTGGTTTACATGCAACTCCTTCCTTGTAATAGTTAATCTTCTGCTCTGCAGTAGATTGGAGTGGAATTTTCTATCTTCCTTTTCTTCTTCAAGCTAACAATTGATAGTCTGTCTCAGATATATGTACATCCCATTTAGTCAGACAGTCCTTATCTGTGCACTTGTTGAACATGTTACAGTGAAATAACTAATTAACAGCATATTCTGTAGAGAATTCTGTGCCACTTTTTAAGCAGGCCACAGAGTACGTATCCTGAGATGCAGATATCCTATTTTGGTGATTTCCAAAGGCACACAGGGCTGGTCTTTCAGAGGTATTTAGGCTTTCAACACACAGAGAATGACATTGTGGAAAGCACGTCAATGAGAACTATGTGTGGCTGTCATTGAAGGCAGTGGAATGCAGGTACCGCACCTGCTGAGGTTCTTCAGCATCTGCACCTTAATTGCCTTTGAAAACCTGCTCCCACCATCCTACCCAAGTTGCTTTTGGAAATGAAAGACAGATATCTGTGAAAATGTTGCCTCTACTGTACTGTGAAGTGAGCCTGTTTCTGAGTCATAGGAAAAGTATTTGTTGTTTCAAATTTTCTGGTTATTGCCATTTCTAGATCATTTAACAGAATCTTTACTATTTACCAAGTACACATGCAAGAACAAGACTTTTTTTCTATATTTATTTATAATATAAAACTAAGACACAGTTTTACACGTTCAGTGATTTTACTGCAGCATCATGCATAGATATGAGTCTGTAGTTCAGCAGCAGTTAACAAAGATCTAGAGGACAGGAAGAATGAAGAATGCATGACCTTTTGCTGATACCATTCTATGTTCATGGTGATCCAGCAGTGTACACTTCCATTATGCTAATTTTTGGACAAATTTTGAGGGCATATGCGTGTCTGTCAAAAGGTTCTTTATATGCAGAAACAAGTTTTGCCCTAGGTAAGGTAAGGTTGAACTTCTGCTGAAGTTGCCTCTGAAGTCATATATGTCACCTGAGTCCAGTTTCCCTGTGAAGCCTGTCATACTGGTATTTCCCATTGTCAGTTATCAGAGCAGTAAATTAGAAGAATCCTGCCCATGCCTAAGCAGTGCTACCTTTTTATCCTTATTTTTTTAAGTATCTTGTGCTGTAGAAAAGTCTGGATCTGAAGCCCAGACCTTGGAGAGATGAAGCTGGAGCTAAATGTTTGAATCACATCCCTGTCTCTGTTTAGTGGATCCTTATGCTGAAATGTTTGCACATTTCTGTATAATCCAGCCTAATATTTCATGTGAGCTGCCCTCCTGAGCTAGATCAGGAACAGCACGTGTTGTAACTGCCCAGAGATCTGACACACCTGGGGTATCTTCCCCCATCTGAGCTTATTGTCTCCAGCCCCTGTATTTAGAATGTGCAAAATAAAACACAGCAGCCAAAACATATTCTGTGTGTTAGGAGAGAAGGGATATCTGATGCTAAATATCTGATTTTTGGTGCAATGAAAAAGACTTCCAATAGCCAAATGCTGTTACAAGGTTGGATAATAAAAGCAAGGCATTGTTTCCCCTTTAGTCTCTTTCTTGAGTAGCAGGTGAAGCCAAAGGGATTTCATGACTGGGAGGCAGTGGGAAGTCTCTAATCTGCAGGTTACATGAGCCTGTTGTGTGTCACCACCCTGCAGAATAAACCAGGTTATTTTTGAGACACAGAGCATTATGCTGCAAGGAGGGGAGTTAGGTCACTGATACAGAGCACTGAGCCAGTCCAGCCTTGTTCTGCCACCTCATCTGGGTGAAATGTTCTGGAGGCTAACTTGTTAGCCCCAAGCTTTGTGCTGGGTCAGGTGTTGCCTATTGATGCCGCGTGAATTCTCCAGTAACTTTGTAAATTGTCATCCTGTGACATCGCTGAAGGAGGAATCAATTTAAAGCAGATCAGATCATAGATTTGGTGCTCTGGTTAATGCAGGTGAACTATATTTGTATGTTCAAGCTCAATTCAGGCCAAATCTGTATTACCCGGTAGTTAGCCTGTATACAGACTGGTTAAGAATAAATCTGAGGCCTTGTAATTGACAAACACATCGTTGTTATGAAGAGAAATGTACTGAAAAATATAGGAAATAGTGATATATAAAAGCTCCATATTGCCAGCTTATTAGAAAAAACAAGACAGAAATAACCAGTTAAGTGGCAAAAATGAAACACATATGCAGACTGTGAATATGGATCCATAAATTATCATTTATATTACCATAAAAACTCATTTAAATTTCAGAATACTTTTAAGCTCAGTAGTCACCCTTTGATTGCTTTCTCTTTTTTTTCTTTTTTTTTTTTTTTGTCTACAGAATAAATAAAAGGAAATTAACTTAGGGGTTGAGATATGAAACACATTCCAGCTGCAAGGGCAATTAAAATGCTGGCTACTAAAGGGTGAGATGTTGATGAGGAGAGACTTTGAAAGGCTGATAGCATCTGTTAATGAAAATTCTCAGAGGCATAAGATCTGTTTGCTCAGGTAGTTTGGAAACTGAAAGTGTAGATAAAGGTTAGGAAGTGGAATAAATATTTTTCTAACACGATTGACTGAAGGTCAGATAGAAAGAATAATTTTGCTGTGCCTGAGGATAATTCAACTAGCATTATTTTTTTTCCAAGACATTTATCTGAGGTGAATCCAGGGGTTTTTTTTGTTATGAATATGTATTTCAATTCATAGTCTGATTACCATAATCTCCTGTGATTGTTTCTTCACAGGAACAATATTTATCACGTTTTAGACTCAGCAGTTCCAAACATGTTAAGAGAAGGCAGACAGCAATAGTACACACTCATGCTAAAAGCCCTAATGTATCATGATATAGAGCTAACTTTTATTACCAATATTTTTAAGTTTACAGCATACTTTGAAATGATGTTTTTCACTCTTTGAATATATGAAGCCAAGTTTTAGGTATTTTCAAAATCCTATGCTGTTGATAAGTAAGTTTCTTTTCTTCTGAACATCTACTGCCTTTAACAGAATAAAGACAATGATTCTCTTGGCTAAAAAAGTTATTTAAGCTTAAAAAGAATTAATTTTATTTCCTTTCTCAGATGATAATTCCACACAATACTTTCCTTTTTAACTCTATTTGTAATTGTATCACAATTATACAACTTTACCTGGAATAATAAATAATGGTTTCCATCAGTTTCCATCAGCTCACTGGCGGCCTGTAGCTATTCAGCTTGCTCTAGTAAATAAGAGAAAAATGTATTCTGAAATGCCATATGGATGGAACGTGGCTTTACATGGAATGTAAAGACAGGTTGTCTTTTCTAGACTGATGATTGTTAACTCTGTGGTTCCTAATTAGAATATTTTTTTTCTGAGATAAATATGTAAAGAAAATTAAGTCTGTACTTTTAACATGCAGTAAATCAGCCTCATTGACTGAGTGTTAGTCAACACACTGGGATTTTTGTTCTGGTTTCGTTTTTCAATTGCAGGTAGAGGTTGTGAATGAGACCTGATGATGATGCTTTACACAACTTTGTTCTTTCATGTGTTTTCTTCCACTGATTTCCATGCATGTTTCAAACACAGAAAAATTACATGACATCTCTCCCTCCTGACGAGAGAGGGAATGTAGGAGACTGTCATCCAAATGTGCCTGAAGTTATGGACATTGAAGTCCACTTAGGGCTCATTAGGGTCAGCTCACTGTGTCTGATGTCAGGAGGATTATGGCTGAGACGCTTTCTATCCATGGTGACTAGATCTGTTTTTTTCAGTAATCTATGCACAGAGGTAATGAAAACAAACAAACAAAAAAAAACCCATCTCTGATGGGTCTGGAGGAAATGGTTGGTAATATCTGTGTATCTTGGTTTCTTCTGTTTTTACCCAAAGAAACTACTCATCTGATTATATCATTCAAATGCTTTTCAGCTGAAGGCTGCTCTGTGGCAAGGAGCAAGACTCCTTGCTTGCTCCATGCAAGAGGCAGTAAGTGAGGCTGCAAAACCATGGTTGTGAGCTAGAAGAGATCAAAGGTGAAGAACCCATGGGAAAGCCTCTACAGAAAGCTGCACCTTGGCAAGACTGTGATATTGTACTAAAGTTATGTTGTTAGCTTCCTGATACCAGTAGGATGCAGGATGCTCAGCAAATGGTTTATTCTGGATTTGCTGATGGCACTGGAGCATGTCCTTGCTGGAGAATTCAGGGCACTCAGGGAAATTGGTGTCAGTGATAAATACCATAGGAATTTAACTCCATAGATTTGTATCTCACTGTGTATGTAACAGCACCATGCTTACTGCCTAGTTTTAGGGTTTAGGCTCTACTGGACAGACAAAGCCCTGGACTCTGTAGAGCTTCCCTGGTGAAGCATCTGTACTTAGCCATTTTAATTATTTTTTTTTGTTATTCAGATATTCTAAAGCTTGGAGGTTAATTACTTTTAATGCTAATGTAGTTTTACAATTTTGTAATTTATATGCAAAAAGTTTTCTCTTTGGGAGAGCTCTCTGCTACTCCTAGACCCATATCTCTCAGATCTCAACACTGTCTGGTGACAGAGTGCCCTCACAACTCTGGTAGCATCAGTGTCAGTTTCATCAGCATCAGTACAGAGGATACCCTACTGCCCATATCACTGGATAACACAATGCTCTTCACCTTCTGTCACTTCTCAAAATTCATTACTCCTTTTTCTGATTATCAGTTCTAGGTCCACCTTTTCTTCACAATTGTTTACCTGTTATATTTTCCTCAAGTGGAATCTTGGTTTTGATGTGGTTCCATCTTGTCTGTTCTGTTACTAATCTGTATCCAGAAGCTGTTCACTCAATTATTATTCCTTTGAAAATTCTTTAAATAAAGATTTGCATAGCACAGCTAAAACTAGAGTATGGCTCTTTTGATAAACTTTGGATCATATCCTTGTACTGAGGTATCCCTATCTGTCCTACACCAGCAGATTTGCCCACAACATTGTGAAAGTCATATGAATAAGTCCCCCTGTGGAAGTGACAGCATTGCTTACAACATCTTTTTGTCTTGTCCTTGGTTATTGAACTCTTTGATCCCTTACTACATTGCTCTCATTTTACACTGGCACAGCTTCATTCAAAAACAACGTAGTTGCACTGACCTAAAACCTGAGTAAAATGAGAGGCAAGTTAGATGCAAGGTTGTTATGAAAGAATAGATCAAGGTGAAATGGATTCAGAAAGAGCCATTTAGGGAGAAAAACAGATATTTTACTTGCATTCAGCAGCTCTGAATTTCTGCAGTTTTAGCTGTATCCCATGCCTAACAAATATGAACCAGATGGTTCCTGTAAATTCTCCTCTAGAGCCAGGCAAGTTCACATTCACTCAACCAAGCTGTCATACCTATTTGTGTATATTTCTCTGTTTATGGATGACAGGTTGCAGTACTGTAGTGTATGTACAGAATAAGCTGGAGGTTTACAGAACAGAAAAGAAATTAAAAAAAGAATCATTACAATGTGTTTGCTACTTGGTCTAGAAGGTTGTCTGCTACCAGAGTAGTGGAGTGTAACACTTGACATGCTGCTTACTAGCTAGAAGTGATCAGGTCAAAACCAGATGGGTTGCACTTACTCTATTTTATTTAATAATTTGAACATGTGTGAGACTGAAGGAGCATTCCACAGTCGCCATCATTTACTGAATTGCTTCCTGGTGACTGTTTAGTAGCTTGTTCCTTGCTTCTTCCCCTACTTATGAAGTTGTTAAGCAGACCTGGGTTATGCAAAGCATACTTGCCCCACCAGCATGTTGGGATTTTGGATGATGGGGAATTTTGGGGTTGGCTAGTTGTTTTTGAACTCATGCCTAACATGGTTAACTTTCAAATTAGTGTTAGGTTCAGTGCCAAACACACAGAATATCCAAGTATATCTCAATTTATCAACCTCTGGTACACTTGAAGTGTAAGCTGGCATCATAGAAGTTGTATTTGTCATGGGGGATCACTTGCCTGGATGGCCTCTTTTTTGGTGAGCTATTGTGCCCTTGACAAACACAGCTCAACACTTAAATCCCTGAAGTTCACTGATGGACCAGAAGCATAGATCTCTGTATCATGTCCCAGATACATAGTTCAAAACACAAGTATTCAGATCAGAGCCAATGTTCATTCAGGTGGCACAAGCATGCTGCATGCCAGGAAAATACACCCCTTGTAGATTGCTGGTATTCAGTAAGACAAAAGGAGGAGGAAGTGCTCTTCCATTTCTGTAGGAGGCTAAAGGTCCAAGGTCTTAGCAAGAGCATTCAGGAAAAGAGATTTACATAAGTGGTAACTTTTTTCAGTAAGTACTTTGGTGCCATCTGCAAGGGCTCATGTGATACTACAGATGTTCCAGTGTGATCATTTAGTCATGTCACATTAATGATTGCTGTTATTTAAACAAGAGTAAGTTCAGTGATGTAGCGCATAGAATTTCATATGGCTGAGCAAACTGCTGACATGAATATTGCCTATGTGAATGTGGGAGAAGTTTTGTGAGCTTTCAGAGATGCAAAAGAGTGAAATGTCCTCTTCACTTGTGTTAGTAGGGTCAGTGGAGAGAGGCTTTTATCAAAGGAATAATCAGAAAGACTGAGGCACAGACTTTACTTCCCTGACAGAAGTAGCAAGATACTGGCTGAATTTGTTTCTTAGTTCAGCTTCAGGGAGGACTGGCCAGAATGTAATTCCATCTGCATTGCTTAAAGTACAGAGATAGCATTGCAACAAATAAGATTTTCACTGCTTTACGAGAAACTTATTTAGAGCATTTTCCTTCTTTGGAAGCTTCAGTCTGCAAAACTCAAAATACTTGCTTCAGCTCACGGAGAGGCAAGCTGGGCATTTGTTTGGTTCTAGTTTTATTACTGTACTTACTTTCAGCCCAATCATTTTGCAGGCTGTTTAGATGAGGGCTAGCTATTTGAATTCATCAATATTTTTAAAATACGCCAGACAATGACATATTTGAATGTTAAGGCCAGGATCATCTAAGCTTTTAGTAATGCAGATCAGATTGACCTGAGATATTACACTCAAAGATGATAGGAGCAACCTGTGTGTTACATGACCTGGCAAGTATGGCCACAGCCATCAGGTGC
Organism: Geospiza fortis; assembly: GCF_000277835.1. Taxonomy (NCBI): domain Eukaryota; kingdom Metazoa; phylum Chordata; class Aves; order Passeriformes; family Thraupidae; genus Geospiza; species Geospiza fortis. The sequence continues at coordinate 1,985,546 of NW_005054314.1, forward strand.
CCAGACTCTTCTTAAACCTGTAATAATACCAACTTGTTAATAACATAGTGCAGAGAAGGGATGTGGTGCCTTCAGATGAACTAACCTAGAAACAGTGCTTCCAGAAAAATGCCTGCCTTTCATCCTACTATTTTTCACATCCAGGGTATGACTAAAAAAAAGAAGTTCAAAGATCAGATTGTGATCTAAATAAATTTTTCTTGTGCTCTGTATTGGTGTTAATGACTACAGAATGAGCAGCAACTGAATTTTGGTGATGGTGTTATGGTCCCCGTTTCAAGATAATCTCAAGTTTTTCTTACCTTAACTAATATTTTTTGGCTGACTTGACAGAAGTAGTATGAACTGGCAACGGTATTGATGAAATCCCTTCCTGCACAACTTCTCCACAGACCTGTGGTGAATTATTAGTTCTTAAGTGTTTTGGAGTAAATGTGATGCACAGCAGACAAAGACTTTGGACCAGAGAGCATTGCCATGGCTGGCTGTTGCCTTCTCCCTTAGGGGGAACAAGATGAGAGGTACCTGTAAGAGTTCTGCACCTCCAGGGGACTGAGGAGTGAGCATTTATGTGTGTCCTGAGGGCAAGGTGTGGACAAGCACCATGTGCAGGCCTGGTCACTGACAGTGCACACAACACAGGAAATCATTTCCCTGTCCATTACCCAGGCAGTGCTCCCAAAATGGCACAGCTTGCATTGTTATGCTAGAAAGAAAAGTTCACATTGCAAGATAAAATGGTCCTTTTAGTTAAACAATCATACTGCTTATGTAACAGCTCTTTTAATGGTAAAGTACAGCTGGAGCCTGGAACATGTTGTTTACAGAAATACCACATAAGGGTAATGATGTAAAATGCAGTAAATGGTGCTGGAGGCATTAGACATGGGGAGAGCCCTGAGACTGGAGCAGTGAGGATGCAGGTGGCACCTTCCTGTGAGAGCAGGAGGTTTAAACCAAGCTTTAGTAAACCAGGAGAATGGGCTCTGTAAAGGTCATCAGAGGACTGGTCTAAGGAGCTGCTGCAGGAAGGGCAAATGGTTCTTCTCAAAGGAAGGATGGGAGAGGGCCCCAGAGAGAGGAGCTGGTGCAGCACAGACAGTGCCCATAGGGAGGATTTCAAGATCTGGTAAGGATAGAGGGGACTATGGTTGTGAAGATTTAATGTGACAAGGAGAAAGAGGAGGCAGAGAAGACAGAAATTACAAGTTCTGGAACTTTTTGGTCTTAGTTTACTGTAATTGTATTTTCATGCATAGGAGAAAGGCTGCTGAGTAATCTTGCTCTTTCTTGAAATGGTAACCACTGACTAATGCACATGCATACAAAAATACACATATACTCACACCCACACAAACATGCAATTGCACAAAATTAGGAAAATTGCCCAACTTTCTTCTGAGATATTCAAGGTTTGACAAAGCAAATTCTGACTCAGTGTTAGCTGAAACTGGAATGCAATGGCATCTTCACGCCAGCATATTCATTTTCCTTCTTTCCTTGAGATAGTTCACGAGCTTTGTATGTGTCATTAGCAAAAAACAGAGCTACAGATATGTTTGATGTGTCAGTTTTTCATAATATTTTGAACTAATTTGTTCAATCTGGAGTAAAAAAACCTGGACTTACGGGCTGTTGTTGTTTACAGCAAGCTTAAGGTTCATACTTGGATGTTATATGAATGATGAAACCAAGTTGTAAATATTTATTACTGACTGAAATAGTGTATTTTCAAAAGCACATCTTTGTACACAAAGCATTTGTAAATCCCCATTAGTGGTATTTATGCTTCCACATAAAAATTCCTCATTTGCAGCCAGCTAAGTATCTTAGGCTTAGATCTTCCTGCTACATGTAATGCAATCACAATGCTGTCACAGACATCACAACCATTTTTGTAAAATATGATGTTAAGGAAGACTGAGTTCATTGTACTATACATATGTAAATGCCTCTCTTTCAGTAGTCTCAGAGGAAAGAAGATGCCAGAAAGAATTCTCAACCAGTGTACATATTAATTGTCACCACCTTTCATGGGATAGTAAAGTGCATTCTTACAAAGAAAAGCATTAAGAATCAAGGAGGCTGCACAGGGAAAGTGAGGGCATTTGAGTGAGACCTAAGGAAGTCACACGGTAAATTATGATAATCTAATTGTAATCCAGAAAATCATTCTTCCCTTGTTTGTGTCTGTAATGAGGTAATGGTGCAGCTCCTCTGGCTTCACACAGCCATTACAAATTTAGAGCAGGCTGTGGAAGATCAGGCTGCAGCACAAGTTCTTTGTTATTGTTGTAGCTCTGCAAGGATGTCTGAGTTCAGAATAGCTATTGGTGTAATTTGCAGCAGTGAACATGTTGTTCCTCTGTAGCTCAAACTCCTTTCAGTTTCAGAGAACTGGTTATCACAGAGCACGATTAAGTGGTTGTTGATCCTGTATGTTTATGTGGTTGTGTGTAAGCTTTTCAAAACTGGCTGTGGATAAGAAATCCATGACTAAATAATTGGACTGAAAGTTTCGCAAATAAATTATCTGGACAGAAACAGCACTTATATGGATATGCTTCAGTATAATAGAACTCTACTGAAAACCACTAGGTGTGCTTGAAGTAGAATGACTTCTGCCTTTGATTGGCATCTGCTCAGAATTGAAACAATTAGAACTACGCACAAAATTAAATTTTCTGAATGAAAACAGGTTCCCAGCTACATACTAAAATAAAAGGATGCAAATCAATATCTGATGATTCCTACATAAGCATGATTTGACAGAGATTCTGTCTTTAGTTCCACCACTTTTCACTTAGGGACTTGACTTGGGTTCTGCCTTTCACTGAGGCATGGCTGTTCACAAGAAATTGAAATGCTGCTTGCCTCTGTAATTTCCCACTGTGTAGTCCTTGGTCGTTCTGTGCTGCTTCTCTCCTGTGTAGAGGATGCTAACTGAGTTGGTATGACCTTAATGAACACATTGAAAGTGTGGTTATTGCTGCTAGACTCCATATTTAAAAACATTTTTTGAAATCAGAGCGAGTGTCAGTAAAGTACTCTCCTGTGGTTGTGGCTCCAATGACTGGTACAATGACTTAATTGACATTCTTGTGCAGTGCTTGGATCTCTGCCAGTTAATGACCCATTGCTGCAGTCTGCACAGGCAAATCACCCCTTTTGTCCTGCTCTTCAGGGAGGGCTGATGGACCTCTGCCCAAGTAATGGCTGCAGGCTCCTATTCTCAGCTGGCACAGACCCCAGCATGACCATAAACATCCCTGAAAGGATCATAATATGGTATATTGGACAGATTCTGATAGGCCTTGCAGTGATATACCACCAAGGTGTTCTGCAGAAGTTGGTGACTTTGCTAGTGGCATAGCTGAAAGGAGAAACTGGTCCCTACCCTGTTGTTTTCTCAAGCAGTGAAGCACTTGCAGGCTCTCAGCTAATCTGTGTCCCTTTAGATGATGCAAGTTTTTGTGAACCCTTTGTCAAACATGCAAAATAGCTTTTATTTTTGTTCTGCTTTTAAATGGTTGTATTGTCTCTTCCCCCACAGGATTTTCCATTCTTCAGGCAATTATGGAAGCAGCAGTACAGAACAACTGGCAAGTGACAGCCAGATCTGTAGGAAGCATAAAAGATGTTCAAGAGTTCAGAAGAATTATAGAGGAGATGGACAGACGGCAAGAAAAAAGATACTTAATTGACTGTGAAGTAGACAGAATCAACACCATTTTGGAACAGGTACCTGCTTTTCAGAAATTGTGTTCTCTCTGTGACAGACATCATCAATATTTCTAGGACTGCTTATTTCTAGACATTATTAAGTATCCTTTGAGATTTGAGTCCCAACAACTGGCCAGTTACCTAGTAAAATTAACATGTCACACTGATGCTCATAGTTGGTGGCCGCACTTACATGTAACCTACCAGGAAATACCACTGTCATATTTTTTCCCAAATGTTAATAATGAATATTTTTTAAGTAGCTAAGGAACCTAGAACCTCAGCTGCCAGAGTAATATCACTGGAATCAAGGCTACTTGTAAGGATTGCAAGACAGGTGCAGTTTTTTAAGTGGAGCATGAAACAAGAAATAAAAAGCCAGTGAAGTATCACAGAATCATCTTAAAGAATTCCCAAATTCCCAGAAGGAAATCCTGCTAATGAAAAATTCAGCTGGCAGTCCAGACAATTCATTAGTACATTTTGCTACATAAAGTCCTCCCCTCTGCACAGCCAGGGCTGTTGACAGCCTTAAATTGTGGGTGATGGAGTCTAAGCACCCTTGTGGGGCAAGATGCATCTGGAGTGACTGTTTTGCTCTTGCATGGCTTTCCCAGTGATTGCTTTGCCCCAGAGGAATGGCCAAACCCTCTGGCCACCCCAGGGTATTGCCCACTCTGCCTGTGTCCCTGGTTGTGCTGTGCAGTGTGCTTGAAGAGGTGTAATAACAGCTACAAATTGTCAGAAGCAGACACAGGACAGTTCCCTGCTGCCTGGGCTCACAGTAAAGCTGGTGCTGGTGTGGTACCAAATCCATGCTGCTTGGTTAGTCACAGGCATGTGGGAATTCACTTGCACTGAGACTGAAAAACCCTCTGATTACTCCCACTTTGTAAATTTAACTGTGGGTTCATAGTATGGAATAGATCAGTAACATTTAAATTGCATGAAGCATTAGCATATCTCTTGGAAATGTTGTATTGTAAACTAGCAACAAACTGACCTCAGTGCCATAAACCCTGGGAAACATGAAAAATATATTCACTGTGTTCCTTCTCAAAATATTCAGTTCCTGTCAGGCCTTGAGGTGTTTCACTGAGGGTCAAGCTGTGGGGACAGCCAGGTGCCACAGCTGCTACTGGCAGAGCAAGGAAGGAGGTGCTCAAGGGAACAGGGCACAAGCTGTGCTGGCCCCTAACTCTGACAACTGCTGTGGTTCTGATGCTAATACACAGCACTGCATTTTATGCTGTATTTTTAGGCAATATGGTGAGTGCTGACTTTAAGGGAATTCATACTGAAAAGTGTAAGAAACTTCTCCTTTTTTTTGTCAGTTGCTCATGTTCTTGGAAAAGATGCAAAACACCATACCTACTCACAGCCCACTCTTTTGAAAATGCTGCAGGAGAGCACTCCTGAGCCAAGCTTGAAAGAGCTCTGTGGGCACCCTCTCAGCTGAGATGAGAAGCAGGCCTTTTGTTTGATCTGACTTCATTTACATTTGTTCTCATTTTTTCTTCTATTGTCCAAGTAGAAGAAAAATAAGTCAAACCACTCCAGTGCCTACAAGGAAAGCTGTATACCAAGCAAACCATGTAGCAAAAAAACTGGTGACTCTTTCTTCTGCTACTATTCGAAATTCAACTCTCATGAAGTTTAAATTTTGTTAAATGTATGATTCAGTATTCTGTCTGTGATTAGCATCTGTTAAGTAAAAATTTGCTGCTGGGGCCTCGACATTTCCCCAAACTCTACAGTACATGCTGGTACACCTGATGCTAAAAATATCTTCTGTCAACAATTTCCAGAGTTTTTTTAATTGGATACTGAAAAGCAGTGACTTAAATTTCTGCAGGGAAAGTCAGTAATGGTGGATGGACCCTAGGTTGATGGCTGAACAATTACTGTTTGTAGGCTTTTCCTTCCATCTCCTCTGCTTACCCTGTTATCTTCTCATAAAGTAGTTAAAAGTTTTCACAAACATGTGTCATATTTAAATCCATCCATCCAGTTTGCTCAAGGGAATGGAGAGTTGTCTTTTTTTCAGCCAAGTGTGTTTGCTGATAGCATAATATTGAGGGGAGAGATAAGTCTGGATTTGCATATTTCAAATCTAGCGTTTTATTGCAGTTTAAAAAGTCAATTCAGTGCTATGTGTGGAGTTTAGGAAGGCTGCTCAGCTGAGAAGCACTAACATCTGAGCCTGGTACCACTTGCTGATGCACATTTGCAGATGGGTTTGTTTTTCTCAGTGAGAACAAAAGGAAGCCAAGACACCCTACCTGTCTGACCTGCTGTGCCAGAGCACTGATGGACAAACTGTGTCCCACAGAGGGCTGCTACAGGCTGCCTCTGCCCAGCTGCCTCTCCATGCCTCTCCCTTTTTTGGCCTCCTAGGAGCAGAAATCCAAAGGTCAACCCTCCCATTAGCTTCTGGGAGTGCTGCCTCCCCCCAGAGAGGGCGTTTATGTGGTTACTGTGTGGCACCTGCTATTTCACTCTGAGTCAGCAGCAGCACTTGCCAGTGACCCTGGATTTCAGAGGCTTAAATAGAATTTATTCAAGAAGAAAAGCCATAGCAGAAATAAACAGACTGTAAACCACTAAACAGTCTACACACGCACTGAGTTTGCTATCAGACTTTTGGGCTCTTGGCCAGCCCATTCAGCAAGCTTGTCAGTGCTCTGCTCCAGGAGCCATGTATCATGGCTTTGTGTTAGTGCTTGGATTCAGTAAGAGTGACCTCTTTTCCTGTACCAGGCTGGTCAGTGTGTGCACTTCTCTTCCTTTGATCCTTTTTCAACCAGTTCAGGCCAGGGTATATATCTCTTCCAAAAATTCAGGCTCATCCAAAGACAATTACACATCTGGGGATTTTCTTCTGAGACTTCAAGTCATTCTGGAATATTCTGTACCTTCCTCCAGTGAGTCAGTGACCTTGAGTATTCTGTATGCCTTTAGCATATGGCACGTGTGTGAATGTCCCTACGTTTCCAATACCTGTCATAGGAAGTATTTCTCTTCTCAGGGCTCTGATACTTGATCTTCCCAGCTGTGACTATAACGTCAGGGAAA
>NW_005054314.1:1992353-2124890 GCF_000277835.1 Geospiza fortis
GAACCTCAGCTCCTACCCTGCCTGGGTAACCTGTTTTGTGCCAAATTTCATACTGTAGGCTGATTTGTTTTTATTCCCCATTCAGAAGATTTTGGATGAGACATATTTTGTCCGGGAGGTGGATACCCTGCCCAAGCCTCTTCAGCTGTAAAATAGAGGGAAGCAGAGAAATCAGTAGTTATTCTGTAAATTGCCATCTGTTTGTTCACCTGCCCTGTAGTTCTGTAACCACTGAGCATGTGGATCTATATCCCCCTTGCACAACAAAACTGTATCCAATTCAATCATCTACTGGCCTCTCAGGCATACAGATAGCAACACTTATATCATGCAAAATTCATAAGCTCCCCACACTTCTTGTCCCTTGATGCTAAAATATTCTATATTTCTTCACAGATAGATATAAAATTTTGTTCTCATAAACAGAAGAACATTTTCTTCTGAGAGCTAACAGTAAGCCTTAGCCTGTTCAACCATGTATTTAGAGACATGGTTTTGAGTAAAGAAATACGTTTTTCTTATTCCCAGGATAATAAACTGTATTTCAGACCAGAGTGGCTTTATGTCCACTTAGAAAAAAATCTCCTGAGGGCAAACGAGGAGGAAGAAACTCCATTCAGAATCAAAATGGTGAAACTTTACAAAAGACCTGTTTATTCCAGAGACTGCATGCTTTTATCAAAAGGATGCTATCTCCAAACTTAGTCATGAAGGTTAGGCTCCAAGGCAGTGTCTGTATTAAGTGAAGGCATCTCACAAAGCAAAAGCAATATTACAGTAGAGAATGCAGTCCCCAAAGTTTTACAATGACAGCCAGACTGTCAAAGACAACTTAAAGTGAAGCCTCTCTGGGATTAAGAAAGGTAATCTGATTGACTGAACTCTGTCCTGTGCTCGCACTATGGCGACCTTCGAGTCTGAAATTCTGAGATTAGGGATGGAGGTGTGCAGGTTTTCAGTACAGCCCCAGCTGCATCTCCCTGCAGAGCTGCTCAGATCTCAGTGAGCTCACTGCACAGCAGCTCTCACATTTGGGTGTCATAAGAATAAACACAGAACTGCAGTATTGGGTTGATAAACAGTCATTAAAAATAACAATAGTGAAAACTGTTAATGAAAAAATTCAAGACCACTGTCATGTAAACTTCCTGCTTTATGTGTTCCATTATAAACAGATGGTCTGGGGCGGGTTTGCCTGTGTTCTCCATGGCAATTTAAAATACAGTTGCTACAAATCCAGAGGGCCACTTGAAGCAGAGCTATGAGTAGCTTCAGCTCCTGCTTTGCCTTTGAAGCCCAGCAGTGCTATGTCCTCTGAAGGCACTGCACTGCTTGGAGCAGCCCCTCCAGAGCAGTGTGCCTGTCACCTTCTCCAGGGCTCAGGGCCACAGCTGTGTCACAGGCTGATTTTATCCTCTGTCTGGAGCTGTGTGGAGCAGTGGGGTTCAGCTGAGGCTCCAAGAGAATATCTGCTTTGTAGACTGTTGTGTAACATCACGCTGAAACTGGTACAGCTCATTTTAACATTTCCAATGAACTAGAAACTTAAAATTTAGGACACTTCTTCATTAGATACCCATGAGTATTGTTGAAACCAGGATGTGAAGGAGAATGAAAGGTCACTTCTTTCCCTTCACACCCAGTGAGTTTCAGCAGCTTCCAAGTCCGTGTGGGCATTTGGGGAGGAAAGGGGAATTACTTAGGTCAGGCACCCTCAGGAGGTGGCCAGCAGAAGAGTAAGAATGGGGAGAAGTCAAAAGTGACAGCTGTATCTGCCTTAAAGGGCCTGCTCCTGTCAGCAGAAACTCATAAAGGGCAGGAGATGAATTGCTAAAGCAGAGAGTAACATCTTGGGTTAATTGCCCCACATACAGCACATTTCACACATACCTGAGGAAAGAATTTCTAGCTTGTAAAAAGGAATGTCTCTCCAAAGCCATCATCCAGATATCATAAAACAAGCCAGGTTCTAAATGACAGGAATTTATCAGAGCATTATTAGTCATCCTGCAGAATGATTGAAGTAATGGCACACAAAGCTTAAAAGTGTTCAAAAGACATTAAAGCACAGTTTTAAATGTATCTGATCAGTAGTAATAATAATTAATCCAGAAACATCTTCCTGTGAATGTGGAAGCTTCTGTATGTGGAAGATTGCTGCCAAGCAACTGTTGTTTCTTGTGCCAGTGGTGTATGAACCTGAAGTCAACATTAGTTTTTATTTTTCTGTGATTGTAGCAATTGCTCATTTTATGTTTTATGATAATTTATGGGATATTTATGCACATGCCAATGCACACACATGCATCTGCTTTTAATACTTTGCCTCTTTTTACCACAATATTTGTAGTATTCTGTTATGCTGTTACAGTCATACTTATATGGCAACCTCTGCATTGCCATTAAATGTACAGAGAACCAAAATCTTTGTTTAGTTATGCTGTTGCAAGTACAGAGTCAACCATTATCCTGAGGATGATATTTAAATTGATATCACTGTGCTCATACAGAGATTGTATTTGCTTTGAACTTCAGTTAATAGTTATTTTTAAAAGCCCAAATTGCTGCACAGCTCACCTTTCTGTGCAGCTTTTCAGTGCACAGAAATGGTGCATGTGCGTGCCCTGTGCCCTCTGAGGGTCCCACTCACTGTTGAGCCAGTGTCCACACTGTCTGAGCTGCTCAGGTTGTTACCCTTGTGGACCCTCAGAGGGCCTGAAGGCCATTGGCCCTCACCTTTCCCAGCTGTTGCATTTGGTGAGCTTTGGGAGCAGATGGACTCATGGATGATTCTTGTGCCGTACCTGGACTGGAGGAGGGGATTTGGTCTTTAATTAGCTCTACAGATATTTTTCAAAAACAACATTCACAGGACATGTTTTCGAGACACAGAGTATTTGAGGGAAAGGGAGAGCTGGCTATAATTTGTTCAACATGTGACTCCCTGAGTTTTTGTCTTTCTCTATTTGTCCATCTCTCCATCTCTAATAGCTTTGGGAATCTTTGTCACCTCTTCTCAGCTCCTGACTGATTTTCAAACCACTCACTCAGTCATCTCCTCCAGGCTTTAAAAATCAGTTTGTATAGAAGTTGCTTTGTTTCAGTCCTGGCATTTAAATGAGGTTCTTTCTCCTTATACATAAAGGATAAGCCCTTTCATCTTAGCAGACATTACCTTAATTTCTGCATCTGTCTCTCAAATAGTTTAATGCTTGAAACTCTGCTTCTAACCAAAGCCTTTCCTTAATTAGTTTCCAAGGCAACCAACCATCTTGGCGACAATTCAGATGAACCAACTGCAGGGAGAGGAAGGAAACACACTATCAAAATGAATAGTAATAGCACAGTACCACTGTGCAAACAGGCCTTGTACATCACCAGAGACAGCACGATAGTTCTGGTGTCTCATCAGTTCATTTACAAGGAAAGAAGTAAAAGAAAAGCTGCACAAGAGTGTGTGTCTTTTGTTCACAGCTCACTAAGCTGGGATTAATGGCTTCAGTGTGATAGGGATCACGTATCTGGGGGAGGAGGAGAGCCACTGGGGCTTTCCAGGGCCCCTCGTGGACCAAGGTGTTCCCAAGTGCATCTCATGGAGCACAGTTACAGTGCAGTTCAGAGAGCAAGATTTTCAGACTGGGGATAACCCCCCTGGGCTTTTTGAGCCCAGGTGCTGGTGGTGCAGGCTGGAACACCCTGGGAGTTCATAGCTACAGACTTGTGGGGAGACATCCCCAGAGGTGAGCTCCAGAGCCGTGATCCAGAGCTCAGGTGTGTTTGCTGCAGGCTCCAGCCGGGTTTGGATCAGGCATTCCAGAGTACATCCCAGTCCAGTCTCTCACTGCTGGAATTGCACATTCATATGGGATTCCTGTCTCCTATCCCCTCTTAGCTGTGCAATTCCACCTGCCTCTGGGGAGCAGATTTAAGACATCAGGGGGAGCTTGGACTATTTTTATAGAGAATCAGGCCCTATCAATCAACTCAACTCAAATACAAACTTACCCCACAGAATCCAACCAGTGAGCTGGAAAGCAGTGTAATAATTTTAGAGAAAACTAATGTTCCATGGCTTAAAAAAAGCCCATGTTACTAAATTAAATTTGTTCGTGTCACACCATAGGCATGCACTTGGAGGTATAATGGTGTATATATTATTGGAAGCTCAGTCTTCCAAAATGTGTAATAAATAAAATTATCAACAATATACATAGACACTTAAAAAATACCTTAAGTATCTTCTATCCTGGGAAAATGCATGTAAAGAATCAGAAAAGAAAATTATTGCTGTATCTCTGTTACCTCATGAGTAAAACAGGCAGCCCTGCTGCATAAAAATCTAGTAAAAGTAAATTAACCCTTCATAATCTTTTTCAGTTCATGGTTTATGCACGAAGTTATATGGGAATACTGCAGAGTGCTGCTCATAGTGAAGCAGAATAAACCTTTTAGACTCTTTGAAAGCACTGAAAAAAAGCAAACTGAGTGCAATTCCAGTCACAGTAAAATGCTATTTATAATTAAAAATAAGAAAAAGTAACCTTGTCTTTCCTAGAGGAGATTGCACTATTTTTTCTAAATTTTGTAGGGCATTTGAAAAGGAAAGGAAATGCTTAAAAAGGGGAAAAAAAAAAAGAATGGCTACTATTCAGTATTTTTGGTCTGCTTGAAAGCAGTGCTCTGCAGTACAGAACCCCTTCCAAAAAATTCTCATGTGAGCACTGGGACTGAATTACTGCGACACTTCTGGGTTATATCCAAATAATAGTTTGAAGTGATCCTGACATGCAGTAATAGTTTATATAAGCAGACTTCTTTTTCCAAGGACTCTTGTCCAATTCCAGGGAATAACACTGGGATTTTACTCTGACATGCTGATGGGAGGTACTCCATGGGAAATTTTAGGTGAAATTTAAATTTCAGAAGAACTTAGGATTTTACAGAGGCTTGAAAAAGTGCTGGAACTTCCTTGAATGTTAAATCATCTTTCATGATCATTTCTCAAAGGAGGATATTTCTCAAAAAAATATACTAGAAAAGCATAGACAATTTAAATATTATCTCCTTAAAATTACCTGTGTGTGAAAACCACTGCTGCAGAGTAACATATGTAATAATTTATTTGCTTCCCATAAATACAGCTACCAAAACTCCTCCAGAACACAACTGGATTTTTAGTTCATCACCCTTACTTAAGAATCTAAAGAATTCACTATTTAAAAATTTCTATGACACATCCCTTCTAGGAAGCTGTCTGGGAGCAAGTATCTTTTAGTGAAGGTATCTTGGCAAAATAAGGGGGAAAGGTCTCAGCAATTTTGAGTATCCTTCTCATATGGCACAAAGAATTTTTGTTTTGGTTGTAACAGCCCCTTGTATCTGATCATGTTTTTAGTTAAGTAGCTTCAAGTGATGCAAGGTAGTTTAAGTTTTGATTATTTTTGACGTGAAGGTCTTTGTATTGAAGGATGTGAATTGTGACGAGAGATACAGGCCTGAGAGATATAACACTGGTTTTGTCTGTCTGAACAAAGAAGAAATTTTGATAGAAAGTTTATTTCATGAATTTTATTCTGTTTAAAGAGTAAATAATTGTGATTATGAATGGCAGTTACCAGAGATCATAGAACTCTTAATCTCTGTGTGCTCTGATCCGTTTTGCAGTTGAGTATGTCCTTTAACAATAATTGTGCCAACAGATTAATTAATCTGACAATATTGCTAAGTCATATCAAGGAAAATGAGTTTAAGAAAATTTTTTCAGGGCACAGAAGATTTTGTCAGCACAATGAAAGAAATTAGGGGAAAGTATCATGCCCTCAGAACCAATGTTGCAGTTTGTACTTTTTTTCTGAAATAATTTCTAATGTAACCTTTTATGCACAAATTAAATGTGTATTCCACTACACAGTCTTCAATCAGCAAATGTCAGATTAGTTATGGGAAAAGAAGTTGTAGCCATATGGAGGGAGAATGAACCACAACACAGCTTTCAGATGTTGCATTTCATTACCCTCCAAGGATTAACATGTACAACCACCATCTCTCTGGAGATGGCCTAAAAGCAGAATTTCACTCTTGATGTGACTATCTTGAAGGAGAGAGGCAAGGCAAAGAAGGACACAAGAAGGGGACCAGAGGGGGAAAACCTAATGAAGTGCTTCGGAGGCATCAATTCCCTGCTTCCTCCAAGCACATTTTTGTCCTCTCCTTCCAGGAGATTCCGGTTCTCTAGGAGAGAATCTCCCGTGAGAGATTCGCTGCGGAACAGCCAAAAGCTGTTTGAAGAATGTTTTATATGCCCAAACAAATGATCTTGATATTGTGCTGTAGAGAAAAGTGAGGATTCGGTTATAAAATGTAGTCACAAATGTGTAAGGTGGCAGTAGCATGGAAGTGAAATTCTTAGGTCCATGTACTGCACAAAAATACAAAATACATCAATTGAGACTGTGTGGATTTGTGACATTCTCTAAAGGGCAGGAAGGCTCTGAAATGGTGGATGAATTAATCTCAAATATATATTCAGTTATTTTTTATCTGCAACAAATACTATGTGTGTGGAATCTTCATCTTAATATTTAACACATTCTTCATTTAATATTTAACTCAAATTTAATATAGTACTCATTCTTCATATAAATGAAATCATTGTTTACTGCATATTTTACAGCATCACAATCCCTGGTGGCCCAATTCCTGTCCCATTAATACCAAGTGAAGAGATAAATTGCCTTCCCTGGGTTTGCACTACAGTTACAGTCACAAGGTTTTGACCCTTTGTGTGAGGGAAGCAGCTCCTGCAGAATGTGGAAATGGTTTTGTCTCTGCAGATTTAAAGGCAGGACAGGCATCACTTGTTTGGCAGTGACAGACCACCAGTAGCTGGGATGTATCTTTTGTCCCCATGAGATTGTGGTTCCTGTGGAACCTCATATACTGGCACTGGTGGTGTTGATGTGATAGAGTCAAAATCATGACTCAAAAAAGCTCTTTTTTATAAATATACTGAGAGAAGATTGAACCTTGTCTAGTGTTTATGATCCTCAAAGGGAATATGGTCTTTCTTCAGAGGCTTGTGTGTAAATTGGAAAACAGGTGAGTGGGCTCTGCCAGCTTACTGTAAAATTGAGCTACTGGGGTTACAAGGGATCTTATTTTTACTGTGATATCTGGTTAGATGAGGAAACTCCTGTTCCCACAAGAGAAGTTTTGTTTCCTGTTTTCCTCCTGTTTTTCCTAGTTCTGTCTGGAAAGTTTACGTGACAAGGGGTGACCTGTGCAGAGCAAACACAGTGAGGAATGATGATGTACTACTGTCCATTGCTCACATGGTCACTGACACTCTAGAGGTGACTCCTGCTTTGCTCTTTGTAGTGCAGTGAGGCAGAGAACTGCAGTGCCATGGCTGCAGACCTCATAGGCAGCTCCCCCAGTGCAGGAAGGGTCTGCAGGAGTGGGCAGGAGGCCACGAGAGGACTCTGCAGTGCTGCAGAAGTTCCTCCTTCTGCTGAGGGGTAGGAACAGAGCTGAGATGCAGAACTTGCAGATGGCACTCAAGAGAGGTAAAACATCTTGCTAACATACTGACAACTTTTTGGGCCTTGCCTTCAGTTTCTATTAAACTAATTGGATGGTCACCCTGATAGTCTCTTCCTCTCCTTTCTTCATTTTGTCCTGAAGACAAATGAGCTGGTTCAGTAGGGTGCTGCATCACCAGGCACAGCTTTTCAGTCATTCAGTCCAATGTAGGTAGGAGCTGCTCAGATCTGAGATAAGTTTCAGGTAACTCCATCTTCAGAACAGAAATGCTTTCAATAGGGCTAGGAGCTTGAAAACACCTGACCTGCTAGCCAGGTGAGAAGACAGTGTGCTCCACAACAATTTGGGCTTGCCAGACAGTTGTTGCTATGCTTGATATCCCTCTGTTCCCATGAAGTGCAATCAACACTGAGAGCTCATCCTGATGACGCTGTTAAAATTTTTTTATCCCTGAGTCCATTTATCAGTTTTACTTGTTTGCTGTGGGAAAGAAAGAGTTGTGTGATCACTTCTGACATTTGCTCACTGCTTTGAAGGCAAAGGTGTCATAATTATATTTCTATAGTGAGGTGTAAAGCCATGTTACTGTCTAACTTGGGGTAGCTAAGTCCTCCTGTCCTCAGAAATGTGCATGTACACTTGAAAAACAGTAGATTCTTTTTTAAGTGTAGGCTTTTTGTAACAATGGAACCCAAATTAACGTATAAATAGCCTCAACAAAAACACTTTTTAACTCTGATCTTATGGGAGATTTAATTTTGCTTACTACTGTCTTTCTGAAACATAGGAAAGAAGAGCGCTAGAGTTAACACTGCCCCATTGTTCCCAGATATGGTGAAAATGGAAAGACACATTACAGCAGGTCAGATCTCTGCCTGTCATTCCATTAAAGTGGCACATTTCTGCCACTTGTCAGGTATGAAAAGCAGAGTAAAAATTTTCAGACCCTCTTTGTGGCAATATTGCCTGTCAGCATCAGTGTTTTATGTTATGGAAAGATCTAATAGACTCGTAAAATACTGTGGGTTTGAGCTGTAGATGACGTAATCTGTGCTTTTGTGATCTAGTTTTTTTATTTCTTTTCTCATTTGTAAATAAAGGATGATAAGTCCTTTGGTCTGACATCCTGGTCAGACTAAACTGACCAGATAGCAGTGGATTCAAGTGTAGGAAGGATATGCTCCTTACAGGTATTAATTGGACCTGGTAGTTTTCCTTTCAGTGCTGCCAAATTCATGATAGCTCCTTCTCTCAGTAAAAGTGCAAGCATATCCTCTTAGCTTGTATTTTTCAATGCCTTTTTGAAATTAAAGCCCACAGAGGCAGGAAGGTGGATTTAAAATGACTGAACTGCTGGGCTTAGAGGGTTGTGATCAGCAGCACAGAGGCCAGCTGGAGGTTAGTTACTATTTGGGGTACCCTGAGGGTACTGGGGCAAATCCTGTTTAACCTCTCTCTGAGGGATCTGAAGGTTGTGGGATGGAGTGCAGTCTCAGCAAGTTTGCAGATGGTACCAAATTAAGAGGAGTGATACACCAAGTAGTTGTGCAGGTACAACAAGTAGTTTTGCTACAATACTTTGATAGGCTGGTGAAGTGGGCAGAGTGGAACCTCATGAAGTTCAGCAAAGGGAGGTGCAAAACCCTGCACCTGAAAAAGAGCAACCCCATGCACAGTACAGACTGGGCAGAGGCTTCCTGGCTGGAAAGCAGCTCTGCAGAGAAGGATCCTGGGGTCCTGGCAGTCGAGCTGACCACAAGCCAGCCCTGTACTGTCACAGCAAAGAAAGCCAACAGCAT
This sequence comes from Geospiza fortis, assembly GCF_000277835.1. Taxonomy (NCBI): domain Eukaryota; kingdom Metazoa; phylum Chordata; class Aves; order Passeriformes; family Thraupidae; genus Geospiza; species Geospiza fortis. Next base: position 2,001,695 of record NW_005054314.1, read on the forward strand.
CCTGGGCTGCACTGGATTAGCATGGTCAGCAGGTCACTAGAGATGACCCTTCCTTTTTACTCTGCAGTGGTGAGGCTGCATCTGAAGAGCTGTGTACAATTCTGAGCTCACCAGTGCAGGAAAGTCATGGGTGTCCTCATGAGAGAATTGTCATTATTGCTCTAGAAATACCACAGTGGTTCATACCAACTTAGTATTAGCCGATTAATAGCTTTAGTGCTGTCTTCCAGAACTTTAGGAAAAATCGGAAAAGGCAAAAAATTTGTAGTCGCCTACTTGTTATAATGATGACTGATGCAGTGGAAACAAAATTGTCTTTATGCTTGCATTCAAAAAATAACTCCCCTAGGCAGAAGGAAAAGTAAAATTGCCAATGGTGATTTAATTTGTCAATCAAGCATATAGGTCTGTACTTCAAGTAAGCCTGCTGCTGACCAGCAGATTTTACTTTTATTTTGAAAGCCGATACATTTTAGTTATGTTCCCTCTAGATGTTCTCTTAATTAATTGGGAATATATAAAGAGTTAATTAAAAATACAAACTTTATTTGATTCTATATCAAACCTGACATTATGATCTTTTTATCTACAAAGCAAGAATTATGTGGGATCAGAAATCTGAATTATTCATTATGGTTTCCAGCTATTTTTTTCTCTTCTCCTTTGTTCAGTGTAAAATCTTATAAGCTTTTCTTTCAGTCAAGGTGAAAGCAATATTAAGTCTTGGAAGTCAAACTTATGAAAGACATGTAGCTCTATGAAATCCTTGCCCTGTAATCCTGGCTTTCTATTCACCACCACTATTCAATATCCCACTTTCTGTATAAGCTTCACAATATATCAGCAGTTGATGAGATTTATTTGTTATACTCCTGTTATGCTGTTATACTTCTGTTTTCCTTCTTCATAAAAAAGCTTTATCCGTCACTTGGCTCCCCTGGGAGTAACACATGTCTGTGATTGTTTCTGCTGGGCTTGCTAATCCAACAGCTCCCTTCAACATGCTGGACAGTTGGTGCAGGGTGGAAAGTGAGGGAGGAGGAGAATTGTACTTGTTAAGATTTAGGACAGCTGTGTAGTGTGTTGTGAATTTTAAACACATTGTTAAGATCCAGTTCAATAGTTATGAGCCAATGTGGCTGATTGTATGAATAGAAATGCTGTCAGGTCACTTCTGAAAGATGCTTTATGAATTACAACTTGACTGTAGTATGTTGGACCTCTCAAAGGTTTAATAAACAAAGTCATTTTGAAGACATGACAACAGATGAGATGAAAGTTGAGTCTGATCTATGCTAATGAGTCCTACATTTCCTATTTGCAGTGTTGCTCCTGAGGCCTGTAGCAGTTCCATGTATGTTTTTCTTACAGCCTCTGACTTCATCTGTGGTGATATTTTTCTCTTAAATAAACACATTTCTGCATAGAAACGCAAAATCTTTCTTATTTGTTGTTAAGGTTAAAACCACAATTGTTGTTCTTAAATAAGTTTTTTGTCTCTAACCTGCCTTTAAGGTGAAATTAAAATGTACAGAGAATTCAGTATGCAAATAGCATGCACACCAGATGATCTGAAGGAAGCCTGCACATTTCCACAGAAAACAAATGTGAGTGTAGGAAAGCAGATGCTTTCTACCAACAGAGTGTACGTACAGTTCTCAAGAGGACCTGAACAACAGTTTATTTTCAGGCTGCTGGAAGTATGCAAATTCCTACAGAATTAAATGTGGATTTAAAGGAAATGGCATCTATTAAGGACAATACTACCCAAAGAGGCAATTGGCAGCTTAATAATTTAATCAAGAACTTGAGCAGGCTCAGCAGTATATCTAAAGTCAGTGACTCAAATGTCATCTGTTTTTAGCAAAGACGTTAAATGGTTATGTTTTCTTTTAAAGTGTGGTGTTTGGAGTGTGTTTGTCTGATCATGAAGTAACTTTGTATGGTTATGTATAGATTTTCAGATGGTTCATCAAAAAGCATCATCTGTTTGCTTGAGCTGCTTGTAGGACATATATTGCAATTGTAATTGTTTATTACAATTGGTTTTAACCCAGCAGTCCCGGGTAGAATGGATTATGTCCTGACATGCATGTGATCAGCACAATTATAAATTAAATTCTTACTGGTGGATGTTGTTCCATTTGATGGCTGTGGGACTGGATGGTTGTTTCTGAGGTTATAATCTGAAGGCAAGGGCCCAGTTTTGCACAAGTGGCATTGCTGGTGAGCCAGCTGCCCGCTGTGTAGACATGGGAAGTGTTTGTTTTCCTTCCTTCTGCAAAAGCACAGGATTACTGGAGTGGAGGAGCACACAGGATGGCAGAGTTCAGGCTTGCCGGACAGTGCTGCCTCCACTGTTCCCCATTACCCTCAGAGAATCCAGCTGCTGAGTTCATCCTGCTGCCCTCCTGTCCCTTAGCAATTCCATTTAATGACTGTTTGTACGGGGAGATGCCCAAGTGAGGTCAGCCAGGGCAGGAGATGTTGCTTAGTGGAACGTGCAACATAACATTTAGTGGCAATTTTGACAAAACAGTGTAAGGTCAGATGTATCCATTTAGATGCACCAGAAATGACAGGTTTTCAGGCCTTTTGGAACCTGTCAAAAGGCAATGAAGGTCACTGCTTATAACTTTGGGAATCTAACTTTAGACATTCATACATGAAAAGGCTTGGCTGGGGTTCTTGTAGGGAACTCCCTGTTCAACTTGGAGCCTGCCCAGCCCTGCTGTGCTGGTACAGGTTAATAAACACAGTGAGAGGCTGGGCTGTGTCCTGCACCTCTCCTACACTCCACAAACAAGGAACAAAGTAAACAGGAGTTTACTTTTGGCAGATACAGTGTTACTTCGTTTCAGAGCAGAAATACTTGAACTGATTACTAAAATTAACCTGGTCAGCAGGGAGGACACTGACCACAAGAGTGAATTTGCCAGGTAAGGTCATTTCTGCAAGCAGAGTCTTCCCAGCCTTGTGAATTACTCTTTGTTGTACTCTGCCTGTGTGTTTGAAAAACACAAAGGACTACATCTTGTCTGTAATGCCACGGATCTGCAATACTTGTGCTGCCCGTGGATTGAACATGGAAGATTATCAAAATATTCATTCTCTGTCTTTTTTGCTCTCATTAAGAGTCATCTTCTTACAACTGAATAATCTGTAATGTTTTTCTCCACACAGGTTGTAATCCTCGGCAAACATTCTAGAGGCTATCACTACATGTTAGCTAACCTGGTAAGAACTTTTCTTCATGGAAAGTATAGCTGCATTTTAGAGGGTAAAATATTCTGTTCAGGTTGTGGAAACTTTAATCAGGAAGTGGAAATGCATGGATGAGTACTTGGATTTTGAGAAATTGCTTCAGTAAATACTATAACTGGTATGTCATCTCTACTCAGTTTCTTTTGTCAGAAAATGCCATGTCCTCTACTAATTTTAAAGTAATAATTTAACTATATATTTTCCAGTAATTTCTATCCTCATAAATTAGATATTTCTATCCTCATAAATTGTGACTGTAATTTTCTATAAACATATTTTGAATTTAAGCACTCTAGGAAAAATAGTTGTAGCATGTTTCTGTATAAGTGGTAAAAAGCTGAAAATTAGAACAATTCTATCAAGTAAACCGCCAAGGCTGTTTAGCCTTTCTTTTGTATTTCAGAGTGTAGGGTTGTGCCTGTGTATGTGCTGACCTACCAGGAAGAGGCCGTACATTTCTATCTGTATCAGAGCTTCTTCTGGAGAGTAGGATTGACTTTCAGGGGTGTTTGTGATGCTTTTGAAACACCATCTACTTAAATTCCTTACAAAAAGTCTTGTATTGTAATTCATCCTGCAGGAAGACTCATTTTTAGGTTCTGTGACAACTGCAAGTAGAAGAATGTGAGTTTTTCCAAAACTCTCACTTTCTAGTTGGCAATCCTAATTACTCAAAGATTCTCTGTATCCATGTTTTGATGTGATTAAAGCAGAAAAGACAAATTTTTAAATATCCTTATTTAGTATAAGTACTGTATGACTTTAAGATGCATCATTTTGCATTATAAGAAGCAGACATGATCTCACTGATTAGCTCGTGCATAGAAATACAGAGGTTCTTATTCTGGGTTGCCTTTTAGTATGTGTAACCATTGACATTCAAATAAACATGACTGCAATCAAGTCATACTAATCAAAAAGACTCCAATTTACTGCCTCAGGTATAAATAACAACAGAGTGGGAGAGAATCATCCCATTCTGCTTGCACGTGACATGCTGAGTGATGCTGTGATGGAGAACTGCCTGGCAAGAGCTGGAGTGGTTTTCTTTCCCAGCCCTGAACCTTTGTGTTCACTTTGCTGTACAAATGGGATTTGAGGTCCTTGACCAGTTTTCACCATGATCAGGACAAAAGAGGAAATGGTACTTCAAGTTCCCCTTCTGTTTTCTTTCTGACTAGCAAATATTACCTACCACATTGCCACAACCCAAAAGGGAAGTTTTCTATTGCAACAAACAAGAAGATGTTTTAAATTCTACTCTATGCCACTTTCAAAATACTAATTGTGGTAGTAGTTGTCTCCTTGGTAGAATATTTTCAGCTAACAAGAGGGACATTAGGCAGTGTTCCTTGTGCTGAACTTGTAGCAGGTAAAACTGAACCAGAGGAAAGTGGCTTTGGATGACAATGATTCCTTTTTTTCTACATGTGTCCTCCCAGGGTTTCACAGACATTGTTCTGGAGAGAGTAATGCATGGAGGTGCCAATATTACTGGATTCCAGATTGTTAATAATGAAAATCCAATGGTTCAACAGTTTCTACAGCGCTGGATGAGGCTTGATGAAAGGGAATTCCCTGAAGCCAAAAACTCACCATTAAAGGTATTTATTGTAACCTATCAGTGATGGACATGATATGCTTTTAACAAGTCTTTGGGAGTTTGTAACCTCAGATATATGCATGAGTATGATACAGATCCCTGATGAGAATATGTCGCAACATTCACTGCCCTTCCAGAAGAAAGAGGCAGAAGCTGTTACACCAAGTGCCCACCATGGTGGGAGCTCCTCAGAAGCAAATCTTGTCACTATGCAACGGATATAAAAACTTCTAATGTGAACCTCTTGAGTTAGTCTTGGGTTGGATATGGGGGCTCGTTAGGTTAGGTTTCAGATGCAAAATGTGGATTACTAGTCCATTTTAATGGTAATAGAGAATTTCACATGCGAAGTGAAGTAGTTCTGGATTCACTAAGGAGCCACTGCTGCCTCCTAGTTACTGCTGGCAGTTATCCTCATAATCTAAGCCTCTGTTTTGCACCACTGTCCTTTACTTAAACAGTCTGGCTATTAAAACTAGAACCAATAAAATTTTTCAAAAATTTTTTGGATTAAACTCCCAGGTTCACCAAAACTGTCACAGACTAGATGAATTAAATACACCCTGTTATTAGGAAACCTGCAACCTGATACTATCTCACCCAGATTTTTTTCTGCCTCAGCATCTCTTTCATAGAGGGGGATGCTATTCACTGTCCTGTGAAGGAGTGCATCAGGGAAACTCTGTCTAGGCACAGAAGTCATAAAATCTTCTAGGAGCACTGCATATTAGTAATGTTCCTTCTTTCTCGTCTTCTTTTGGTGGGATCTGTTCTTTTTCACTGCTGTCCATAAGTGAATAAAACCTGGGTATGGTAGTGTACAGACTGATTTCTCAGGGCAGCCAAGCCTGAAATCCACTGCCCTGACAAGACAGTTCATGTCTTTGGTGTTTGATTTGGCAAGGACACATGCAAATTGATGGAACAGATTTGGAATTCAAAATTACTTTGATAAACTGGAGTAATATCTCAGTATGAGATATTATACTCAGCCAGATTACCTTCTGCACAGCCAAATTTTATATCCTTAACTCTAGTTATGGCATGGGATCCTTCCTCACTTGTGTCTCTAATATTGTTCATTTTTTATCTCTTTTTAGTCTGCTAAGACTAAGTTCAGTAAAGTATTAAAATGCTAGATAGGAAGGAAAAATCCACTCCAGTTCCATGCGTGGGGGGCAGCAGGGTAGGCAGTAGCCCTGGGTTGGGCTACAGACAGAAAAGGAGCCACTTACAGAGTCTGCTCCTTCTGGCAGTGCCATTCATTAATGACTGGTGCCATTTGGAGATAGTTCCATCCCTGGCATCATGACATTTCTGTGAGGGAGGAAAATTTTCTTAATCCCACGCCTTTCTGGCATTTCAGAGGAAGCAGAGAAAGGCAAACAGAGGCCCACAAAAACCGGATTTCTGTATTGTTGCCTGTGAATTAGGACTTAGTCCTGCTTTCTAAAGCTTTCTAGCAGTGATGCAGAAGTGAAGATAAGTATCATTCTAATCTTAACAGCTCTGAAATATACAAAGTTAACCTGAGATGATTTTATTCCACTTGAAAGCAATTTACCTTGAGGAAAAAATTATTCTCCCTCCTTAAAAAAGAATCTTAAGTATATGGTAGAAACACAAAGATTACATTACCTTTCCACAAATGTACAGCTCATTATAGAAATGTGCACAGTATTTGTCAATCAGACAAAAAGCATACTTAAGAATTGATGTACAATATTTTTGATTAGGAAATAAAATTGCCTAGAGATTAAAGTCCTGATGTTTAATTTATTCTGCATTTTATCAGCCTTTCCCTTCTTTCTTTCTTTTTTCTCTTTGCATGCTCATGCATTTATAAGTAGAATTCAAATAAAGTAGAAAATTAGATAGCTCTCTTGGCATGACTTGGAAGGGACTGCATTAAGGTTACTGACAATTGACGCAGTCTGCTGAAAAAATTATCAATGTGTAAGTTTTATGTAGTGCTAGATTGGACAGCTAATACAAGACATTTTTTTAATACAGGAACAAATACGTTAAAATTACTGTCCAGTTCTGTATTATTGTGTGGATTGTGATGTATATAACCTTTGTTAACTTTCTAAAAGAGGAGAGAGTGATTATTGCAAAGCATCACAGGGAGAGATAAAGGTGGGCAGGATCAGAAGAGTGCCTGTGCTGTACAGTCAGAGCAGGAACCACCACCCACTCCCAGTGAGTTTAAGCTGCTGTCATTTAAAGCTCAGTGAAATGTCTGCTCTATCACCTTCTTCACAGCCCTACCTTTGCACTCTTTTTTATGACAATTCTCTTGATCTGCACATGCAGACACTCCTTGTTCTGTGCAGAGTTCCTGTGGCTTGGTATCAAACTGAAGATCTTGCAGTAAGATAATACTGAGTTTTAAGAAATGCAGAACCTCCAATTCTGCTATTCTGCCCTACAGGATATAATTAATTTCTGAATATAATAAATCTTGTCCACAAAGAGAGTAGCTGAACAAGCAGCTGAAACTTGGATTTCTGCCTTTCTAACTCACACATGGGCAGCAAGTCTTATGGCCTGCACTCCAGCACAAGGTTTCTTAGGAGGCAGAATCTCTATGGGACCACAGACAGCCAAAAGAAAGGCAGGTGCAGCTTCCATTCTCCATTTCTTCCTTTGTTCTTTTACAAATGACGTGGAGGTGTTGAGGTTCACTTACAAGGGACTTGAAATCTGCTCTTACAGACTGAGCACGTTCAATTGCTCCCAGCAGGTCCATGCTGAAAGGGTCTCCTCTACACAGACCCTGGAATTACAGGTGTGCTGTAATGCCAGTGGAACCCAGGGATGTCAAATACCAAAAGAACTCCCTCTTTGATGACATTTTCTAGGTGATACTAAATTTATAGCATTGTGGGGTGTTACCAGATAAAATGCAATGAGCAGTGAATGAAGTTGACAGCCACAGGAATATGTAAGTTAAGTTGTCTGGGGGTTTTGCTCCAGAGCTGCTGCTCCTCAGAGCTTACCACCCTCTGCAGATTTATCATGAAGTAAGGGAAGGCAGATGGTGAATTACCAAGGTGATGTAATTCCTAAAGTGTATTTTGTGATTACTTGCTTGTATAGCTGTTTTCTAAGAAAAGTAATCTCGTCTACTCCTTGCCACAGATGCTACCTAATCAGGACTGTGATCCAAACAGAAATGATTTATGTTAACTTCAAGTCAAAGCTCTCTTGGCAATCTTGTTAAAAACAAAAAACATACCTAATGCAAAAACTCAAATATGAGCTTTCTTTTGATATCAGTATGGTCCAGCATGGAATTGCAGACATTTGTAGTAAGCTCATCTAGATGAGCAAGTTTCCAATTAAACTGAAATTTTATGCAACTGTGAACTGGTATTGTTATTTTGCTGCTATATGCTATACAGAATGAAAATATTTTTAATTTGTTTATTGAAATTGTGGAATTGTTACAAAGCACCAGCTGAAGGAGGAAGCCAAGGGTCCAGAGTTGATAAGACCTCTTGGGGTCAAATTTGGTTTTCAAAGTGCAATTCATCTCTCTGGCTTTCTGGAGACAGGAATACCTCCAATTTTTTCCAGCCCCTGTAATGATATAAACTATTTTAAAGAAGGTTCAAATCCACTTACTGATAAAAAGAAACCCCCTATATGGCAGTGTGAATTTGGCTCACTGGATAATTTTGTGTCCATGGAATTTTTGTTTTATGTAGCCTTGCGCCTCATCTCTGAACAGTGACAGCAGATCAGTCACCGGCCCTGAACAGCAAGCATGATTCTTCTGTTCTAACAAAGAGGAGGACTTGATGTGATACCTGGGGCAATTCTAAAATTGCAGTTTGTTGCTGTATTTTCTTTGTGTCAATTGCAGTACACATCTGCACTGACCCACGATGCAGTCCTGGTGATAGCAGAGGCTTTCCGGTACCTCCGAAGGCAGCGTGTGGATGTCTCCAGGAGAGGCAGTGCTGGAGACTGCCTGGCTAACCCTGCAGTGCCATGGAGCCAAGGAATTGATATAGAGAGAGCACTGAAAATGGTAAGGGCAAAGATAACAGCTAAAGAGCAACAGCAGCAATTCTGTAGTGCTTGTGTCCTGCTCCATGAGCACAGAGCTTCTGTGCTGGCACAAACAGCTACAGCTCCTCAGGGGGAGCAAAGTAAAAACAAAGTTAATGATGAACTTCAAAGGATGGATAAAATATATTCAATAGAGGGCAAGGTGTAGCATACTAGCTCTCAAAACTTTGGCAAAAATCCCTGTGGTACTGATGCAGCAGCTGCCTGATTGTCCCCGCCAGAGCACCTACAATCCTCCAGCTCCCCTGTAACACCCCAGCTTCCCAGGAGAGTAAGCATGAGCCATTTTGCAATCAAACACACATTGGGGGTTTCTGAAGTGAGGAAATCTGCAAATCTGACAAACTAGACTGGGTCTTTGGTACATGTGTTGTAATTCTTGCAGGGATAGTTGTGTTTATGAACTTAAATGCATGTGTGCAGTTTTGATAATTTGCCAGTAAAAATTCAACTCAGATTGGTTTAAAACAGTGGAGAAATTGTTGTTGGTCATATTAGTACTGGTAGATCTCAGCACCATCCTGAACCTAGGAACAGTTTTCCCTCCAACCAGTTCTGATTCCTGGCATAACTTTGCACTCAGCCAGATTACCTTCTGCATGGCCAAATTTTATATCCTTAACTCTAGTTATGGCATGGGATCCTACCTCACTTGTGTCTCTAATACTGTTGATTTTTTATCTCTTTTTAGTCTGCTATTTGTGTTAAAGCAAGTGACTACAGGAAAAACTGGATAATGTTTTTGTAGATACAAAAGACAAGATTGCTGCTTTTAATCTGGCTCAAGTAACTCTCAAACAAACCTGTTAGCATTGATTATACTAGACAGACAGATCTGGACACTTATAAATAGTCACTTTGCAATTGCCTCCACACACTGCCACCAAAAGTGTTTAAGTCCTGGCAAGCCTTCCTGCCTCAGTGCAGCCAGGTTTTGCAAAGTGCAGAGTTTTCCCACCAAAGGGAAACAAATTAAATTTGAAGCTAAGAGGTGTCCAGTGCAGGAAGCTCATGTCTCAGTGGGCATCAGGATGGAGCCAGTGGAACCAGCTCTGTGAGACACCCAGTCACTGCTGTGCTAAGGTAGCCAGACAGCTTCCAGTAAATGCCAGAGGCAGGCACAGCGACTCACATCTGGATGCAACTTACATGTCAACTACCCTACAAATACATTTGCTCAGTCCACAGTTGATAAGACCTCTTGGGGTCAAATTTGGTTTTCAAAGTGCAATTTATCTCTCTAGCTTTCTGGAGACTGGAATACCTCTGATTTTTCCAGCCCCTGTAGTGATATAAACTATTTTAAAGAAGGTTCAAATCCACTTACTGATAAAAAAAAACTCCCTATATGGCAGTGTGAATTTGGCTCACTGGATAATTTTGTGTCCATGGAATTTTTGCTTTATGTAGCCTCACACCTCATCTCTGAACAGTGACCAGCAGATCAGTCCCCAGCCCTGAACAGTTTGCCTTTGACTGGTCTAGCACATCTTCCTGTAACTTCTACAGTTTTTGCTAAATAATTTTCCCCTACTGAAGTTTGAGACTGTTACCTTTTCTGCCTGAGATGACAGCTTGTCAGTGTTGATAAGTGATAAAGGAAAATGCCTCATCCTTTCATACAGGGAAATAAGAAAGGGTTTTTTTTGAGACAAAGTACTTTATACTTCCCCTTCAGATGATTCATGTGAGTAGGTAATGATAATGACTTACCGTCTGTACACCCATCCATCCTGCCTGAGACCAAAACCCCATAAGCAGTAGAGACAATTGTCTGTGCTCATTCAGAGAAGACATTCATTCCTTTCTCCTACACTGGGACTGATCTTAAAATAAAGCACTTCCCAGAATGAACAATGAGATGACATTCTGGTCTGTACTGCAGATCACTCTGTGCCATATTGTGAGGGCTTTAACTGCACTAATTGTTGCTTGTGCTTCGCTGATGCTCCTTTCTGTACCAGTGAGCCCAGCGCGACCAAGCATGGCAGGATCAGTCTTTCTTACATTTAACATACCTGCAGGGCTAATTTCATTTAAATGCAGCTCACTCTGGCTCACTCTGAGTCACCAGCTGAGTGCTAACAAATATTTACAGCTAGAACTTAGAGAATGGGGACTGGGGTTGTTTTGAACAGTACAATTGGCTGTGTCAGAAGCAGTACAAGTCTCTTACATAGATAAAAAAGAAAGTGAATCTTTTATTAAATACTTTTCTGTTTATTCCCTCTAGGTGCAAGTTCAAGGAATGACAGGGAACATTCAGTTTGACACCTATGGGCGGAGAACAAATTACACAATTGATGTGTATGAAATGAAAGCTGCTGGGTCACGGAAGGTGAGTTTCAAGACATGGATCCAGATCTCACACCATCTCAGATATTTATTCCAACAAACCAATGAAATTCAAAAATACTAGAGATGCAGTGTAATAACAGGGTCCTGAGGAGTACCCCCTTCATGCTGTCTTCCCTATCCCAGGAACCTTGTTGCATTCAGTTCCTGGAGTAAACCACTCACCCTTCTTAATATCTTCACTGGTTTCCATGTCATCTTCAAACACAACTTTTTCCCCTAAAACCCTTCTGGAGCTTTTTCTCTGCCAAGCATAATACCTGCTGTCATGGTCCTGTGCTTAGTCCTATCTACTAAATTCCTCTCCATCTTTCCCTCCCTCTCCATATTGGGCTTTAGAGCCACAGTGAAGCTGGAATCAGTGAAACCTTCTGAAATGAACAGAAATTAAGTTTGGTTTTATTTAGTATTTCATAATAATTCTCTTGTCCCTAAATAAAGGATAGATCCTAAGTGGGATAGTTGCCTAGATTGGTGTTACAAAAGAAGTGTAAGGCAGATGTTCAAAACCATTAGGTAGACAGGGTCACAAAAGTAGTGAGAGAATAATGTATCTAGGAGTCTCTTAAATCCCCTGATTTTACCTGGACATTGGTTCTTCACCTGCTTGATCACGACTGAGACTCCTTAAACAATTCTGCACATTTGATAACCAAGTCCCTCTAAACATGGCCCAGGCACTCAGGGGGTGCAGAGAACAGTGTTACTCCTGTGTTGTGCAGAAATACAAAAGCCTTTGTGATAGCCCAGTGATGCAGCCAAAGGTCAGCACCAGGCAGCCGATAAAGCCACCTCGTGCTCACAGAGGGTTGTGTGTCCCACTCTGGAGATAATGCAGCTGTGCCTGCACTGCCAATGATGTCTGTGCATCTAAAGCCAGCTCAGATCTGCAGGGGCTGTCTTGGACAAAAAAATCACAAATTCGGAGAATTTTACTCAGAATGCTGTGTAGTTTCTTTTCTTGTCTGAAGTATGATCTTGTACTGTGGATATATGGGAATTTATTCCACAGTATTATTATTCACTGATGTGAATTGAGATAGGGAGAATTTAATATGTATTTTCACTTAGATTTGGCTTGTGCTGAGTTGCTCTTCGGCTTGAGAACATTGTTTCTTTAAGGAAATGGAAGTAAAGCTAATACAGTCCCTTAATGACAAAAACAGTGAATGAGAAATATTACAAAGCCTTAGGTTTTGACAATTGCTCTTACAAATTCAGGTACCAGAGTCCTTGTAAAGGTATGTAATGAGGTAACAATCTCCATTTTTATAGGCTGGTTATTGGAATGAGTATGAAAGATATGTGCCAGCATTAGATCAGCTGCCCTCTAATGACACTTCATCTGTGGAGAACAGAACTATAGTAGTCACTACCATCTTGGTAAGTTTTATGTTTGTAGTGTGTTTGTGTTTAGGAAACAAAGCATGTGACTCCTGAGGTGTGTTAGACACCTTGGCAGGAGGCAGATGTTAAATTCTGTGTGAATTCAAGTGACTGGAAAGTTCAGTATCTTCCAGAGATGTTCTGAGGGCTTGACCCTGCTAACTTATGTATGTATCAGTCAGTCTGCTCACAGGAGGAGCTCACTGAGCTCACCATTGAGCTTTGCTGCTTCCCAGACACTTGAACTCAATTAAGTGCCTCATGTATGAAGTTATTGTGCATGCCTGTAAATGAGCACAGAGCTTGATTGGCCTTTGTGCTGTAGAGTCAAATCTTGCACCCCTCACTCAGGTACAGCTCCTGTAAACTCAACCCCTGTGGACTGAGTAAGGGTGGCACAATGAAGCCTGTAGAGAACTGGAACTGCTCTAGCACTGGGTGAAAAGCAGCCTTTTCCTGTGCAATCCCAAAGGAGCAAAGCTCTTCATGTGTGTCACGAGCAGCAGCACCTGTGTCAGTCCCAACACCCCTACAGATCTGCTCTGTACAGCTTCATTGGGACTTTTGTGCTTTTTACAGTTCTACTAAGCATGAGTTAGTTTTATGCTGTTTCCTGAAGCATTGTATTTTATACTCCTATGGATTTAGTGAGATTTAATCAGCATTTCAACTAGAATTTTCCAAGAAGGCTAAGGGAATTCAGTGACAAAAAAATGCTGCTGAGGATTTCAACCTAGCTTCCCTTAGGCTTCTTTGAAAATATCTCCATCAGAGCCCCATTTTTGGCCACTGGGGCCTTTGGGAAATTGTGGTGATGGTACAGGTGTTGGATATGTCAGTCTTTAAACACTAAAATCTGAATTATTGCTGCAATTATGCTACTTGACTGTCTAATCAGGCCTAATTCTGCAAACAGATGTGTAACTGTGTTAAAAAGTCCTGTGTTCAATGGCTCCTTACTAGGAATACAGTCAATAGTATGTGTGGCTGTAGGATCAACCAAGGAGTTTTATGCAGAAGTCTGTCTAATTTCTGTACCAAAGCAGGAAATATTGTAAATATTTGCCAGTAATATAAAGGATAATAACAGCTCTCATTTTGTGTGGTTTACAGCTGTATTTTACATTCATAGACTTTTGATCTTTACTTTTGTTTCAAAGGAATCACCATATGTAATGTATAAGAAAAACCATGAACAACTAGAAGGGAATGAGAGATATGAAGGATATTGTGTAGACTTAGCTTCTGAAATAGCAAAACATGTTGGAATAAAATACAAACTGTCAATTGTTGGAGATGGGAAATATGGAGCTAGGGACCCTGAAACTAAGATATGGAATGGCATGGTGGGTGAACTGGTCTATGGGGTAAGTTTCTCTTAACCTTCATTTTAATGTTCTTTATAAAAAAATATGCTCAAAGTTAATAAACTGCAAAATAAAGATCATCTGTTTGAATACTACCTTTAAAATTCTAGATATTTCTTTGTATTGCTATTTTTATAGCCTACTTTTCTAATTGTTTCATTGCAGGAAAGTGTCACTTTTTTACTGCTGTTCTCCAAATCAGAGTCCACAAAATGTTGATAAGTAGCATTGGGCAAACTTCAAATTCTTGCTTATAGCAGAATTTCCAGTTTGCTCTTTATATGCTTCTTCTTCATTTGCCAGATCTCGTTTTTCTGTATCAGTCTCTTAAGTGGTGGGAGGGTGTCCCTCTCATTAAAGGTCTGATCTGGGATACTGAACCTTGCTGGGGTCTTGGTTTGTGTTTGACCCATTTAACTCCATGGTTACTTTTCAGGGTAAGAGGCAATGCAGGTGTGAAATCACCCACATGTTTTTTCTCTTTAAACCCTGGGTTTGGTTTCAAAAATCGACTGTCAGACAAAATAAAAAAAAGGCTAATTCACTGCATTCTTCTTTATATTTCTATATTGGGTGTACATCACTTTGTTTAGTAAGAACAAAAACAGTCCGGAACTGCCATTTTAGAACCTTCTTTGAAAATGAGAATTTTGGAACCAGATGGAAGGGGGAGAAAATTGGCTTTGCAGAAAAGACTTCTCAAGCTGATATTTCATATTTTTTTTCCTCAAATGCTAATGAGATGATTTGTGATTCCGCCCAAATCTTTTTTGCAGTTTATTTTTAACAAGCTTCCCTTTATTAAAAATATCTGAGCAGAAGTGCATATTTCAATTGCATCCTTTTGTTCTGTGGCTGAGTGTAATTTCTAAAAGTCACCTCAAAATTTCTTTGGGATAATGCATCATCATTCTTGCAAAATGTTTGGTGAGGTGATTCTTTTCCAATGAATCAGTCTTTTTTAAGTAATTGGTAGATTTTCACAAGTTTTCTTACTCTGGAGCAGTCAGTCCTGATGCCTTATTATGTAATTGGTAGCCTGTTCAACCTGAAAATGTTTTATAGAAATAACAATGGTTTTGTTGTATTGTGCTGTGGCAGGGAGGGAAACCAACTGATTACAGGAAGTAAACAGGGTTCTGGACCCTTGGATTACTTCTTTGCTTCCCTGTTGCTTTGAGGTCTGCCATTATGCAAATCTTCTGAACTCTGCATGCCTCAGTTGTGCAATTTGGGAAACTGAAGTTCTCTCTCTTAGAGAGCACAAGTCCACTGAGAACCTCTGAAGCAAAGGTTTAGTTTAGTTCCAAGCAAATTACACTGCACTGGAAACCTATACCCTCAGTTGCTCTGTGTGTGGTTCAAGAAATATCAAGAGTATCAGCTGTAATTGGGTCCTTTTGATGTACTTGCAAGTGACAAGCAATGAAACTTGTTCATTCACTTACAAAATAACCATACCACATGGAAAAAGCATGGCAAAAGAGAAGCTGAAATTGCTGCTAACAGTCAGAGCACAGGGGCTGTGTACACAGGGGAGAAAGGTGTGATGTGGGCTACAGCTTTTGTGTCTTGAGCCCTGTAAGATTAGTCTGTGCAGCTGCCATACAAGATCAACTTGCATAAAGGGCCTCAAAGATGCTCTGAGGGCTGGAACACCTGTCCTGTGAGGAAGGGCTGAGAGAGTTGAGACTCTTCAGCCTGATGAAGGCTCCAAAGAGACCTTAGAGCACCTTCCAATACCTGAAGGGGCTGTAAGATAAATGGAGAGGGATGTTGTAGAAGGTCATGTAGTGATAAGACAAGGAGGAATGGCTTCAAACTGAAAGACGGCAGATTCAGATTAGTTATTAGAAAGAAATTCCTCATTGTGAGGGTGCTGAGGACCTGGCCCAGGTTGCCCACAGAGGCAGTGGATGCCCCATCCCTGGAAACATTGAAGGTTGGGCTGGACAGGGCTCTAAACACCCTGATCTAGTGGAATATGTCCCTGCTTACTGCAGGGAGGTTGAACTAGATGATCTTTAAATGTCCTTTCCAACCCAAACCAGTGTGTGATAAGCAGGTTGGCTGCAGCTGCCTTTTCTACGGCCTCTTGGGACCAGCCTAGCTCAAGAGAGCGCTGCCTCCTTAGCATCAAACTTACCCCAGTCATACTTGCGACCTTTCCACACCAGCAAAACCAGCCCTGCAGGCACCACAGACCATTCCTTAACCCCCAAACCACTCACCATTCTCCTTTTCCCCTGCAGAAAGGTCAGTTCCTTTGTATTCTGAGCACAGTTTTCATCTGTGTTTTCTCGTTAATGAAATATTGAGGAATGTTTCCCTCCCTGACCCCCAACAGTTCCTGCACTCATGCTGTGAGCTCTGTTACTGAAGCCTCTCCACTGCAATGCTCAATTATTCAAAGGTCAGATGTGTCCCGTGAGGTTTGAGTGCAGACCCAAGTTAATGCTTCCAGCCCCGTGCTGCTGAGCCAGCTCCCCAAACTGCCCAGCTGAACTGAGCTTGCAGGCTGCATGGAAACCCACCTGGCTTTCTGGAAGCAGGGAAAACAGCCCCTGAACTCCAAGTACAAACCTCACCAGCCCTCCAGACCTTTTCCCAGCTCTATTTGCAAACATTGTGAAGTACCCTTGGCCTCTTTCTCCATCCCTTGAGAGGGGACTGTGTACCACACTCACAAGGATGTGCACTAAGCCCTTTGAAGATGAGAAGTACTCCAGAAGTGCTAATTATTTGGAGCAAGCGCCTCATTTACGTGCTAACTTTCCTTTATCTCTCACGGGCTTAAAACTCTATTAGGGAACTAAAACTATGTTAACGTAATGCCCTTGTGAATCTCGTCAGCAAAATTACTCAGATTTGGCTCCTCTGGATTCCATTTTGGGAAGACAAGAGGCAGATTAGATTTTAAGTACCTTTGTTAGCATCTGTGGAAGATAGACTTGGTAGGATGAAAGGAGCCTGATTGGTTTTGGTACCAGTTATCCAGCAGCTCAGCTGAGCTGTGGCAGAAACACAATCCTTTAGATTGCATTTGTCTCAAGTGATAAGCAGTGACTAGTCATTTGTCAAATACTGCATATTCCTGACCCAGCAGCCTCCTTGCCACCACCTGGCACTGCTGGGGTATCTCAGCCAGTTTTTTGAATACTGAACCTTTTTTTGCATAGCCTCATGCATGCAAGTCTTTTCTAAAATTGCTCTTGGCACAATCATAGGAAATTAATGGCTTGTCATTTTAATGTTAAAACCCTAATTAACTGTATTTAATGTTTGGGTTGGGCCAGTTCATTGTCACTATTGCTCTCCATTCCTGTGGAATGCAGCACAGTCAGGGGAGAAAGGGCAGCCTCCAGACACTGCACTGGAGGGGAGGGCCCCACTCTGCACTGAGCTGATCCCAAAGCACCAGGGGGGCTGTGTCACCCTGTGTGACCCTGCTGCAGCTCTGGAGGGTGGCGCAGCCCTGACTCCAGTGGAGTCAGTGAAGGACTCACTGGAGGTCAGCATCAGCTGGGCTGACTGGAGCAGTCCCTAGAGTTACACATTGACATTTACACACTAAAATGCTTCCCATTAGAAATTCTCCCTCCCCTGTCTCGTATCACATCAGGTCTGGTTGGAGGGCATAAAAGTCTGCTGTACTGTAAGGTCTCTGAAGTCAAGGACAATCTCAGCTGTGCCCCTTGGGCCTTTCCTTGTGGTTTTGCAAGGGGCTATGCCCGTGCACTTGGTTACAGAAGGATTGCAGCCCTGGAGGCAGGGAATTCTGCCTGAGCAGATATTCCCAAACTCCTTTGCTTCAGGCAGGAGAACCAAGCAGGCTTGTTGGAGAGGGAATAAAAGAGCTTTGTGGTTTGTTAGCAATTTTTAAATGTTAGTGATCGTAGTAGTAATGATAATTTTAATACTAATTAATAATAATAATGAAATGTGGTATAAAAGGAAATGTATTTGATTTTTCATAAATCAAAAAGTGTCAGTTCAGGCTGAAAAAAAACCCTTAATTTTGCTCTTTCACTCTGATGTGTCAAAATAAAACTCTTCATCCTACCAGATACCCATTCAAGAACTGTTATTTTTTTAAACTAAGAGAAATTTCCAAAGAATAGTGGAAATTTTTAACAGAATAAAAATAGAAAAGGTAAAGCTTTTTTTCCTGGGCATTTCAGAAGGGAAGTAGCTAAATCATTCTTAGTCCAGGAGACTGAATTGCTATTTAAATCTAACCAGCAGAGCAATCCAGCAAGGCAAGTGCTGTCCTGCAGTGACCCAGGGGCTGAGGACGTGCCCTTGGCTGGGGCTGAGGAGCAGCAGTAGCAGCTCCCTCGGCCCCTGTGCTCGGGGCTTTGTACCCACCAGCTGCTGAGCACTAGACAGTCGTCTTTTCTCTTCTTTGGGGTCAGCCTCTTTCTGTAGGCTTTTATTTCTCCTTCCCCTTTTAAAGCAGGCTGCTGTTCTTCCTTCCCTGTTCAGCCAGGGGAAGCCATCCCTCCCCGGGCCTGGTGCTTTTCACAGCGCTGAGGCTAATTGGCAGTAGTTTTAACACAGATCTTAATTGTAACTACAAATGCTTTGGGAATGAAAAGAGCAGCCAGACCTTACAGCCTTTAAAACTCTGCTCAGGTTGAAACATGCCTTTATAAAAACCTCTCAATATGTAAAATAGCACAAAGGGATGAAGCAGGGATGGAAGGGACAGGCAGTCCCTGGAACACAGCAGCCTCCGCAGTCTGTCGGAGAGGGACGGCCGACACATCCCCTGCCTTGAGCAGACCAACCCACTCCGTGTGGGGCTGGCCTCTCTGGCTGTGCCAGCAGCAGGCAGAAATACTAAAGATGGCACATACAGCCTTTGAATCATAGCAGAGAGGCAGACTAATTTGATCCCTGCTTTTCCTTAAATCTCCCACATGCTCTGAGTCTGTGGCAGAGCCTGACTGTGCCGTGAGTGGGTGAAGCTTGTCCTTTGCTCCTCGCTCCTGGTTTCTGCAGGAGGTAGGTCCTGCCCAGGTACAGGTCCCCAAAGGCAGCTGTGTGATGCTGCTGCCCTGCAGCTCAGACAGACCCTTGCCCTGTACACATGGACAGATGTGGGGTCCCTGGCCAGGCTGAGCTGTGGTGGGGGACAGGAGCACAGCCCTGGCACTGAGCCACGCTGCCATGGTCCTGGGCTTTGGGTGACCTGAGTGCAAGCACAGGCAGAGGAAGCACACATATGTCCACAGCCCCAAAACAGATGTACTCTTTATGTCTCCATCTGTGAATGGCAGGAGTGTGTCAGGATGAGCTGT
This sequence comes from Geospiza fortis, assembly GCF_000277835.1. Lineage (NCBI taxonomy): Eukaryota > Metazoa > Chordata > Aves > Passeriformes > Thraupidae > Geospiza > Geospiza fortis. The sequence continues at coordinate 2,021,053 of NW_005054314.1, forward strand.
GAGCATCCACAGAAATCACAAATGGATTTTACTTTGACAAACTGTGGCAGACAGGGCCCAGTGCCATTTAAGGTGTTAACCTTAATACCTTTTTACACTGCTCAGCTGGGGCACATTAAGGCTTCAATGCAGCATGTTGCTAGTCAGGTATGACCTGTTGGCTTTAAATAAGTGTGAGCTAATGTGTTAAAACCACATTGCCCCCATGACCTGGCCTCTCAAACACCCTGAATATCCTTGAGGATATTGGGCTGCCTTTACAAAGGTAGCTCTTACCAGCTGATACCACAGGTGATGTGTTGCTCTGTCTGACACTCTTTTCTGGTACCTGGAAACCTCAGACTGCACTGAGAAGTGTTAAAACATGCTCAGAGACAGTCACCATTGCAGCACAGTCCCTTCAGGTGCCCCTGTGTACCTGCATTGAGCACTTTTGGGGTGGCCAGAGGTTTGGCTGCCGATAGACATCGGTCAGTGTCCCTCTGCTGGAGTCTGCACAGAGCTGGGCTGCTGCCTGGCTTCCTGTCGCACAAGGTGACTGCAGTCCAGACCCACTTCTTGAAAAGTGACCCTTGAGCAAAGGAGATGTTCAGCTCTGCAAGCAGGAGCACAGCCCAGATCTCACGGTCTCTTGTGCACAGCTTTGGCTTTGGGAGAGTCGTCAGTAGGTCTGTAAGCTGAAAAATCCCATTCCTCCTTTTGGATTACAGAGGTGGAACATCTTATCATTTTTCATTCTCCATGTAGAAGGATATTTCCATTTGCTATTTTTTTTCTCCCTCCCCATAAGAGTCTGGAGGTTTGCAGCTCCCTGGGGTCATCTTTGAGCAGAGTGGGCAGCGCCTCTGTGCTGCCTGTCCTCTCTAAATCCATCCCTCCCACACTAGTAGGCAAAGACAGAACAAGCCTCAGAGGAATCCATGACATTTCTTGCCCGGCTCAAATGCAGTGAAGATGATGTTTGAAACACCATTAGTCATGAGTGATTAGCAAAGCTCAGTTGTTGAGGTTCTTAAACCCCTCTCCAGTTCTGTATGAAGAAGGGCATGTTTGTGGTTGTGTTCTTTTTAATCGAGCTCAATTTGTATGGGTTCTGCTTATCTGCAACCATAACAGGGAGGGAAATTCTCAACAGTGCTGCAGTTATTAATGATCCTTTATGGTGCTTAGAGCTCTCCATAAGCTCTCCATTTCAAATACTGCATCTCTAAATAAATAAGCAAAGAAAGAACTGTTTTTTAACCTCCCTAGTGCAGCTAATATTCAGGAAAGTGATGAGCAGCCAGGTTTGGGTGTTGGATTGTAGCTGGTCCACTCTCAGTGCCCTGGTTTCCCAAGACCCTGTGTGGCCATGCTTGTTCCCTCTGCAGAAACAGAAAGGATGAGGGTGGTTTTTGGTGTTTCCAATACAGTGAATGCCTTTGGTAGGGATGGTAGGAAAGCAGGAAGACAGAGATGTATCAGAAAATTAGTATTTGTATCCCATTTAATAGGGATTTATCCCATTTAAATGGAATTTATCCCATTTAAAAGGCAGTTTGAAATTATTTACAAAGAAATCTGCCCTGTATGATATGAACATGGTAACAATCAGGGCTTTAACAAGTGATTTGTCTGTGCTTCAGCATCAGCTTCGTCCCCCCACAGGAACATCCTGCATGAACTCAGCTGGGCATGAAGGAGATACAGACCTTTTTGCATGCTGCATCAGCATTTAGGAAGAGTTCCACCATGTCTACTTTGGCAATTAAAATATTACTTTGGGAGAATTAAAATTCTCCAAGTCCACGAAAATGCTCCAGAAACCAAATGCTCTTACAGCTGAAGCACCTTTCCCTCCCTTGATGGGGTGTTCCAAGGCTGGCAGCCCATGTGCAGAAGTGTCTGGCATGAAGGCACCTGCCTCCCACCTAAGCTTCACTTCACATGGAGCCATTGCTAAGTCTCCACAGGGGTCCTGATCCATTAAGCTTGCTCTAATAAGGATTAATTTGTAAGTACCTCATTAGTTCAATAGGAAGTACAGTGGCATGGTCAGAGTGCTTAGCCTTCCAGCTGGCTGTGGACTCTGACTACCTTTAAAACTGATATTCTGTGTGAATCTCACCCTGACTGCAGACATCTGGTATTTAACAGGAGCTCAACAAGCAGCAGCTATAAGAGAAATACATGTTTTGGGGGAATTCCTCAGTGAACAAGTTCCAACATCTTGCAAAGATGTTACCTCACTCTACCCATATCCTCCCCTCCAGTCTCTCCATTAGTTAGGTGATGAACACACTCATCTGCAAAGCCAGGAAACATCCAGGCATCCAAAGGCATTTTCAGTTTTTATATTCAAGCCACGTTCAGCTAGATTTTTGCAGTAAGTGACCACAAATCAGCTGAGGTTTTCTCCTCGAGGAAAGGGCCACTCAAGGGGAAAGGCAGTGTCCCAGTACACATGACTGTCAAAAGGGTCTGAGCAAGGCTGTCAGAGGGGACACCCAGGGCCATGATTTCTGAGTGGCTTCCTTACATGCACAGGCATGGTTTTATCAGATTATTCCAAGCACTGAACTTGTGCACGTACCTTGTAGCTGCACATGTTGGTATGAACTGTCAAGAGATATTCTTGGGTGGCTGGAGCAAACCTTGGGGTTGTGTGTGCAAATGGGTGCCCTGCAGAGAGAGGCAGCTGTGGGGAGGGCCAGCCCTCATCTGACAAGGCTGTCACTGCCCTTGGTCTGCAAACCCTGGGCAGTGCTCCAGGATGGCTGCACGGTGCTGCTGAGCACCAAGCCCATGGTGCTCTGATCAGCTGTGTGAGAAGCCTTTGCCATTTCTGCTTATCAAGTGTAAAACCCAAACCAATAGCTAGGAGGAGGAGTAGACCAGATATTAATGACAGTCACGTACATCACCATCAGATTTACATAAAGGCATATTCAATTATTTTATGGCACAGATTTTAATCGTGTCTTATTAACATTTCCCATTAACTTTTATTCAAATTTCCACTTAATCAGGCTTTATTTTTCCACCAGAAAGAGATGCCTATTTACTAGTGGGGAAAAATCTGATTTAAAAGGTGCACAGTGGTTTAGGTACTGATAAGTCAAGGTTTCTTAAGAACCATTTTTCTTTCTGAAATTCTTAATTACCAATGAAAGACCTTCTTTAAAAATATCAATAATATGAATATTTAGAGTGTTTCAAATAGTGTATGTAGGTATGTAGGCTCTCATAACACTTTTAAAATGAAAAGGGCTCTTTTTTTAGCATTCCATTCCACTCATACAAATACACCTGCGTGAGTACTTGGCTGGATCAAGGCTAGGGTATCTAAGTAGCATGACTTGAATCTTTGTAGCATAGAAATACAGGTACCGTTCAATATGTTGAAAATCTATTCTGGAATGTTATTTTTAATCAGGAAGCTAAGCAATTTGTTTTTACATGCCTGCCAACTATAGATTGAAGGGAAGGGTATTGGTTCACCAGCACACAGGTGAATGAGGAATGATGCAATAGATGCAATTGTGCTTCCAGGTGTCACAGCCCCAGAGCACAGTCTGTTAGAGGCCTGTAGGGCCACAGTCTCTAAGACAGGAGGGCAGACATGACACTGCATTCTCCTCAGATTATCCAGGCTATTTACTCCTCAGGGATTCAGAAATCTGTGTTAACTGTTCTTCAGTGACCACAGAAAGGGTCTGTCTGGTTCCAGTCCCCCTTCTGTCCCTTACTGCAGTGGAGTTTTAAAGGAGCATGCAAGTAGCAGCACCCAAGTGCAGCTGAAATTCAGTGATGGATTACTTCTCATGGGTTCCTTTTAAAGATCTTGAACTAATCAGTAAGGCAAGAAAACTTGCTGAAAGAATGGAAAATAGAAAATTAAGACATAGCAAACACAGCATTTGTCCCAAGTCTTCAAGACAAATGGGTGGTTACAGACCATTACTAGAAAATGACATTGTGTTGGTTACCATCTCACTGTCCGATTTGTGTAGTGTTTATTCATCCATTTTAACTTAATAGAAATATCTGCTGCTGTCATGAGCCCCTTGCACAGATTTGATTGTAATTTTACTTGTTAATAATTTTCTGTTAATATCATGTAGTCCTTAAACAGCGACTGCAAAATAGCCTGCAAAGAATTTATTTCCACTCACTCTTGTAATTTATCATATAATTCATTATCCTGAGACTTTAGATTGAGATTCTGTTGTGTCTGCTTGTAACTAACTTGGGTTTGTTTTCCCTTTTCAGAGAGCAGATATAGCTGTTGCCCCCCTCACTATAACATTGGTACGAGAAGAAGTCATAGACTTTTCCAAACCCTTTATGAGCCTGGGCATCTCCATCATGATCAAGAAGCCTCAGAAATCTAAACCAGGCGTGTTCTCTTTCCTGGATCCTTTGGCTTATGAAATTTGGATGTGTATAGTCTTTGCTTACATTGGAGTCAGCGTAGTTCTTTTCCTAGTCAGCAGATTCAGCCCTTATGAGTGGCACTTGGAAGACAACACTGAAGAACCACGTGACCCTCAGAATCCTCCTGACCCTCCAAATGAGTTTGGAATATTTAACAGCCTTTGGTTTTCCCTGGGTGCCTTTATGCAGCAAGGATGCGATATTTCTCCAAGGTTTGTTCCATATCACTCCATCACCTTTTTGCATTTTATGGTCATTTTCTGATACCATGGTGCATATATGTTACTTTCTCAAATTTCTTTCTAATTCCAAATTTTTTATTTTGACATTTCCATTCAATATTCAGCATCCTCATCAAGCCACCATGCTTGCTAACATTTGCCTCCAGAGTAAGTAGCATTGCTTATAATGCCATTTATGCATTTCTGCCAAACTTATATTCACCATGTTGAGGCTGTAAAATGCATAGGGTTTTCTGTTTTCAGCAATGCTTGGAGGGCTACCGTGTTTTTGCTGCATATCTCATTTTACGGTCATCTCCTTGGTGCATATAACACATTCTGCTTTGCAAAATAAGATTTCTTTTTAAAAGTCACATGCAACAGCACTTTAAAGCATCTCCACTCCCATCAAGGCTCCTGCTAGTCTTTTTACTTTCTTTTGAGCCTAATTTCTCCAGTTTTGTTCTTCTTGAACCATCCTTTCATCCTTCTGCTTACCACCATTTTGCACATGTTCATGTCTCCAGATGTACTGTGCTGCTGTCCTCTGTGTGTATTGTTATTTCAGTCCAGTCTAATCTGCTGTCCCTCTGTTCATAGTCAATATGGTCTAATAAGCACTGCCAGTTTCCATAAAGATTTTTCTTATTATAAAGATGTTCCTTCTGGATAAGGCTGTAGTAAAGGATGATTTATATTAGTACCAATTTTAACAGAGAGCACTGCTATTAACTATTGTAGAATTATATTTCTTTTTATAGAAGTATTTTAAAAACCAGATTAAAATAGTGAAGCTCCCTCTAATTGAACAATGCATACCACAGATTTATTTTTTTAATAGCATTTATCATGTTTCTGCATTTACTCTGGTAAAATTCTTTGGTGATGTGCTTGTTATAAGCAGTAAAATTATCTAGTTTCTTAGTGATGGAGCAATAAATCTTTTCTGTATGACAATAATTTAATAACCAGTTTCCAGATATTTTATTTATTAAGAACACCTGCTGAGACAAACAGAATGCAGTTTTCCATTTAACAAAATTGCTATTTAGAGGAAGAGAGAGATCTTTTCCCTAAGTACTGACATTCAAAATGCACCTTGTTGATCTCCAGGCTGCCTTTTTCAATACCTGAATCATTGAAAAGGTGCCAGGTTTTCCTGGTCCATATAGCATTAGGAGTCTTGAGTTACCTCACTGAAACAAGTGACAAAATTTCGATGAAGTTTCTTGGGAAGGATCATGATTTTGTCAGTTAGAGTGCAATAATCATCTCATAAATTTGTGTTTGTTAGTGTCCACAGTTCGTGGTGTCTGGGTGTGCTGCTCCCTGTGCACTGACAGCTGTTGGCCTCCTCCCCCTGTTTGCACTCCCTGTTTCTGCCTTATGCCTCAAACCTGCACTGACACTTTGCCCCAGTGCTTGCTGTTAACGGGGATGAGCAGTGATAACATTTAAATTGCTGTTGACCATGTGTGTGCCAATATAAAGGACCGGGAAATAAGCACTGGGACATCACATGGAAAGCTGCGGGCATTTCTGCTAGGGCTGGTTATTGACAGTTAAATAAAAGTGCACAGGATTTCTGGGAAGCTCTCATGTGACTCTTTGGCATGGTCAGGCATTTCCCTTATATAACAAGTGGAACGCACTGGATTTTTTCAATACAACCACAATAAGTGCCTTGGAAATACCTACAGAAAAAAAGGAGAGAGACAGCGATATATCTATTTATGTTATCTGTCCATCAGAAGCTATTAGCTCAGTATTAATATATGGCCCTCATTTGAAGATGTTGTCCAGTTATTTTGTTATCTTCCATGATAACATTCCAAGCAGTTATATGCATTGTTATAAGAAAAAAAAGATAAATTTAATACTTTGGTTTAAATTCCAGAAACACTGTTCCTTTGACTGATATGTTGATTTAGGTTGATTAAAATGTCAAATTTCTTTTCCCTAGAAGGGGCTATTCCCAAGTATTCCATTCTTAATCCGTATCTTTGTAAGGTTACACCATTCACAGTACATTGACTATATGAATGTTTCATACTATTTTATTGCCACTAAAAGGGGCTTCATTCTTCCATTGTGAGTTTTGTCTGAATAAATTTCTTACATGAGAGCGTACAGCACTCGTAGAGAGATGCCGACAAGCAGTCTGGAGAGATCACTTTTGTACTTGCTGATAAAGGCTCTTTCAGCTGCCTTTGTGTGGAACAGCTGTGACATCTAATGACTAGTTAGATCTATCCTTGGTGAGTATGCTGTGTGGATATTCCAGAGGATATATCCCTATACTCTCCTCTCTGTATTTAATAGGAGTCGTCTAAACAGAATCAGAGAGCAGCCAAAGGCCGGGGGCTAGTGCATCCCTTGATGTAATCAACATTTATTTCAGCAGTTTTGTTCTGCTATCAAAGGCTGCTGTGTTTTTTGCATAGTGAGCTAAAGCATTGAAAATTCACTTTTGAGAGATCAAAAGTAGATTATTAAACTTGCTTTTATGTAAGATGCATACAGCAAATGGAATCGGAAAAACAGTCAAATTTGTAACACTGTTCTGAGAAAAAAGTATCTTTGAAATCTCTATGAGAGCATGTCTTTTCATTGTGCTCTTTATTCATGTAGTACAAAGAGGTTAGATTAATTAATTGCTGATGGAAAAAGACAGCAGGGTTATCAAAAACTATCTCGAGGTTGGTCATTTAGAGGGTGTATTTCTAGGTCCCTGCTCTCACAGCAGAAGACTCAAGAGACTCCTATTAAAGGCCATGGGAATGTCTTTGTGGGATTTTCACAGTAGCAATGAGAGGGTAACCTGACATTCCTGAAACTCCCACTGCCATTCCTGTGCTGGAGCATCTCAAGCCAGTGCTTCAGATGCTGTGTGTGCCTGTTGTGTCCCCGAGGCCGAGGCTGGCTGGGTGTGAGCACAGGGCTGGCCCTGGAGCCTGGGGGCACCAGCTGAGCTGTGCTCAGGGATCCAGGGGCTCCACACTAGGACAGGTGTTCAGGGTTATTTGTCAGCATAACAACGGTCTTATATCGATCCAAAGAGCCCAATTAAAAATGGAGTAGTGTGAGAAGCTTGTTATGAATCAGTAACATAGGAAATCAAATATCTTTTATGGCCTTGAGCAGAAACAAAATGCAAGCTATTTTCATAAATGAAGTTTTGTTTGAATGTATTATATGTATTGTTCTCCTGGAAACTGAATGTGAATTTCAATGTTTATTTTGGTTTTTCTCTTGTTACTAATTTGCTCTCATTTGACTCCATGCTTCCTTTTAAATTTCCTCTCAAGGTATGCACTCTTCCTATTTACTTGCTTTTGAAATCACCATCTGACTTTGTTTTGACAATTGAGTTATAATCCTGTTGTTCCAGATCTGTGTTGCTCCTCTCAAATTTTAGCACTCTAATTCACTTTAAAATAATGCCATACAATTTGAGGTGATTTGGAAAACTATATTAAGCTAAAGCATTAATTGATTGCTTTTAATTACATTATTGCACATGTGGACAGGTATGGCTTGCATCAGAAACAGTGGTGCTGGTATTAAAAGCTTGATTGAGTTTTCTATAATTATTATCTGAGTAATAGAAAAATATTTCTGTGGTTCACAGTATAAACCAAACAGCACTCTCTGATTACCAGCCCAGTGTACCTGTACTAACCCTTTTTCTCCCTCTACACCAGCCCCTGCAGTGGGTATAAGGAGTCTTCATTTGAGCAGATGGATGGGGGAAACTGAGGTTCTTTGGTCAAGGAGGCTGCCAGGCCATGCTTGTCCATGTTCTTGTTCTTCATCTCTCTGTCTGTCTTTCCTTCAGTGTCAACTTTGTGGTTTATTTGATTTTTCTTTTGCCTCATCCTGTGACACCAAGTGACAGCTATGTCAGCCCAGACTGCTCCGTGGTAGCTGCTGTTTAATCCTTCTTTCTGTGCTCGTTGGAAGACTCTGGGAGAAGCAACTCTAGTGACATCCAGTTTTCTTTGAAGTGACCTCAATTCTTCTGAGAACAGCCCTGGTTCCCATCTAGCAAGACTCCTCTCTTGCACATAGGACCTAAAAAGGCCTTTTTTGTCAAGGGATCCTCCTGTTCCCATCTTCTCCTGCCTCTCAGGTGGTCTTTGTGCTGTATCTGTCTGACTTGGTGCACACAGGTTGCCAGACCTCCTGGGTGAGGTATTTTTACCTTTCTCAGTGTGTAGGATGCTGTCTGAACATGCAGCCTGGCAGAAACCTTTTATTGTTGCAGCAATGGGAGCTTGAGGTTTCACTGGTTTGGAAAACACTTATCTTCTGCACATCTCCATCCTAGCAACCCATCTGTCCTACCAACAGAAGGGGCAGCTACCAATGCAAGTAAGAGATTTCCTATGGGAAACTGTAGGAAAAATGAACACATACTATTTTATTCCTAGTGCTTCCACTGCATTTATCAGAACACCCTGATAAGTCTTTTTTTCCTCTCCCTATTTCAAGACCTACCTTAAAGCAAGAGGGCCATGGGAACATGGAAACTCCAGACAGAGCTTGTCCTGCAGTAGGGAAGTAGACGTTTCATCTGCTGGACCTGCTAGCCAAACTTCTCTTCCATCTGTCTCTGAAATTGTCCACATCACTGCAGGGAGGAGAAGTTCAACTCCAGGTCTTCTCTGAAGATGGAAAGTGTGTAGTGAAGAAAGGAGCTAAAGGAGGATGAAATTCACCCGACACAGCCATCTGAAAGCAATAGACTGTGGTTTTTAGTGAGGCATCTTTGTTCTCTCCAAAGTTATGAGACAGATGGACAACTTTAGATTTATCCCACACTACAGCAAGTGAGATAAATCTCTTTCGGAGAGTGTCAGGCTCTTCTCTCTTTCTCTGCTGGCTCCAAAGGAAGCCTTATGTGACAAGGTCAGCAGGCTGATTTTGTAGTTGGAGAAAATTGTGTCAGCCCAAGTAAGAGGGTATCAAGCTTTACCAAATAGCTAATGCCAAAACCCTACCTGTTAAGGAAGCTGACCAAAAAGGCCTGCAGCCCTCCCTGAAATCCTACTCACATGATACCTACAGAGTAAGTAGAGTAAGGTAGATAGATTCCTTGACTGAAGGCATTATTATGTATTTATATTGCTGCAAATTCCCTTTGCAGCAGCTCAGTAGCCTTGTGTTAGTGAGCACAATGGCTCCACAGCCCAAGCTGAAACTTGGAAGCCTCTTACCCTCTTGGGAGGCCATCAAGACAGGCAGAGAGGCCTCCTCCACTTGTGGGTGATCTGGTGGATGTGTGCCTACTCTGAGGAACCAGCCTTCATCTGCCCTCTCAGTGGGAGCTGCTGCTCCTTGGGCAGAGGAGAGTGGAGAACAGTGGTGCTTCACCTTTCCCCACATTCCTCTCACATATTCCAGATTGAGCTCTCTGTTTTTATTGTGTTGGTGATTTTTTTCTTTTTAATGGTCTTTAATGTTGGATGGATACATTTTTTAATTTTTTTTTTCTGAATAATTAAATGGCATTTTTTAATGGCTCAGGCAATCTCAGGCTCTGGCCAATACTGGGCAGTTTGCCAGCAAACCCCCCTGTGTGGGTGGGGTGGGGGGACATCATGAGACTTCTGGTTTTTGCCTATCTCCATCTGTTGGTAGGACAACTTGTACCCACTGTCTGGGGATGGCACTGAGGGGCTTGAAGGAAACAAACAGGTAAGAGTTTTCTGTTTCTTTTCTTTGCACAAACTGAGGACGACAGCACCCAGGTTCCACAGATGTGTCTGAGATTGATTCTTCCTCCACTGGTATCAGTAGAGCTAAGGGAAAGCATGAAATAGCTTTGTCTCAGCAGTTAAAATGATTCTTGGTCAACATGCTGGATTTGAAGAACAAGCAATGTACATGGCAATGAAATTCCCCACCCAGCTGAGTGATGTGTCACTGCCATCCTTCAGCCCAGATCAAATACTTTGTGGCTGATGTTCAGTTGCTGTAAAACATCAAGAGATTTGCAGACAAGATCCAGACTTTCTGACCATTAGGCATTTTGTAATTATGTGCTTGCAAATGGGCTTTTTCTTAAATCCTTATGGAATCCCTTAAAAAAAAAAAAAACAAAGACCACAATTACAAACTAAACACAGGTTTCTTTCTATTTCCTTCTCTGTTGCTCTGGTGCTTATAAAGCAGGAATATGCTTGACTTGGAACAGTGCAACATGAAAATTTTAATTAACATAAAACATAAACCAAACCAGCCTCTCTTCCCACTTCCATATGCAGATTCAGTTTGTAATTCCTGCTAGATTGTGATGAGAGAAGGATACTGGATCATTTTTGGTACATTCTTTTGCACATTTACTCAGATTCCTTTTTGCAGTTTACTGTATGTTACATTTGGGGAGTGAATGCAGTAAAAAGTGCATTTATGTCCTCTAAGCTGGGCAAAGGGACATGATGCTGGCATATCCCAGTATGTGCAGCCCAGGGAAAGGCTGGGCATGCAGAGACAACAAAAATCTTCTGGGAAAAGCCTTTTCCAACAAAGGATTTGTGGAAGTCAGGAGAGCTTGTTCCTCTCCTCGAATGAATTATCTCTTAACTTACTGTTCTTGTTTTCACTGGAAGACTACAAAAAGAGTTGCACTAGGTAAGACCAGGTAAGACCTGGTAAGACCAGGTTTTCACTCCTGAGGGAGTTTATCCGGAGCTGGCTCACACTCCACCAGTTCACAGAGACCTGGAACATCTGGACAAAAGGGTTGTGCATGTGAATTTCTCCTCAGTGAAGTAAGAAAAAAAATCAAGGATTGTCTTCAAAGCAATTTAATGATGTGTGTTTTTCCATAGATCTCTCTCAGGGCGAATTGTCGGAGGAGTCTGGTGGTTCTTCACTCTCATCATTATCTCTTCCTACACTGCTAATCTCGCTGCCTTCCTTACGGTGGAAAGGATGGTTTCACCCATAGAGAGTGCAGAGGACCTGGCTAAACAAACTGAAATAGCCTATGGCACTTTGGATTCAGGCTCAACCAAAGAATTCTTTAGAGTAAGTCTGTTAAATCTCCTTTAAGTGCCTAGTTTATGGGTTTCAGTTGTTTGATTTTATGCAGCTGTAATAGCCATCCTATGCTTTGTGCAATCAGGACAGGCCTGAGTGCAGATTTTAATATTAAAAGGCATTTTATCAAAAATGGCTGGTTTTGCTTAACCTGAAACATCTCAAGATGGAAAACCCGACCTCTGCTGTCATGGGAAGGGTTTTGTAACACCAGTTTCAGAGCCTTGGTCTGATGAGCAATAATGCAGTGGTTGGCACAATATTTAGCAGAGAAAACTCTTGCAAGGAGTGATGCTCTTGACCTACTTGCTGTACATGCCCATCTGGCAGCCAGTAATGCCATCCCACGGCAGTGCTCACTTGCCAGAATGGAGGGGGATGGGAGGCCTATGTGCTGCTCATTCCTGGTGGAGCATTGATTGCTGCCATTGTTATGTCTTCATTGCTCACCAGCATCTGGCTGTGGCTGTATCTGACACTCAGGTATAAATTTTGTACCCCAGAACTCTGGTCGTTTTTCACCTTGGTTAGGGAGATGCAGGGTTTGCAACATTTGGGGGTAGGGGCAGGTGCACACTTCTATTTAAGATCATCCTTCCTTCTCTTGCCAAGCTACAGGCTGAACTGCAGACAGTTTGGTGAGAGGCATTAAGAACTCTAAATATGATCTCAGTCTACTTTTATGTCTCTGAAAATGTCATCCTGAAAATCTCTTATTTCTTTCCAAGGGTGAACTGGAATGCTCAGGCCTTGCAGGGAGCTCTTGGTTCTCTCTCAGCAGTGCCAATCAGATGCCATTCAAACCAACACTTTTTTTGTATAGAAGAGTGGTCAGTGCTGCAGGACTAATTACTGCCTGTCATGCATACTGGCCAGGTACAAGCAGGAGGGAGGAGGGAGACAAAAAATCCCTTGCTGCTGTAGGCTGATGAAATACTGAGGGCTCCTTGGAGAAATACTCCAGGCTCCTTGAATTTACTTAAAATTTCAATACATGACACAGACATCTGAAAGGGAATGCAAAGGTATTTTGTGAAGCTTTTGCACTCTGCCTATAATGTCCTTATATTGAAAGAGATACTCAGTGGTTCTTAATTAACTGTGGTAGCAGGTACATTACAGCAGCTTCTGTTTGTTTTAATATCCTGTGAGATAAACACTGACCTTGTAGGGTGACATTAGTGTATAAAAAATTTTATTCTGCTTAATTATCAACCCAAGGCAGTATTATGTCTACAACAAAAATGAGTTGAGTGAACCTGTCAAGAGGTAGCACAACTTGTTCAGAAATATTGGTACTGTTTCTAATCACTATACTGATCTTAGGGGGAAAATGCCTTCTTTTGATTATCTTGTTACAGTTCATATAGAAAGAGGAATTGTATGGGGATGTTCCTTCATTTCCTTAATAGTTTGACACAACAAGTAAACCCGTTCTCGCAGAGAGATCAAAGGAATGAGTGTTTCATGGGAAAGGATACAAAGTCTGGTAAATGTATGAATGCTTTGTTGTGCTGCTAATAATCTTGAGATGAGCTGTGTCTCTCTGCTGGTGCTGGGAAAAGCAGGGTTGTAAATGAGCTGATCTGTCAGGAGCTGCCAGCTCCATCAGGCCAGGACAAGAGTTGGATGGGGATGGACAAGAGCAGAGCCCCAGCAGTGTGGAGCAAGGCTGTATGGGCCAAATGGGAAGAAGAATGAATGAGCCCTAAGCGTGCTACTCTCTCTTTGGCATTCTCAAGGCACACAACATAATTTCAGTTGTATTAACTTTTGCAGAGTAATTAATTTGAATAGAGTGATGCATCCATGAAAGTGTTGTAATTAGAGTCTTCTTCAGTTGATTTGAAAAGGGCAAAAGCTTTGCCTTAGAACAAATGCGTGTGTTCACATAAATACTTTGTTGTACAGTCTTTATTAGTTACTTAATAAGACAGGAAAGGTGTCTGAAACGTTAAATAACTGAGAGGACTCTTGCTTTCCAAGGTCCTGCAGCACAGACTGCATCTCCCTGTGTTTTAGGGTACTTGTTCTCCCTTGGCATCTCTTTCCACTCTGCTACCAAAGGCAGCAGTGGATGTGACAGTGCTCTGAGTTGGAAAAAGCCATGAGTTCTCTTGAGTACAGGGTGATGCTTATCCCCTGTGTAAGGGAAATATCCTCCCCCTATTTTCCCCCAGCATTTTGCTAGTTTAAACAGCAGTTAGCTGAGTGGCTCATGATAATTTACTCAGTGAGAAGGGAGTAACTTGGCTTTATAGCTGGGCCATGGCTTCACACAGGAGGTTCAGGACAGTCTCTCCAAGATCCCATTAAGAAGCTTGTATGGGTATATATCTTTCTAGAGCTGTAAGGCTAAAATGTTTCTCAAAGATACTAGTCAGATCCTGATCTTAATCACTGCTGGTCAGTGGAAGGTGCCAGACTGACAGTAGAAAGGAAAAATTGCCTGCTGATACATCATAAAGGGATAACATGTAAGTGAGCATCAGATCCCCACCATCTTGTCTGCATGTGCAAGAAGGATTTCCTCCAGGCCATGGCTCCCTTCTGCCAGCCCCATTTCCAGACAGCATCACTTTTGAAGGTTTTTTTTACAGTGTGAATACTGAAACTGGACTGATACCAGCCTCTCAATTCAGATGAACAGATGGTAATGACTTTGAGCCACTTCAGACCTGGGCAGACTCCAGCTCATGACCTATTTTCCAGTCTTGGCAGTTTCCCTAAACGCGGTAGTGCCTCCTGGGCAGAGGCTGTCCCAGCTATGGGGTTAAGCTGGATACACCACTGCTGCCTGAGGCTTGCACAGCGGCTGCTTTGGCATGACACTGCTCTCACAGTCCCAGCACTGCTCTCACAATGCCAACACTGCTCTCACAGTTCCAACACTGCTCTCACAATTCCAGCCAGAGCTGGTATTTTATAACAGTTTCACAGCAGACAGTGTTTACTCTCCTCACTTGTTGGTGATTCTCTGCATAAGGGCATTTGTCCTCCCAGTATATCTAAGATTCAGAGGAACCTTCCTGTATTCTCATGGTCGTTGCTTGTTTCTGCTCAGAAACATCTTACATTTTGCACTAATTAGCTTATAAAGGCGTTTAAATGGCAATCAATAGATTACATCAATTCCCTTTTGGCTTTCAAAGGGCACTCATCCATATTGAAAAGAAAGAACCTCTCCTGAGATATTTATTAACACATGGACTCAGATTAAGGACTCCAAAATTCCTCTTTCTCTTTCTTGAAGATTGTGAAGGCCTGTATGAGAAAGAAGTTTCAAATCCCTAAGCTACTTTTAAAGGTCTATCTGTTAGAATTAACATCTTCTAATACATTCAATTAAAGTTTCAGCATATCTGAGCAGCGTATCAAATCAATATAATGCCATTTAATCCAAATTTAGCACTGAGCCTAAGTATAATACCGCACTCTAATACTTCACCTCCAGTATGCATATATTCAAAAGGCATGACCTTTACAATCAGTTAGTGATTCTTGTCTAAACTTGGCTTTTTTTAAAATTCAGCAGGACATGTTTGTAGACATTTAGAAATATAAATTGCCCTTGAATTTACGGTTGTTTCTTTTAATTGATAGCAGATATCTCTGTTAAGAGGCTTCTGCAAAATACCTTGCCAAGTGTATGTTTGATCATTGACAAACACAGCTGACCTGCTAGTACACTTCACTGGGAACTTACGTAGTTAATCAGTGTTCACAAAATTAAGGAGAAAAGAAGATCTCTAATGAATGTTACTTCATTGTAGAAATTCTTCTTTGTATATTTCTCAGCACAAGTTTAAGGATGTCCCCAACCAAACAGCTCAGCTACTGAGTGGCTTTCCTGTGCCTCAGGTGGAATGACTTGCCCTGAAGTCAGTTGCTGATTTTTTCCTCCTGTAAATGTCGTTAGTTGCCAGATCTGTTCGGAATTTCAGTAGAAAGACCAGAGGTCCTTTGCGCATGAAGTTTGTTCCAGCTCTTACAGTTGGTTTTCCTCAAAAAGTGATTCTTCGCAAACCAAATTCAGATGTGAGTCCTTTCTGGACTTTGTCTATACACAAAATATGTACAAACTCACAGTTTTTGAGACACAGGAAGTCATGCTAAGGATGACCCCTTAAGATGTTTCCCATTTTGAAATTATTCTGAAATCAGAATAGTTCATCAGGGACAGATAGAAAAGCATGAGATGCGCTGGCAAGAGGCTTTGCATTTCTGTTTGCCCATACTGAGGAGAGGTGCATGCAAACAGCTACCAGAAAAAGCAGTAAATGGGAAGGATATAGGAGAGGTATCTCTTGAAAAGAAACTTAAGTACCAAATTACCGAGCTGGTGAAACTAAAGGTAACATAGAAAACAATTCGTTGGAAAGCAAAGAAAAAAAACACCAGGCAGATTAACACCAAAACCGAAAATGAGCATTTATCTGAAAGAACAGTGAAAGAACAAGCTCCAAATACTATTGAAATTAAAAGAAAACATTCGTTTAACTGTGACGGTGGTCACAAGGGTTTTCAATTGAGGGAAGAGGCGAGAACGTTGGCTCCATGATCAGAAGGCTTGATTTATTATTTTAAGATATATTCATCTGTTATAACTATGCTAAAAAGAAAAGGAAGATTTCTAGAAGCTTGCTAAGCTAAGAATAGAAAAGTAAAGAATGATAACAAAGCAGCTCTCTCGGACTCTGTCCAGAACTGAGAGAGCTCAGTTCTGGATTGGCCATTACTTATAAACATCTAAGATGGACTAATCTATACTGACTGTTGCATTCCACAGCAGCAGATAATTTATTGTTTACGTCTCTCTCTGAGGCCACAGCTTCTCAGAAGGAAAAATCTTGAAGAAAGGATTTTTCACAAAGACATGTCTGCGACATTTAACCCATCAAAAGGATTTAGAAACACCTTCAGCTAAAAGCACGTGGGGTAACTCAGACCTCCCCTCCTGTTCAGTGGAGCCTTGTGCTGGGCTGTGTGAGGAGGGGCTGTGGTGGCACCAGTGGGTCCCTCCTGGCTCGAAACAGCCAAGTACCACTTGCCCCCCCAGCTGGCAGCATGCAGAGAAGGTTCCCCATTCAGGTGTCTCTGACAGTGGCAGGTGAGGCCAATGCCAGTCAGGCATCCAAGGAGGAGCACAGCTCCATGGCAGAGCCTCAGGAGATAGCGGAGAATTATGTCTGTAATGCGTTCGGAAGCACCAGTGTGTTACACCCATTATGAGTTAAAGAGCTCATTGCTTTCCTCTGATGATAAGCTTGTGTGAAGACAAGAGGGAAATAAATTCCACGAGCAAGCAGTTTAGGTAAGGAGAAGCCTTGGGTTCTACACCTCTAGCTGCCATATGATTTTTATGCATTCTGTGCAATCAAAGTATATTGAGATCATGATTAGAGGCTATTAAAAACACCATTGTGAACTCTGTGCACGCAGCACTAAGGGTTTCATCTGTAGTTAAACTCTTTGATTTTTAATTTCAAAATTTATTTTGTTAGTGAAGATGAAGGACTTGTTTTTAGCACTGCAGTCATACAAATGCTTTGCTTTTGCCTTAGGATAAAACTATGATTAGCAGTTTGGAGGTTTCTGTGCACTTGACATCGAGCTAAACAACACAGTCATCATAACAAATTCCTGACAAAAATATTGAAGTGTGATTTTATTTATGAACATTAAAGAATAGAACATCACAGAAAAGTGGTAGCTTCAAAGATGAGTTTTATAGATCTGAGATATTCAATGTGGCAGTTGTTAATCATAAAAAGTACTGTAGTTTAACTGCTTTTAGACAAAGAAGGTGTGAAAATTTTATTCACCTATATATTTTCTCTCTCTTCCCCTGTTTGATATAGGTGGGAGCATGTACAAATATTAAAAGGTGACTGTATGCGTGCAGAGAGATCAGAGCCTCTCCATTGCATGGGTGATAGATGGTCTGCTGGTGGGGTTCGTTCATCTCTTGAACCTCCTTTCTGCCACATGGCCAACAGGCAGTTTGAAAGGCAACAGGAAATCAAATGTGACATAATTGCAAAAGAAATGGTTTCCCATGAATGATCTAATGTCTTTAGGCCTGTAGATTGGAGAGGAAAATGTATCCTTACAGGAACTAAAATTAACAGCTCATCCATCATCTGCTTCTTGGAAAGGGAGCATTTGAATGGAGCTGGGCTTAAGGTGGCTGAACCATTTTACTAATTTCAGCAGGCAAGTCAAGATTTAGCAAAGCTTTCAGTCAACACTTAGTAACAAATATTTGAATAAATCTCCTCATTTCTCTTCAATAACAGATGGCATTTGTCTGTCAGCTCTTGTGTTTGTGATGTAGGCTTTCCAGCTCACCTCTATCTCTGTACCACCCAGCAGTCACCTTCTGTAAGAGCAGGGCTGTGGGTTCTGGGGACCAGGTAGTGAGAGGGGCTGCAGCCCGTGGGAAGCTGGCCCCAGAGGGGCTGCAGCCTGTGGGAAGCCAGACACAGCAGCTCACAGTGGGTTAACACTGTAACTGTGTCTGTACCACAGAGGCAAGCAGAGAGTGCCTGGGGGGAAAATCACTTGCTGTTTGAATGCTCTACTTTTTGGAGAAAAGCTCTATGATAATGATAATGACATTGCCCAAGACAGCGAGGACCCTGGTTTTTCAAGTCTCTACTACTTTATGTAATGCTGCTGTGTCACATTAGTACATGCTTATTAGAGATTCATTTAAAATACATGGGTGCTGATAAATGACTCACAGCATTGCTACTGTTACTTTTGCATAATTAGGAAATACATGAAGGTTTAGAAACTCTAATGATGTGAATATGAAACATCCCCTCTTGCAGTCCACTGGGATTTCTCCATCATTGCCTGTATATTGGCCTTTTCTGTCTGGAGCTGAAAACTCATTAGACCTGACAGTGTTCAGATCATGTGCTGGAAATGCCGTTCTCTGTTAATTTATTACGGGCCAAATCCAGAGCAGGGCTGGTTGTGCTGCTCAGTTGCCCAGACGAGACAACTCTGCTGAATATGTCACTGCTGGAAAGATGCCCCTTAGCCTGAAGGCTGACGTAAGCCTCCCTCCAGCCAGCTTGAGTGTGTGCTGCTCCTGCTCCCCGGGAAGACAGACAGACAGACAGACAGGCTTACCCAGCACAGCTGTCCAGATCCCTGGTATGTGCCACTCAGCCCCTGTCACCTCCAGCGCTGCTTCCCCAGGGCGAGCACTGCCCGAGCACTGGCTCTGTCCCTGAGTCACAGAGGATTTACAAAGGCAGCTTGTCTCTGAAAAAGACTTTCATTTTAATTTCCCAATCAGCATTGCAACTAGGAGGAGTAAAGGCAGCAATAAAGTGAGGAGATGAATATAGTCTGAAGTTCAGTGTTGTGCCAGGAAAGGGCATCTTAAAATCTTGATTTACATTCTGCTGCTCAGACTGTTACTGACGTGTCAGCAACGTCTGGCTGCAGCCAGAGTGACTCTGCTTGTCTGTGCGAGCGGAGCTCGCTGCAGAAGAGCTGCCTGTTAAAAAGCAGCTACAGCACAAAGGTCACACTTTGAAAAAGACCATGATATACAGAGAGAAAGTCTCAAAACACACCTCCTGGAATGTTGTAGTGTTTCTGTAAGACACTTCCTTTTGTAATCAGGCCACTGTCTGTGTCAGGTGTGGAAAAACTAATGATGCTGAAGCCTGGAGGGGCTGTATTAAGCTGCTTCCCCAGCTGTTTGGGTGGGCAGCACTGCTGTGGACTGTCCTTCCCCACCATCACCACCTCCACCAGCCTCCTGCTGGACTCCCCATCCCTCAGCCCCATGCAGGGGTAGTCTGCACCTTGGCATAGAGGATGCTAGAGAAAAGCAGCAGCCCAGGGGTTTGCAGGCCTGATCCTTCTCTCTGGGCTTCATTTGCCCCAGCTGGGAAAGAAAATTGCCATTTCTAAAACCTAAGTTACCATTTGAGCAATAAACCAACATGACAATGTCTCCCATCATATTCTTGGCTGTAAAATATTATTAGTCACCAGGCCACCCTTTCCTTTATGTGTGTGCATGCACTCTCAAAGATTTGTGTGTTCCTACAAACATACAGACTAGTTTACATGTGCATGGTTGAACCTGGCTTTTCTGTGGCATCCCACAAATTCATAAACTGTGGGTAGAGATTGGTGGATTTGGGGTTTGGCCTTGCTGGAAGAGAAATGCCCTGACCTACTTTCTTCTGCCGAGAATGTAATAAAAGCAAGAGGTTCATGTAATGATGGGATTGATTTTTCTGTCCATATAGGTAAGTAAATTGCTGGCATCACAAGTTATCTGTGGCTAAAAGCTGTGACATTGATCTATTAGACTCTGCCCTATGACCTTCAGTAAATGGCATCTCTGCTTTCATGTCCTCTCTGGGGAAAGGGGACTAATGGTGCCCTCTGGCCTTCATGAGACCTATTTTTACCTTCTCAGTAAAGAGCTTGGAAATCTCAGGCAGAGGGACCTTACTAATAATATTTATCATGTTCTTATGTAGCATCATCATTAGGCTGGCCTCCATGTGCTCCAGGGCTGAGATTAGGCTGAGGGCTCCCACCAGGGTCCCTCACACCCCCCCAGAGGCAGCTCTGCCAGGGATGACTCAACATCAGGCTTGGAGGGAGTGGAAAGGCACCAAATCAAAGCCAAATCCAAACAGCAAACACAGTGGTGCCACTCCATTGCAATTTGCCATGGTGGAAGTTCAGTTAAGCAACTGCCTAAACCCTGTGGATATCAGTGGGGCCCAAGCCAGGCAGCAGCAGCAGTACCAAGGCTGTCTCTTGGCAGTTTTTTCATTCCGTTTAGTAGCTTGCTTTTAAATGGTTCATAAGCTGCTGGACTCATTAGCTGCTGCAGAAGAGCTAATTGCACACATGGAGGAAAAGCAATGAGTGATGATAATGAAGCTATGGTTCACACTTAACTGCCCAAGTTCATTCCAGTGAGGTGTGCCTCCATACAAAGTGAGGTGTGATCTGTAGGAAGGCAGCATGTATTATTCACATTAAATACCTGCGCTGATTTTAGTATGGACCGTTGTGTTTTGTATCAGCAACATCTGTCTGACTTAAGGGCTGTAAATCTCCCTTGTTACAGAGCTAGAATGTGGTCATAGGGCCTGTGCAGCAGAGGAGAGTGGTAAGTCTGCCGCTCTAGGACCTTTATGGATATCTCTGCCTACCTTTATGTGTGTGCTGCAGTCAGGATGCTCCACATGCTTTTTTATTTTGCTGCACTTTGTTTATCCCTCTTAGCTTTGAAGGCAGAGGTAAAAAAATCAGTATAATCTGAAATTTCTTGAAGTATAAAACAGAGTTATACAGTTACAGAATATATAACTGGATTTTTAAAATAGTATTTATTTGATTATAAGCGGCTCATGACTGGATGATCAACAGCTCTCACCTGTAGGAGAACAATTTGGGCTTGACTGCTGGGAAGTCACTTCCTGGTCCCTGCCATAATAAATTAAGGACCATTTTAGTAATTTTTAATAAAATGTCCCGACAGGGTGCGCAAGGAGACATTTTGAAGAAGACCTTCAAGTTGTGGAGGAGGTGGTAGGGAGAGTTGAATGTTCTAAAATAGGTAAAAGGCATCTCTGTAACATACTTTAACTAGAAAGGAGAAGCGTTGCTTCCTTCAAATACAGCAACTTCACCCCTACTCAGCAGTGGAGGAGGTGACACAATGTCACTTTTAGCAGAAGTGTGAGACAGATGTCTGCAGAGGGGGAAGGGAATTCAGTCATTGGGAGAAGGCTTCATATTTTAGAGCTAAATTTAACCAATGTCAAGGAATTGTCCAAGGTGTGCTGGGGTCTGCTAGGTGTCTCTAGGTGATTGGAAATGTGCAAAAGTGAAACCAAGGCACCAGGTCGAGCCCAGCTGGAGCCACATTTGTGGTTGCTGGATTGAAGAAATAGCTGCCACTGAGAGGCAAATCTGCCTCCTCCCCATGACTGTGTCACTCACCCAGCCCTGGCTGGCCACACTTTGGGATGCTACCGCACACTGGCTGATTTTTCATTTCACTGCTGGAGTCAACCACACAGCAAAACTAGGAGAATTAGAATGAAAGACAGTGTTAAAATTGTGGACTGATGGAATTGGCATCTTCTTTTCAAATGAGTGCATTGCTACCCAGAAGAAATGTGTATTTAGGTGCTGATTAGTAACGGGCCAAGTGAAGTGAGTCCTTGGCACGAGAGCTGCTGGCTCTGCTGACATGGAAGGGAGCTGCCTGCACCCTTGGCTGGGGTGTTTGTGGCTTATATTTCTGCATAAACATATCCAAATAAAGAGAAAAAGAAAAAGCCAGCATTATTGACAAAGCAAAGGCCAGTTCTATTTATATCTGCAGTAAGGCTGCGATAATGAAGATGCTTTAATGTGTCTCAGGGCCTAGATGAAACACTGAAAATGTTTCTGTTAAGAAAAAAATTATAATAATATCCCCTTGAAATCCCGAGGAAATGTGTGTGGCGGACTTCTGGAGAGCAATATCAAAGAAATAGGAGTTGCAGAGCATAGGGAGTTACTACAGTTATGGGCTTTGAATTGGCTTAAATCTTTCAAGTTTTTTTTTTTCCTAAGGATCTCTTTAAAAGTAACACTTTATTGACAGGGAGAATGTTTTACTGCCACTGAACTCTAGCAACAGTGCAGATCTGTCAGACCTTGCCTTACTTCGGAGTGTAAATCCTTTCTCTGTGGTTGCTTCTGCTGTCTGGCCCCTTTTATGGGTGTCAGACTCCTAGGGGGGCTGGGAGAGGCAGTGTGAATGTCTGCAGAGGGGGACAGATGGGTAAGAATGTTCTTTCAAGACAGAATTTGGAGCTTTATAGTTAGGAAAGACATGTTTCATTTCTGAAAGTCTTTTAGGTGCTTCAGGGGTGGTTGGGTTTTGTTGAGGCAATTGGAAAAAAAATATTTACTAAAAATACCATCTGTCATTTCATCCTGTTGCATCTTTGACCAGCTTTAATCAACTGGTTGTTTCATGGCAGTGAGCAGGTTTAAAATATGGCTCTAGGAGCAGAAAACTGTCCCTTTCTCCAAGCAGCCTCATCATAGGTAGTTACTTTCACCTTATTAGGAATTTGGGTGAATGGCTGAAAAAATCAGCACTAACCAAGCAGGACTCAATGGCCAGAGCCCATCACATCACTGGTCCTCTCTCTCTGAGATCCTCAGCCAGACTGTGCTCCAAAACCGATCCATGCTTGATGCATTTTAGATTAACCTTTTCCAGTCAACACATGCTTTGTTTCTAGCTTGAATTTTTGTCTACTTCTACTAGATCAGATTGCTATTCTTATTTAGTTAGTTTGATGATAACAAGATATTATGAAAATCCCACTTGGCAGAAGAAGAGGTGGACAATGACCATATAGAAATGGGAACTGATTTTTAACTACGTCATCCAGAAGAGTTAAATGAAGGCAACAGACTATAAAGCTTAGGCTATTTGTTGAAGTTGAAAAGAGATCAGGTTTTCAGTTGTAGAATTTGGTTTTCTGAAGCATGAATGATGATTTTCACCCTTTGCCCTTGGAGCAGGGAACATGCTTTGTGGACTGTGTGCAGCCCTGTGCATGCTGTTGGCACTCACCAGATAACTGATTATTAACAATGCACAGATGTACTGGCCATTGCTTTCAGGTAGTCAGGCCAGGTGGAAAGAGTATGAAAGAAGTTAGACAGGTATTCATATGTGAGTTAAAAGATTGAAAGGAAAAGAAATTCTGGTTTATCTGGGTAATTAAAGGCACACTCTGCAGAGGAAAACAAGCAAAAGCATATGTAGTGCTTGCACAATTTGGGAGGCACACAACTTCAGCTTGCTGAGAGGTATAAAGAGTAAAGATGATTTTCTACCTTCCTTTTGTCCCTTGGGTGCCTGTTTGAAAATATAAATGGCCAGGTGTGTTTGTATTATTTATGTTAAAAGAAGATAGAGGTTGTAAGGCATAGAACCTTGAAACTAAGACACGCCAAGATTGCCACTGCTCCTGCAGTCCTGAGGCTTAGCACTCCCTGCAGGGGCTGAGCTGCCACACTCCCCGCTCAAATTCAGAGCCACCATCCTCGTCTCAGGCTATTCAGTGTTTGCTGCTGCAGGGGAAAGTCAGGAAAATCCAGATTCCTTCTTTCAGCTGTGTAAGGACCATTCCAGACCCCAGTTACATCTCTCTTTGTCCTGATGCTGGGCAAACACAGCTGTACAGCCCCTCTTCAGCTAGGAGATGCTCTCTCTGACTTGTTTTTCACACATCTCCCCAGCATCCAGCTAGCCCCTCTTGATTGTTGTCTCTCTGATTTCCTTTTGTCAGATGGGCTGATTTTAATTGGTTTGCATTTTCAGTTGGTTTTCAGTTCATCAGGAAGGATAAAATAAAATGCTGCCCTTCATGCTCCTCTCTATCCACTGTAGCAGCACCAGCTGAGCATGTTAATCTGGGGAGCAGTGCAGGCAGGGCCTGTGAAGTGTTTGGAGGCTGGCTGTTAAGCATTACATTATTCAAAATGCATTAAATTGTCCTGGGTGAGGAGGAAGCATGTCTCGATCATCAAGCTGATGGACATTAGCAGTCTTCTACCACAAGGTTGCTAAATTTGAACTAGATTTAGCTACTGCCTGCTTCATTCCTATTCTGCAAGGAAAGCTGTGGACAGGGAACTGGCAAGGAATACGAGGCATAAATTTGAGGTACCCACAACTTGGACTGAAAGCCTTATATAAATCTTTGGGATTTCTAGACTTAGGAGTAATGCAGTTGGCATTACTGCCTTCTGTTGACCAAGCAGGAAAGTTTAACCGGTAGTCCAGGATACAAATTCTTGACAGTCTGGAGGTGGCTTTGAGATCTGAGGGTGGCTTAAATGTTACTGGTGGGGAAGAGCGAGAAGGGGA
This sequence comes from Geospiza fortis, assembly GCF_000277835.1. Taxonomy (NCBI): domain Eukaryota; kingdom Metazoa; phylum Chordata; class Aves; order Passeriformes; family Thraupidae; genus Geospiza; species Geospiza fortis. The sequence goes on from NW_005054314.1 coordinate 2,045,677, forward strand.
AGTAACACATTCCTCAACATTTCAAGGTTTACAAAGCTTGTATGCTGAGCTAGAGGCTGTTAGGGTTTGCTCAGTCCCAAAACAGGGAAATCAGGAAAAAATATAGATGGGTGACAGGCAGTTAACCAGTGATTTTTTTCAGCTTATTGCTAATACTTGTATTTGCTGTATTTTAGGAAAATGGGAAAACAAATTTTGAATATTTGGCTATTGATTCATAAAAGGTTTTGTAATTACTATTTATATCCCTTGTTTGGGCACCTCTGTTGGCAGCCACTAGAATGTCATGGTCTCCTGTATCATAGACCTACCATTGCTACTGTGAAAAGCACACTCCTGCCTTGCTGAAAACTTGTAATAAGCAACTGCCAGCCCTTCCTAGCAGCACTTAGTGTAAAAAAAAAACAATGCTAAGGATTTGTGTGAAGAGGAAAGGCTCCTTTGGCATCTGTTGGCCAAGATGGATGAGCTGGGATTTCCCATCTTCCCTCTGGCTCGGTAGCGGAGCAGCACACAGACAGATAAACCCAGCACGCAACAGGAGCTGAGGCTGGGACGGGCACACAGCGTTGCTCATTCTGAGGCTACCAGTTACTCAGCAGTCAATAGAATAAATGTCTGAGATTTGCTTCTCCCTCCCCAAACATTTTGTCATTTGGTCTTTGTTCAGGGGGCAATGTATCTCTCTCCGAGCTGCCTTGACTTTTTTGATCTGTTAGCCCTAATCAGTACAGGGTGTCGTTATACCTCCAAGCCAGCTAAGCCCAAGGAGCTCAGTCTTGCCAACATGATTCTTCATTTCCTTCCTTTCATCTCTCCCAGAGGTCAAAAATAGCTGTCTATGAGAAAATGTGGTCATACATGAAGTCGGCCGAGCCCTCGGTGTTCACCAAGACGACGGCGGATGGGGTGGCCAGGGTGAGGAAGTCCAAGGGCAAGTTTGCCTTCCTGCTGGAGTCCACGATGAATGAGTACATCGAGCAGCGCAAGCCCTGCGACACCATGAAAGTTGGAGGCAACCTGGATTCCAAGGGCTATGGTGTAGCAACCCCCAAAGGCTCAGCATTAAGGTGGGTGGAATAATATAACAATATCCATGTTGTTATAGTATTCCACCTACCCTGATGTATTGTGTTGTCATTTTCTTTCTTGTGGATTTTGAGGTAACTTAAAAGTTTAAAATCTTCAATATTCCATGGAGTTAAATAAGACGGTAAATTATGGTTTCATTTATTTAATGCATCCATTTTTTGTGTTCTCTTCGTGTTGTCCTCTCTGATTGTTTGTTGCTGTTTTAATTTTACAGTTCAATGGCTTTTTCAATTTAAATGGTAAAAGCCAAGTTAACCTGCCATATGTGACGAATGTTAACTGCATGATGTGGTGTTGTTACTTTTTTTCTCAAAGACGATTTCCCCATCCCGCACACTTCAGTTTTGAGCAAATGTTATCCTCCATGCCACCTTCCAATATTTAACCCTGTATTTGCTGTACAGACATTTTGATAGCTCCACGTTCTGTGAAATTTTAGCCAATTTGTCCTCTTGTGCTCCTTTTTTTATACGTTACGATTTCCTAAGCATTTGTGCATTTTTCTTACAAGTTATGTTTTATCGTTTCAAGAAATGCTGTTAACCTGGCAGTATTAAAACTGAATGAGCAAGGCCTCTTGGACAAATTGAAAAACAAATGGTGGTACGACAAAGGAGAGTGCGGCAGCGGGGGAGGTGACTCCAAGGTCAGCCTCAATGTCACCACAATCGGGTACCTTAGCAAAGAGTAATCGGCAAGGCTGTTATTTTGCTTCTCAAGAAAAAAAACTCAAAAAGAAAGCAGATGAAAATTATTTCACTAATTGTGGTGGGAAAAAAAACTCTATTCTCTTGTTCAGTAGCTCTTTCAAAGAAACAGTTTTATTTAATATCATCAGCGGGTTTGTTCGAGTTTGGAAACCTTATTTAACTAACAGATAGAAAGTCTAGTGTTGATGGGACCTACACAGAGTAAATCAGTGAGGTAACCGTACAAGAAACCAATGATCACCTCTGGTCACTGTCCCAACCCTTGAGAGCAAGGGTTTATGAGACTTTTTTTGCCAGGACCAGCTGTGCCAGCACAGACCTGGAGGTGAAAGAGCTCCTGTTTCCTTTGGCCTTTTGGGAAGGTTTTGGAAATGTTGCCTGGAGCATTCAAATGTCACCTTTTGTACAGCACTGATCAGACTTCTGCACGCTCCTGTGCAGGAGCCCTGTGTCTGTGTTTGACATGCCTTTGATACAGATGTGGACTCAAGTCTGGCTCCAGTGGCAGCTGTGGCAGCCTTATCACTGCCTTCTGCTGAGCTGAGGCTTCCCCCAGCCTTCCAGACAGACTATACTGCACTTTCACAAAGTTACTTCAGTGAGTTCATGTAATGCCAATGTTAACTAGTCTGCTTTCCTCTTGCCAACTTTGTCCTGTAGGACTGGCAGTCCTTTTCTGCAGTCTTTAACCCAGCAAGGATAAGCTATAGCTAGAATTGGCTGGGTGTTGTTGGTCACTGTGGGTGCAGGAATTACCAAGAAAATTAATTTAAATGACATTGTTATGCTGAAAAGTACGGAAATTCATTTTTATAGTGACACTTTCCTACATCTAGTAAAACCAGATCTTTAGGGAGCAATAACTCCTAATCTCTCCAATAAAAATGCTTCAGATTTGGTCCAAAATCAATAATAACAGTAAACTGCAGTTTCGGACAATTACTGCAAATTACTGCTACAATCTATTCATAAGAGTTGCATACAGTTGGCTGTATAGGAAATTGCTCAGCTTGTCATGTCTGCTGCTAGCAAAAGCCACTGTGTAATATTAAAGGAAGGCAAAGCTCTTGAATTTGGATTGATTCAGTAGCTGGAGGTCTGCAGTGCTCAGCAGCAGCCTGGAGATGAGCACAAGCTTTTTTATGCTTTTTAGCTCTGCTGCTCATCCTTCACAGAACATTTTTATATGTCATATTTGCCAGTATATTAAATGTTTAATATCCTCCTGGGATCCAGCACCTCATTGTCTAATGCTGCCTCCCTGAAAGAAAACTCTCATACAAACCAGCTTCAATGAACTTCATTGCTTCAAGTTCATTGAATTAAACCCAGCCAATAACCCTTACAGCCCTAAGGAAGCTAAAGACGGCTTTTTAAATGGTCACAACTAGGGCAGGGCCATCCTTCTATTTTTGCCTGTGCTGGAAGATGTTTTACAAAGAGCAGTGCTGTCTATTTGGCAGGCCCTTGGCCTGGTCAGGCAATGTTGAGGGAGTGGAGTCTGGGGTAACATGAGTTGGTACCCAGAGAAGAGGGAAGGGGAACAAACACAATAATGTGTGTTTTGCTGGTTTAGTGACAAGTGATGTCTGTCTGCAGTTTGTTGTAACACGCTGTGGTGAAGGACTTGTTTGAGCTATAGTTGAGGTGTAGGAGCTATAGTCACCAGCTCTTGGGGCACAGCTCAGCTGGCAGAAGTCCCCAGAGAGGAGAACATGGGATGTAGAAGACCTCCCACAGAAGACAAAGCTAAGGGAGGTGGGGAAGAGGTTAGTGGCTGTTTCTAGAGGTGTGGTAAATCAAAGGGCCTTTTTGTTACAAAGTGGCTCTTCCTTTGAGGTAGATCTGTAGGCCCTGAGCCCTGCAGACTGCAGTGTGGCTCCATGGCAGAACATGCAGAGCCTTCCCAGCACACCCCCATCACTGGCCAGGTCCTGCCCCAGCCCAGCAGGGGCCCCACTGCCCTCTCAGGAAAGATGAGTTCTGGTGCTGCCCCTTGTGCACTGCAGCTCCAAGAGTCTTGCTGGCCTCTCTCTCCTCACTGTCCTCCCACCAGAAGTTGCCCCCATCATCTCATCCCATCTCTCCAGTTAATTGTTTATATGAGCACGGCTTCATTTGTAGATCATTTAGGGGAGTCACTGCAAAACTGTTATTTTTTTCCCTTTTACCTTTAAGGAGGTGACAGCTGGGGGAATCTGGATGGGGTGATGAAGGTGCCTGAGGTGCAGATACAGACCTTGCCCTCCATCTCAACCATTGCTCACTCGGGGCAGCTCTCTCTACTGGCCAAGCTGACAGACTCCTCTCTCAGCTTCCCCTGTAGAGACCCGGGCTTGGGAAATTGCTGCCCCCAGTTGGCAATCAGCCACCTCCTGCCTCCTGGCAGTGGGTTGCGCAGTGGGTTGTGTGTAGATGTGAGTCATGGCAGACTGGCGAGTTCCTCTGTGACTGATACTTTAGCTCTTGCTGAAGGCCAGAGGTGAGTATGAGCCTGTTTGCTTGTGCCAGTGTCCATCGTTGTACTGCAAAGGACCCGGCCACCCTCCCTGCTCGTGCTCCCTGCGCTCTGGCATGCGGTGTGCCCGTGCTCCAAGAGGAATCGTTCTGAGCTGTGAGTTTGTCTCATTATCATATCTCACTGCCTCTGGAAAATTAAACAGTGACTTCCATTTTCACAAGGATTTTGAGTCTTGCAGCAGGAAAAAGGAAAGGTATTCAACTGGCTTTCTGCAGGCTTTGAATCTGTTGGTTTACACAGAGTGCAAGGTTAGGCCTGTGAGCATTCCATGCTCCTGGGGTTCACTCATAATTCAAGACTAAAGAGATTGTGCCATTTTAATGAGTTTGTTTTAAATGCCTCAGCTGATATGTGTCTTGTTTTCAGTGCTACCAGTCTGTGTCAGTGCTGGTGTGGAGCAGAGGATGCCAGTGTTGGTACTGCCCTGGCAAAGGGAATGACCCAGTTTCAGTAGTGGTCCTTATTTAACAAGTCTGAAGGGGAATATGCTCCATCCATACATAATTTCTCTGGGATGCATGTCAATACATGTGGGCTGGCTTGGCTGATGCAGACGTTCTGGTGCGTGCATCAAAACTCATTCACTTAGCTCTCCTAAATGAGCTTGAATTTAGTTTCATGGCAAAATTATCCTCTCTTCAAATGCTCTTATACATGCAAGCTGAGTTCTCAATCATGAGAGAATACAAAATAGCAGTTGTAAAAAAACATATTCCAGGAAATATGTTGCAGTGTATTACAAGTTTGGAAACTAATTATTTTGTTTATTATACAGTCCTATAATCTTGGAGCTGAGTTATGGCCGACTAGGGATTTAACAAGAATTAGACAAAAGGGGATGCAGATGGCGGTCACAGCCTGAATGACTTAAGTGAAACTAATTATTCAGTTGCATAGGAACAATTTCCTGCTAAGATGAATTTCCAAAGTTCTGCTGTTGATAAATTTCTTGTATTCTTATACCTTCATGGTAACATTTAATGACAACCAACGTGGAAGGAGAATGTTTGAATGCAGCTTCTCATCAACTTTACCTGCCAAGATTCTCTGCTAATTATTTGACTTAATTTCTTTAATATATTCTTTTTTAGGCTGATACCTCTTTTGGACTACATCAGAGAAATGACATGCAATGTAAATTATTTCATTTTCCAATTGTTTCTTTTTAATCAGAGAATTACTTTTCCAGTGTGCTAGTTGAGTTCTGCCCTCAGAGCTGTGCTCCATACAATATCCCATTCTCAAGACCTTCGGAGCTGTGAGTGTGGCCATTAGCAGATGGGATCTGTTCCCCCGTGTCTGTGTGCTGTTTTGGTTTGATACATTTTCAGCACAGCCGTTAGCATTTGCAGCATAATTTTTTTAGGTGGCATATTTTTAGAAGAAATCTGTTATGCTTTATTTTAGATGATACCTGATGCCTAAAGAGCACCATTGCCAAACATGTCGTGCATAAAAGAGAACATTTGGGGAAATGGCTATCTTTAAAAGATGCAGCACGATTTATTTGAGCCATTTGTTTGAAATTATGTTCATCAGCATGAATTTCCTTGTCATCCATACTATAGGCCTGCGTTATGAGCTGGAAAAAGATAAAATGGCTGATCAGAGCCAGTGACAGTAACACAGAGCTAATTCATGCTCAGAGCTGGGAAAGTAATATGAAATTACTGTATTGTGCAAATTAGTGACAGAGCAAAATAATGCTTTAAAAGGAAGACACCAGAATATTGATTTAATTGACAGCTATTACTTTATAGCATATTAAGAAATAATACTGTGTATGTTTTGTGGCAGTGATGAAGTCTTAATGCTCTAGGAGTTCATTGGAGCATCTCAGAGCACTGCCAAGGAGGGCAGAGAGCCTGCTCTGGTTTGCAGAAACAGCAGTGCTGTTATGCAGATTGTTGAGGGTATTTTCCTGGAAATGGAATGGGGAGAAGTGGCACGATAATTTGGGAAGAGTAGGTTGCCTACTCTGGGAAGGAGTTGGTGGAGTCAGAACCACTGGTGTCCAAGAATTTGGAACTGTTTAGTTTTGCCAGTGTAACCTTTAGCATCATGGAGACTGCCTTTGCTGCCTTGCCAAAGCCAACTCAAGACCTAAGTGTGCAAGGAGACCTGTTTGTGCAGCATTAATTGTGGCAGACCTGGGGCTCCTGCCTGGACGCCATGTCCTGCCTTTATGGCCACAAGAAATCTTAAAGACTTGTTAATTGTGCACTCCTTTTGATAATATCTGTGATGCTTAACAGTTAATTTCCATAGATTGCTTACATGAGTCATTTATCCCACACTGTAAGTATCAGTGTGGGAAAAGTCAAAGCGGAAGGCTCTGTGGTACTGGAAAAGGAAGAAAGGAAAACCAGCAGCTGGAAGTGGAGCTCCCAGCAGCAGGAGCAGGGCCCTTCCTTTGTATATCTCCCTGGGGGTCTGGGCTTGGTTGTTTTTCTTTAATACTAGCTGCTGTCATTTAACATACAAAGGGAAAAGTAAATGCCTTTCTTCTTCTTCAAAGTGACTCTAACGTTTCAGCATTCTGCTCACGTGGACACAGGCACTAGTGCTGCTCTGTGGATTTCTCTGTGCTGCTGGCACTGTAACCATGGGCTGAATGCCTCTAGCTTTTGTACACAACGTAGCTGTTCCTCGAATGTCTTGTGGACTAGCCTTTGGACTAAGCAGCACCCACCTGCAGCCTGCTGAGGAGCCAAGAGCAGGAGTCACAGAAGAAGCCGTTTCAAGAGGAAAATAAAGATGGGGGGAAAATGGATGTGCCTAGACACAAGAGAAAGAGAAGGTGAGGGGATAGCCAGCATGCAAGGTAAGTTGAGTCTCTTGCTTGTACCATCCAGGTTAGAAAGGACCCAAGCAGTGGCAGGAAAGGTCCATACTGCTCTTTCAGATGTTGTAGATTTGAGCACGATGTTGGGCACCTGCCCTCTTTTGCTCTTCCTCCACTCTCTTACCACATCCGTACCTCAAGTGTCAGGCACTGCTGTGAACGAGCTGCAGTGACTTGTTATGGCTTGTATTTCCTAATCCAATCAGCCTGTATTATTACATTAGCACTTGGCACTTCTCTTAAATTATGATCCTGTTAGTACAGAGTTTAATTTGTTTGAGCTACATTTGTGAAACGTGTAAATATTCTCTCATAGAAACACTGCTGCTGTCAAACACAGGCTGCAGACTCTGCAGAGAGCAGAAGAACTTGCAGCCTCAGCTGGTAACACATCTGGCTCTGTAGAATGTGCACAGTGTCTGTAGATGATGCAATGACATCATGCACTCAAACACCCAAATTTAAAATGTATACCTGGTGACCAAAGGAAAAATGCTTCACATTCCACAAGGATAAACTGGATGCTCCAACCTGCAATGGCAGGTTACTCCTGCCCAGTAATGGAGACTACAACACAGTTCTGTTATGGACAACTATTGCAGCTACTGAGTGCTCAGCAGGAGCTAAATCCAGCCCCTGGCAGCCAGGAAGCTGCAGCCCCAGGATGCTCCTCACCATCACTCAGGGTGCCAGTCCTTGAGCAAAGGGAACTGCTGCTGGCTCTGCTGGTGAGGAAAAACAGCATCCTCTGCCAGGGGATTTATTGCTCTGCCTCCAAGCACTACCCCAGCCATCGACATGCAACATATTTCTTAGGTGGCTGGGGGATATATAGGGTTTGAGGTGCTGAGTTTTAAATTTTCTAATTGTGCAAGCTCTTTGTCTTTCCCAGCTAGATGGCTTTCGCTTTTATCCCTTCCTCTGCCCACCCATAAAGCATTTCAATCCCTCAAATGTTGACTCTTGGAAATGTGCAACTGCTGGTAACACAGGGCAGGGAAAAAGTGGTGTGGGTCTGAAATGGTAGCAAAGAGCAACTAAGGGCTCATTATTTAAAAAAGAAATGCCCAGTGCTTTTTGCATTTTTCATTGAATATTGAATGTTCAGTGTGGAATACCAAAGATCACTTTTTGAGACAGAAAGTAGGAAGTAGTGATTGACAAGAAGGGACAGGGATTGACCATGTGTGTTTTGCCTGTATCTTCAGGGCTCTTCAGTCCTGCTTGAGGTACCAGGCAACTGTAGTCTTTAAACAAACCGAGTGGGTTTGGGTAACGAGCCCATTTCCAAGCAAAGTCTTCCCCATCCCTCAGTATGGGTGTGTCACAAAACATGAGGCCATGGCACAGAGACATTGCTAAATTGCTAAATTGCAACAGGCAGCTGGATGATCTGATCTGAGCAAGGGCAGAGCCCTTGGACGATGCACTCACCCGCAGGTTTTGTATCTATTCAGAAGTTATTTCAGTAACAAGATCTGACAAAAAGTCCATTCAATAGTTGCAGATCAGGCTGGGATTTATACAGCATGGGGGAATAAAGAGCCTTATTTGATTTAGATGGGTCTTTAACCTCGAGCGATGCCCTCTAGAGAGTAGTGCTGGATTTGGTGTATCTTCCTAGATTGTTTCTATCTTTATATTTTAATGATACCAAGATGGCTGTTAGTGATATTTTTATGGTATCCTGTCAAATTAGCAGAGAGCCTGGACTGGATTTCTGCCTTTGTCAGTCCCTGCACAGCCCTGTGCCTGTGCAGGCTGGCTCAGGGATGCAGCAGTGGCCACTTGCCTTCTGGCCCACTCAGCTCCAGTCAACAGCACTGGAGGCTGCATTCAGCATCACCTCCTCTCCTCCTGCCAGCAGGGCAGGGAAGGCTGGTGGTTCTGTGTGATGTGTGGGAGTGAGGGATTTCTCTGCTCGGCTGGAAGCACTGCCAGGCAGTGGTGCCATTGTTCAGGGTCACACTGAGGGTAGCTCAGTTGGTCAGAGCAGGATGCTGATAAGACCAAGCAGGGTGCTGATAAGACCAAGATTGTGGGTCCAATCCCTGTATGTGCCTTTCATTTAAGAGCTGGACTCACTGGTCCTTATGGGTCCCTTCCAGCTCAGAATGTTTTGTTGTTCTCTAATCTCTGTGCTCTTCAGGTATTTGCCTCTCAGAGCATGGTAAGTGTGTCCCACATGTCTACAGCAAGCTGCCCTCTGTGCTTCTCCTGAAGTTAGGGGGGATTAGCCAGTGACACCAGTAGGAACAATTAATTCATGGTTTTCAGTAGTTTTGCCCAAGAGGATTTTAGGAAGCATTTTGGATTTAGAAAATGCTTGCTTGTTTGCACCTTATTCTTCTTGCCTTTCTCTGACACTGTGAGGTGGATTTTAGAAACGCAAGTGTTTAACATCTGAAGTCTTTGATGTTATAATGGTTTTGGTTGGGTTGTGCTGATGTCAGCAATGCCAGGGATGTTCTTAAGGAGCAGCTCTGGTCATAAGGAACAAAGGAAGACATTTCTTGCTGTACAAGTGAGAGTGCTCCAAATATGTCAGATTCCTAAACTAAAAGGATTAGGCAAAACCAACAGGGATTATTTAATTATAAGACAAGTTTATTATTATTTAATGATAAACAAGTAAAAAACCACTTTATAATGTACTAACCAAGACGTGGTACCACCATGGACTCTCGCCTCCTTCACATCACTGAGATTTGGACAGGAGGGTAACGAGCCCTTTGCAGAGGCCAAGCCCTTGGTCTGACCGTGGGGCTTGGCCAGGGTAGAGCTCTGATGCAGAGGGAGGATGTCACCTTGCATTAGGAAGGACAGATTTAGACTCTCAGGAGGGACAGATTTGCCAGAAGCCTCCTGTGGCTTTCTGTTGCTCTGATGCCACAAATCAGCAATAAATCTGGCCTAGCCAGATACTAGACCAGATTTACAGCTGTTCTGTGCCATGCAGTGTGACACAGCCAGAGCCCAGGGTTGTCTTTGGCACTGTGGTTTTGCCTTCTCCTGGCACCCAAAGGGCCAGTACCAAGTACAGGGAGTCACAAACAGCTTTGCTGTAAGTGCTGCATCCCAAGTGATGTGAGCCTGCATTTCCATGACACTTCTCCAACCAGAGGAATTGGTTGTCTGCTGTTGTACTGCTAGGGAAAATGAATGAGGGCCTGTTGGCAACACACAGGATTGTGCATTGTGGTAGCTGCAGTGTTAAATACGCAGGGAGGTCTGTTAGCCAAGGACAGTTCTGGTGACCATATTTGCTGTATGTTTGGAGCCAGCATCCATCTGCTTTTGTGAGAAGGATCCCCACTGCCACTGGCCTTAAATTGCTTTGCTTCACCTCTAAATGAACTCTGTATTGCTGGGTGAGATGGCACACATCCCTCCACAGTGCTGCTGGGGACATGGATGTCCTGGCCAAGTAGCCCTGCAGAAGCCTGTGGAGCTCTCCTGTGCAGGGGGCACTACAGCAGTGAAGCTGTAGTGGTTGGAGTTCTTGCCCAGTGTTTGACATCTCCTGAGCCAGCCAGGCATCCCTCCATGGCTGAAGTGCTGATCAGTTCTGCTGCACCTTGTGCTCTGCTATCCTGAGCTACAGCCCCAGGCACACAAGAAGAGAGGATGTTTTCAAGACCAGAGAGGAGCTCTCAATGCTGAATGTTATTCTGGTCTTCCTTCAAGTTCATGGGTGACTCTTTTACCCTCTACCCCTAAAAAAGCTATGTTTGGACTCTCAAGATGCTGCAAGCAATACTGATGTGAAAATGCCACACTGTACACCTGATACTCTACAGAAAATCAGGAACCAGCTGATGGTGAGTGAAGGAAAACTTGCAGCTGTAAAACCCAGGTAGTGAGAGATGCCAGGGCTGCCCATGCACTGCCCTCCCCATCCTGTGCCACCCTGAGGAAGCCCTTTAACTGGTGCTTTGAAGAACTTTGCTTGTTGCACCTTTACTTTGCAGCTTGCTTTTCTGAAAGATTGCATCTAAAAATTGTAAATTAATTCTGAGCAATGGTTCGTCTGGTTTGAAAGGAGCAGTGTGCCGTCTGCCGAGTTCATTCGCTCTCCTTGGCAGTGATTGGGTTTGGGTATAACATTTATATTACATCCATTAGAGCATGGAATGGGATGGGAATTATCCAAAGCTGTTCCAATCATCACTTAAATCTTTTCTAGATTGCAAGTAATAAACATAACTACAGTGTTGCTGAGACTTCATGCCACTCAAACACCAGTTAGACAGAGCTGAAAAAAGTCTGCAGATTATTGGATGAGTTGTTCAAGTCCTAAACTGACTTCTGTTCCCAGTTCTCACCTCTAGTGGTCATTGACTCCTTGTATCACCTGCTGCAACTTGTGAGGACCAACCCAAACACTGGCTGCAAAGGCACTGGCATATTTCCTGGAAAATGGCCCTTTCCTGGCAAGATCACTATGTTCTTTTCATAAATTAACATCGCTTTTCCAAGAAACTGCTCAGATTTCTTCACTGCAGTCCAAGTTCCTTCAGGAAGGAGTCCTGTTTACAGCACTAGCACACAAATATGATGGCCAGTAACTGGAACCCACCTGCCAAAAGGAGCAGCCTGGCCAGCCTTTGCAGTCATCTGTGGGACTGCAGCCTGCTGGGCATGTGTCTTAAGCTGGTAGAATTTAGTGATGTCAGTAGGTGGAACATCTGGTTTGGGGTTATCTTCTTTAAATAGGTGCAGGTGAAATCATGACAATTAACCTGAAAAGCCATTAATCACACCACTAAAAACCTGTAACGATTTATGCTTTGAGAGGGTCAGAAGTTCTACCTTCCCACTTTCAGGACTAATAAAGATCTGCCTCTTCAGCAATTAATTTGCTTGTCTTCCACTTCAAGCTTGTTCTGGCCAGAAAGAATGGAAAGAAATGTTATAACACCACCAGTTTTCTCAGTGGAGATAACATTTACTGCAACTAACCTGAAACTGGGGCTTTGGTAAGAGGAGGCAAGGCAAGAAATCCCTCAGACAGGTATGGCTGTCTCAAAGAGAAGAGGAGAGAGCGGATGCCCTCTGAGTCATTGTGTTCCCTCTTTTCCATATTAATTGCATGAATAGAAGATGGGTAATAATGAAATATAAAAATAAATGCTTTGCAAAGGCACATAGCAGCTCCTTCTTCTGAGAAGGAGCATCTGCATGGTGAACCTACTCTACCTGGAAACAATGCCATGTTTTGTACACGATCAACCTGCATGACCAAGTGCTGTAGCGCCTCCTGAATTTGAGGAAGAGGTGGTCCAAGTTCTTAAATTGAACCTGAAGCTTTGGGGATGCAGCTCAGGGGTGAGATTTTAATTAGTCTGTTTTTCAAAAATCAGTTAATTCCATCAGTATCATCCTGTCCTCTGGGACCACGAGCAGCAAAAGGTGCAAAGGGCTTCTGGGTCTATTGTCCTGCACCCAGACAGGTTGAAGTGCAGCACGGAGGAGGCCCCAAGGCCACACTGCAAAAGGAAAAGGAGGCCCCCTTTGGGATGGTGTCATATTATCATCTGGAAAAAGACTGGCACACCTTGTTTTCTAGCAGTAGCTGATAGCTGAAGAGGGGAAGATTATGCTGCCAGCACCTGAATGGAGTCTCCTAACAGGATGGCAGAGAAACAAAACAGCTGAAACACCAATAAAACCCACTTCTGTCAAGGTATAAAATCATGTTTGTGGCAGTCTCTGTAAAGCCTATAAACCAGGCAGGCACTGATCTTACAGTCATGCTGCTCTTAAAAGAAACAACCATTGCAGATGCTTAATTCCCCTCTAAGGGCAGTACTATCCCTTATGAGGCTCCTGGTATTGTTTCTCTAAACTGAAGTCTTCCAATCATTTGTAGAAAAAAATCTTAGCAGGGTTTGGTAAAGCTGCCCAAGAGAACCAGCCTCACAGGTTTAAGTCTGTATGATTCAGATCATACTGGATGAAAAACAAAAGCAAGGAAACAACAAAATCCTTCAGTTGTGGGAAGGAAGAAAAACACTGCAAGTTTCTGGACAAGGATACCATCCTGTGGAATCCAAAATGCTGACATCCCAATCCAAGTGGCCTCATCTCATTTTCTTGGCATACAGAGCACAACAGGAGAACACAAGCTCTCAAACCTCTGAACATTTTACTTTTATCAAAGCAACCAAGCTAACAGAGAGAGGTCTGGAAACCACATAGGGGAGATGGAAAAGAATCCCATCATAAATTAAAGCATGGAAAAACAGTGGAAGCCACCTAGTAAAGGGCCAAAGACTTTACAGAATATGCCGTACAGCTAAACTACAGAAACATAATTAAAAAAAAAAAAAACAACTGGAAAGCACAAAAGTATCCCAAGAAAACTACAAGGAAATTGAAGTCCTTTGAGACAGAGCCCCAGAAAATGAGGAAATGATCCTCTGAATTGGACAGTGAGAGAAGTAGGTGGCTGGTGACATAGCCTTCCCATGGGACCCAGACAAGTCATTGAGTGTCTCCAGTCCTCTGCCTCTAAGGCAATTCTAAATATCTCCCCTCAGTCAAGCAGTCCCAGGACAAGCAATGACAACTCCCTTTCCTGGATCCAGCAACCACCACTCCTAGAAGAGCCTTACAGTTCCCCCTCTAACAACCATCAGAGCACTCTGCAGCTTGGTGGCCTTGGGCTGGCTGGCCCAGGCAGGGTTCTGGCACTGCCCAAGGACCGGCTCAGTGTGAGCTGAGGGGTGACACAGAGGATTTGTGTTCCATGGGCACTGCTGAGCACTCACTGAAAAATGACAGGATCCAGACATGGCTCTCTGCACTTCCATCAGAATCTCAGCCAAAGCCATGACTGACTCTGACTGTTAAATTGAACCAGGCTAGACAGCTACTCAAAGATGAGCAATGGGAAAATGTACCAGCAACCAGGCTCACTTTCCAGTATGTCTACTTAGCTTGGGAATTTGGGATTTGAGGAGTCCATCCTGCACCTGCTCATACTGCATTCCTGAAGTGCTGGACCAAGGGTTGCAGAGGCGTCGTGCCTTCTCTCACTTTAAGGTTTCTCAGATCCTGCTGCAAAGGAAACAGCTCCTGTATTAGGAGGTCTTGGGATTTATTTCTTGGAAGCAGGCAAAATTATTCCTTAGGACTTTGATGAAAGCAAATCACCTCTCTCCTTCCCAGGCTGAGGGAATGTGGTACCTCACCTGGCAAACAGGACTGTGACAAATGATAATGAAAACCCCAGTTTAGGCAAATTCCCATCTGTTTAGTTAAGATAATTTTAGTTTACTACTTTTTCTTTTTTTTTTTTTTTTTTTTTGGCAGTTGTGTGTGCACAATTAGCTGCAATCTTGGCTTAAAAAAAATAAAGCACCCTAATTAGCATATTAAGCCTCCTCATTTCCCAATACTGTATAATGTTGTGAAAGCTAATCTATAATGTATTGGATGTTATGCAAATTCTCAGTACTCCGTATGGGGTTTACAAAGGCATGCAAATTAAAAATAGTGTTTGGAATAGGACTGGGGGGAGGGGAAAATTTGCACAATAAAATATGCAGGTAGGAGGAAAGGTGTTTATAACCTTCTTCCTATTGTTTGTGTGTTCTCAGCTGCACAATGCTTTTCAAAGCTGAGAGATGTATTGCATAAAATCTCTCCAAATTGGATAGTTTTTAAATGAAATTTAAAATGAGAGTACTGTTCTCTGAGCAATAATTCACCCTGCTCTCTGCTGGGGCTTGTAAGGGGAAGGTAAAGACACTGAGCTTTCACTGGCTGGCATTGCAGGATGCACAGCTGCTCGTAGTGTGTTTGTCTGGGGGTCGCTGGGGGTCTCAGCACAGCCCAGCTGCCCAGGAGGGTCCGTGGTGGTGGCTTGGCCAGGACCTGGCTGCTCCCCATGGCTGTAACCGAGTGGGGCAGGAGTGTTCCCTGCCCCCCCGGGGTGATGGCAGTGTCTCAGGGCGTGCTTTGATCTCGTTCATGTTTTACAGCCTACCTGCAGGACGATGCAGGCAGAGCTGCAGCACAGCTGGCTTTTTAGGATGCAGCTGGCTCCTTGTGGAGGAGCTCTGCCTGCTGCCAGTGCCGGGCCAGCAAACATGGTCTGTCTCATGTGGCTTGTCACTGCCACCCGTTGGCTGTGTCCAGCTGAGTGTGTACAGCCAGATCTGATTGATACTTAATTAGATTACAGCTGCCGCTTAAAAATAGCCATTTTATAAAAATAAAGTCTTGGCTGGTGTCAAACTGAGCTCTGTGCAGGCCAGGAGAGAGTGGTGCTGCCTCTGCCTGGGCAGCCGAGCAGCTCTGCAGGCGGTGCTGGCAGTGCTGCCACTGGGACCAGGGGTTATCCCCACCTTGATGGCTTTCCCCTGCTCTTGCCTTCCTGCTGGCCTGGGTGACACTACACAGGGTCATGTTGGAACAGCCATGGAGCATTCAGCTCAGGAGCTCTTGAATATGATCATTTTTCTCATGATAGCCCACAAGCTTCCTGGGCTTGGCTGCCACCCTTCTGCCAAAGGACACGGAGCATCTCTGAGAGCAACTCTTCCCAGCATCAGCCACCAGCAGTCTCACAGCCATCCCAAAAGCAGCTTCTTGGCAGATGAGGGAACAGGACTTTCCTTTACCTGCTACTTCTTCCAGCATCTTGCCCTGCCCCAGGCATGGCAGGGCTCAGCCATTCCTGTTGCTCAGAGTTGTGAGCCCTCCCAGTCTGGGGATGTTTCCCTAAATGCCAGTGTGCAATTTATCTTATATTTAAGGTGTTTTGTGTAGGTCTTGCTGCTCTTTCTCCTGAGTCTCTTCTGCTCTGCAGAGAGTCAGGGACTTAGGGCAGGGGTGGGAGAATGGCAGAGAGCAGCAAGAGCCAGACATGAGGCTGGCACTGGGGCAGGCGTGGGCATCTCGTGTGCCTCCTCTCCTGACAGCAGGCCTGAATGGACCCAAAGAAGGCTGTGCATGTGTCTGCCTGGTGCCATCCTGTACGAAGTGGCACAGCATTGCCAGGGATAAGAACTCAGCCCTGTGCAGCCATGGAGCAGGGATCAGAGCTGTTCAAGCAGGAGCAGGAACTGAAGATATTCCTTACACAGGGAGCCTGTCTGATGGAAACAGGCAGGAAAAAAACCAAGACTTCATGCAAGGAGGAAGTGGAAATGACAAAACCTAACCAAGAGCTCCTCAGGTGCTGCTTTCCCACATGGAAGGGCAGATGAGCTCAGCCCCCCTGGGCTGTGGGCTCTTGGCAGCACGAGTCAGCAACTCTGTTTATCCTGCCAGCATTTCCCACCCTGGGCACTTTCAGCCAGCATTTCCATATTCATCAGTTTGCTTCATAGAGGTCTGCATTTGCTTATTTTCTGCTGCAGTTCCCTGGACTGGGGGAGTTGGAGATGCAGCATTTCAGGGAGTGCAGCCACGAACGGTGCCTCCGAGCACAGCCCCTGCAGTGCTGGCCGCGGGAGCTGGAGGAGCCAGCGTGGGGGAAGGGGCTGTGATGGCCACAAAATCCTGTGACGGCCACAAAATCCCCCTCCAGGGATCCAGCCTGGGGGTTTTTGCTCTGCAGATGTGCACAGAGACCCCCCCAGGCGTGGGGGCTGCCGGAGGTCAGGGGCTACAAGCATTGTTCCACCGTGGCCGGTGTGGGGGCTTCTGTCTGTCTGTCTGTCTGTCTGTCAGTAAATAGGGGGGCCCTGCTGGATCAAACCCACCCAGATGTGTAAAGCTACTGCACGTGCCTGTGGCACACCAAAGTGGGAGATTGGCCTTGCTTTGTTTCTACTGCCTTCATTTAACAGTGAGTGCCGATTACTCAAAGCGATATGGGCAGGACCTGGTAATGTAGAGATGCTCTAGCGTTAACTTAAGGGGATGATCCAGTTGCCTGCAGTGTAAATACTTTGTGGCCAGGAACCCTGCTTTATCGCTTTGTATAGTTTTAAAGTAGTTTAAAGATTGAATAACATAAAATAACATAATATAATGTTATTTATGTTATTTCCCACGTGAAGAACTCCTGTAAACCTTGCAGTATTGAAACTCAGTGAACAAGGCATCTTAGACAAGCTGAAAAACAAATGGTGGTACGATAAGGGTGAATGTGGAGCCAAGGACTCCGGAAGTAAGGTCAGTCGCTGAAGGTCTTTTTGTACTGATTAGCAATCACATTTTGACCCACTGTTTGTTTATACCAAGAATGACTTTCAAAAATTGCTATTTACATTTTGAAGGTTGAAAGAAAAGAATAGAAAAAAATAAGTAAGTCTCAGAACATGACAGCATTTTTCTTATGTGCAGTAACAGACTGTAGTTGTAAGTATATTTCACTGTGTGAGTATTTTGCTAGAAACATGCTAAGAGAAGCCCCCAAAGCCTCCCAAGCTGGTGTCTTCGTTTAAATGTGCAAGTTTCAGCACAGTCACTGTCTATTATTCAGGCCAGCTTACTTTCTTATTTTTATTGAAAAAGCCCATTTTTGTTTCAAAATTATTACTTAGGTTCTCTACATGTCAGTTTGGGAAATGGTCACATGCTTGCTAAGGGCACAAATTTTCAGGACAGACAGATAAGGAAAAAACCTTTCCTGCCCTATTTGCCAATTCATTTTAAATTTGATTGGATTTTAAAAAATCTAGAAATACTAATGGAAAATCATTACCTAAATATTGTATATTCTTTTTTTACTGCTTTGAACCATTTTGCTGCTGTACCGTCCTGTCATCCAGCAGTTGTGCTGTGGGGCTGTCCAGCCTCATGCAGGACCACTGTAGACCCCAGGGCAGTCCCACCCCTGAGGTGGATTGGCCCAATAGCTGCACACTTAAATTGTAGGGAATATTAATTTACACCATTCAGTTTAAAGGAGGACTTTTTTTTATGCTTATGGACCCATTAGGGGAGAAAAACTCTGTAAAAGTGCTGGGCTTGTTGGAGTGAAGGACATTTTCAAAGGCACCAAGAGGAGGAGGAATCCAGCTCCAGCTGAAATCAGTCGCAGTTGAGTGCCTAACTCCCTTGGTGCCTTTGGAAGTGCTCTCTGTAATCATTCAAACAGAAAACTATAATTTCAGAGCACCCTTTCAGTGTCGGAGGACAATTTCAAGTTCCAGCGAAGCCAATAATAAAATTTCATTGATTTCAGTAGGACTGGAAGTTACTTAGGGCACAGCCCAGTGGCTGTTGTGTCAGATAAATTTGGGATCATGGGATATCTGAACACACAGCAGCTGCCAAAGGGAACTGTGATATAAAGACGTATGAATGATTAAGATCTTTAGTGTAAATGGCAGCTTGTTTGCTACAACCACATGTATCCGAACTGTCTGTGAAACACACAGACACTTAAAAGGTAAATCATATTTTACTCTTTCTATATGCAAATTTATCTCTCCCTAGGGAGAATCGTTAGCTCTGTCAGCAGTGCCTTCTCTGGGCACAGACAAATTTCTTTGGCACCTGCCCGTCCA
This sequence comes from Geospiza fortis, assembly GCF_000277835.1. Classification (NCBI taxonomy): domain Eukaryota; kingdom Metazoa; phylum Chordata; class Aves; order Passeriformes; family Thraupidae; genus Geospiza; species Geospiza fortis. Next base: position 2,064,316 of record NW_005054314.1, read on the forward strand.
CCTGGGCCAGTGTGGTGTGGCAGCCCAGCCAGCTGTGCCAGCCAGGAGCTGTTCCTGCCCACAGCCTCCCACCCATGCAGCAGCAGAAGGGTTGCAGCTCTATTTAATCCCATTCCAGAACTTTGTTTTAAAAAATGCAAGCGTCTCCCCCATCTGACATGTATTGAAGGAAGATAAACACTGACCAATTATTTTTGTGTTACATTGTCTGGTTTCATTCAATAACTCACTCTCCAGAAGATGCTAGTTTAGCTCAGGGCTCTGCTATTTGACCTCTAAGTAACTGACCATCTTTCTAGGGTGGTTTTTTTTCCTAACTGTGGAAAAAAGGTAGTTAAGTTCAGCAGCATCTCAAGAATTTTACCTACATTGACCAAACCCAAGTGTGTAGTGGTTTGGCTTTTTCTTTTTCTAGTTTTGTCATGGCCTTCTGTAAATCCTGCTGTTTTATGCAGCCACCAGCGCAACTTCCCAGTGCCTTTGCTACCAGGGATGCTCAGCCATAGGCAACCTTGCTCTGGGACACCAAAGGCCTGGGGAAGTCAGTGGCCAAAAAAATCTCATTGCCTTGGAGTGAGCCAGGGTTTCACCCAGCACAGGGTGGAGGGCAGAGCAGTCCCTGCTGTGCAGCCCTGGGCTGCGGGGATGGGGGGACAGCCCTGGTCTGTGGGCCAGACACTGAACACCTGGAGTGTAGCTATTCCAACTAGGCCTAATGCAAATAGCCTGTTGTCTGTCTGTCTGTCTGTGTGTCTGCTGCTCTCAGCAGAGCTAACAGCGTGGCTGGTTTCTCTTAGGACAAGACGAGCGCTCTGAGCCTGAGCAATGTTGCGGGCGTGTTCTATATCCTTGTGGGAGGCCTGGGGCTGGCCATGATGGTGGCACTGATCGAGTTCTGCTACAAGTCTCGGGCCGAGTCCAAGAGAATGAAGCTCACCAAGAACACGCAGAACTTCAAACCTGCTCCTGCCACCAACACCCAGAATTATGCTACCTACAGGGAAGGCTACAACGTGTACGGCACAGAGAGTGTGAAAATCTAGGGGTACGGCTGCGGGCCGGGAGCAAACCCTTCTTCTTTCTGCCCTTTTTTAGCTGTCTGTGCTATTCTGTTGCATGCACCAGGGAGCTGCTGCAAGAGGCTTTTGAAACACCATCTTGTGGCAATTTTTAAGTATGAGTAATTTCAATTTCTTCCCTGATCAGAAGTAGAATCAGAAGGGTACAATTCTGTTTCACACACAGAGGTAGCTGGCTTCGTGCTGAAGTAACTCCTCTCTCCAGCATTGTGCTAGTTCAAATGAAAGTATTTTGTTAATTGCTTTAAAAATCACTATAATCAGAATTCTCATCTCTCTTGTCACCAATCTCTTCCTCTTTGTTTTGTAAGCTATAATCAGATCAGGTAAGTGCTTTTAGGAAGTTTCAAAAAAAACTTGCAATAGAACCAAAACTTCTACACTAGAATTCATGATTTCTAAAGCAGGAAAAGTAGAGTTGAATTGCTGACAAATGATTCTGAAAAGAATTGGTTAGCCCCTTGCCCACAGTCTGTGCCTCTCCATGGGCTGAACTCCCCTGCCCCTCGCTGCCAGGCAGTGATGAAATCTCTCTGGTTTTATTTTAGATCTTCACCCTGACAGCATGCAAGACAAAAAGCAGCAGAGAATGTGGCTACTTCATGGATTTGGACCATCTGAGCCAGTTGTACTCTCTCCGAGATGTCAGGCATGACACGCATTGATGATGGTGCAATGTACTTTTAATAGGAAAAACTGGTATTTTTTCCTTCAGTGCCTTATGGAAGACTCTGAGACTCACAACAATGCAAACCATCACTGAAATATTCTTGCTTTGCTTCAAAGAAGTAAAAGAAAAAGAAGAGAGGAAAAGAAAAGAAAAAAAAAGAAAAAAATAAGCAAATGAAAGGGGAAAAGAAAAGGACTGGTAAAAAGATATTGGTATGTGAAAAAAAAAATTCATGTAAAAAAAGATCAGTGCAACAAAAGCCATTCTTTGATACCACTGCACAGTAACTGAACTTGTGTCCTGAAAGCAGCCGCAGCTGGTTTCATCAGCCACCCCAATCGTATCAAATTATGAAGCTGCTCCTGACACAAAGCCTCAGAAATCTGCTGCGTGCAAACGCGGACTGGCCTGCCACTGCTTGTATGAGCTGATGTCAAGATGTTTCAGTATTTACTTACAGTGGTGTCATTTTATTTTTTTTTTCTGAGCCACTTTAACCTCTCCAGCTAATTTGAGCAATTCTGTATAGCAGCAAAAGGAGGGAAAGAATCCGTGCATTCAAACCAATTAAGGTCAATGACTGTGAATCTGTAAATCCAAAAGAAAGTAATTTGTGGAACTGCATGTCTTGCTTCCAGATCAGTAAATTAATTTCTTGACAAGGTAGCTAAAGTGCGGGAAGAAAATATTGCATTCCTTTTTTTTTGTTCTATCATCAGGCATACCTACAGGTGCTTTATTAAAATGACATTGGGTAGCTTTTAAAATTAGAAAAAAAAAGGAAAAGCTACTTGCTGTTTAAGTTCAGACCATATATCTCTTTTCTTGCTGTGCATTTGCATTTTAATTCACTGTTTAATATCAAGCAATGAAGCAAGAGAAAGGCAGGTTAGTTTTTCCCAGGCCTGCTTCTGCTTCTCCCCAGTTGTCTCCCACCCAGCACCGTGCTCAGCTAATGCTCCTCAGCATCAGTCCTTGTAAAACAGAAGCAAGGAAAGAGGACAGTAACTCCAGTTTAGCTGCAGTTCCAGAGTAATAGTAAGCGATCTAACATGACTCCTGCTAGTACTGTTATATTCTATCAGCTCCTGCCAGCTCTTGTTTCATGCCTGGTGAGAGGATGCTCTGTCCCTGCCTCTCTGTGAGGAGGACGCCGCGCTCCAGGAGGAGCTCACTGTTACTCACATCCAACATCTTAGACAGCAGCATTTCAGCCTTGAACCTCTGCCTGGAAACTACTTAACTTCATCTCTAAAAAATAAAAAATAAAAATTTAAAAAAAAAAAGAAAAACTTAAAAAAACCACAAAACTTTAAACATATTGTCAATCACATGGGAAATGTTCAATGGAATATCTGCTTACTAATTACCTCTAATCGACAATATGTATTTTCCGTAGTTTATGATAGAGTTTTATTTCATCAATAACATACAGTGAAAAAGAAACTCATTTAAACCAGTCTGACCCTTAGGCATTTAGTTTGCTGATGATAGATTTGAACTTTTAATAGGATTTAAAAACAAACAAAAAACAAAAAAAAAAAAAAAATAAAAAGAAAAGTCTTGTTAAAAATATGTATTTCCAACAAAATGTAATATAAAATCATTTTAAAAGCTCATAGGAGAATAATTTATTGTTCAAGTTTTTAACGAGATATTGACAAAAAAAAATGTTTTCATTTTCTTTTCATGAAACTCTGATTTTTTTTTTCGACTTCTGAACACAATCACGTCCCCAGCAAGGGTGAGCTAAAGCTGTGCAGTTATGAGTTGTATTTAAAACAAACGTTTTTCTTAAAAGCTGTATAAAATATGTATGTTTATCAGATCAATTTTTAAGAGTGGAGGCTTCACACCAGTGAAGGGAGTTTGGTAAATGGTTCGATATTTTTTAAACTTGCATGTAAATCTAAAATGTGTTGAGTGCTTACCAATTCTGGCTACCAACTTCAAGCTATCAGAAGTTTGGCAGTAGTCTCATGATGATTTGTTTTGGTATATTTTTTTAAATTTGTTTTGCTTCAGGGGCTTAGGGGGTTCTCTCCTTTTTCTTTTTTTCTCCTCTTTTTTGTTTTTTTTTGTAATTTAAGTTCCTATTTTTGGTCGTTGAAACTGCACTTGAGTGAGCAGAAAAATTGCCAAGCAAACTAATGGCTGTAAAAGCATAAACTGCATGTGTGGACATCAATTACTGAGCCTCATTTTGATGAGGTGTTGTACAAAGAGTTTTAATACATTTTGTAAATAAAACTGTAAAGAAAAAAAAATTAAAGGGCTTGCTTCTCTTTTCTTCAGAGGAGAAAGAGTCCCTCCCTACTGCACTCCCTTTGGCCAGTCTGGGATGCTCCTCAGATGTTTACCACAGAACTTTGGAAAGGTTTGGGTTGGAAGGATCACCCAGTTTCAGCAGGCCCACCATGGGCAGGAGCACCTTTCTCTAGACCAGGTTTCTCAAAGCCTTTCCAGCCTGGCAGCTTAGGGCCCCCCACACTGAACTGAGGACACTGCTGGGTATTCCTGGTTTGGTAACCTGCAAACCAAACAGTTTTTTATTTTCTTGATGATGGAAACTGGTTGATCCTGCAAGATGCAAGGAGCACCCTGTGAGGAGCAGGGGAGAGGCCTCAGGGCTGCAGCCAGGGTGGGAGATGCTCTGCCTGCCACTGCAGTGGGCAGCAGTGTGGGTAAATAAATTCCTTAAATATTCTCTACACTGATGTACTTTCCTGCAATTCCCAGCTTTTCAGCAATGCTTCTTTAAGGAAAAAAAAACCTTTCACCCAGCATTGCAGCTAATCCCAGCTCTAATTTATTGAGTTTATTTCACCCACAGTGTAGTTTTTCCAAGTCACCACAAACTATGAACTGTGGCAAGTAATCCTGGTATGAACTGGGGTGTACCCAACCCACACCCCAGCACCTCTGTGGGGCTACCCCTGCCCACAGCACCCACATGGTCCCCATCAGGAGCAGCTCCTGGGCTCCCTCAGGGACCACTGAGGGTGACACTGCTGTTAGCACCCAGGGCCTCTGGGGCTGAGCTGGAGCATCACCAGGCTTCTCTTGGATGGCTGGGGATGAGAAGATCAGCCTCTGAAAAATAAAATCCCCCAGTGGAGGTCTTGGGCAGTAGCACTGCTGCATGGACCTGGGTGGTTTGGTATCTGCTGGCCAAAACACACCCTGCAAAACAGGAGGTGCCTGCAGTGTCCCTGTGGCACTGCCTCTGGCTGCAGGGGAAACAGGAAAAATGTACTGGCAGTCACTGGTGCATTTCCCAGCTCAGCACCTGGTGCCTGGCAGTGGATCCCAGCTGTGAACCCAATCCCTGTGGAGCTGCCACTGGAGGTCATTGTTCATGAGTGCAGGGGGGACACATGCTGAGCCCACCCTGTGTCTTCAGCCAAGGGTTCAGCAACTGCAGGTAAGCTCAGGAATAAGCAAGGACTAAATCAGAGCAATAAACAACAATCATTCTACCTTAGACCACCTTACAAAGATGGAGGTGTCAGGTTATCCTGGGTGCAAGCAGGATAACAGTGCTGTGTGCTGTGCTGAGCACACTGGGCTCCATGTGGGACCACACTTCCCACAGGGCACAGGGAGGCCACTCTGAATGAGCCTATTTATGTGTGAAGTGCTCACACAATAAACACAGGGAGGCATGGAAAAAATATTGTTCTGTCCTTCAGCTTTCATTTCATGCTTATCATCCAGGCCAACATGAGCAGACTGCATTTTTCTAGAGAGCTGTCTTGACCCACTCCCTGCGGCCCGACAGCCACACAGCCCTGCACCAGCCATGGGGGTGAGTTGTGCTGCCTTCCCCCAGAGCTGCCAAAATGTCTCTGCAAGCAGGACTCTGTGTGCCCACTGAGCCCAGCTAAAGGCCTGTGCCAGGCTGATGCCAGCCCTGCCCTGAGTGAGCAGTCACTGCCCTGCTTCCCTACCAGGGACTCACCAGGTCCTGCACAGGGGGTGTTAAGTTTTTCTGATAAATATGTGTCAGGTGAAGCAGGGCAGTTAGGGCTGTGGCAAGTGGCACAGCTGCACCCAATGAGCTGGGAGAGCCTGGCCAGCTGGGATGGGCTGGGGGATGGCCTCACATAGGGGATGGTCTAGTCTGGAGCCTCCCTGAGCCTCCAGGGCAGTGCACTTTTGGCCAAAACCTGGCTGCTACACAGACTACAGCAATGGCAGCATGGCACCCCTGGAATGCTGGGCTCCAACACACCCCAGCATGACTTCGTCTCTAGACTTCTGCAGGTGGGGAATAATAATACAAGGAAAAATTCAGAGTAATGCTTCAAATTGCAAGAGCCATCAGTGGCAGCGAAAGGACCTCAACAGTGTTCAAGTTGAAGCCTAACAATCCAAGCCAATAGCAGCTCCACCACACCTAACAAAATAAAATAAATACTGTATCATTGTGGCATAGGTTTCCCTTCAAAGGTTTTGCACAAAGCACTGCAACATTTATTTTTTCAAAAACAATTGTTCTTTATGGTAATTAAAATAATATTATGTCATGGATATTGCAATTAAATTACAAAATGTCTTTGGTGCCCATATTCATCATTTCAGTCTGGAAATGGGCTCTATTTTGCAGGCAGCAATACATAAACAAGATCTGGATAATGATAGCTCTATTCAATTAACCTAAAGGATTTAAGTACAGAGATAATATTTGCATGGATATTATAAATTTCATAGTGGCATTTACTAAGAATATAATACATCTGAAATTGGTATCAGGGAGCACAGTGTCCCCAGGAGGAGCAGCACCCTGTTCCTGCAGCACAGGAAGGGCCCAGGCTGGCATTACACCATGGGACAGCACCTGCAGGGCCAGGGCACCCCCTGCTGCATCTGCCCCAGCCCAGGAGCCCCAGGCTGCAGCCCCAGCACCACGGCTGGGACACTTCTCTTAGGTGTGCCCTGTGAGAAGCAAGTTTGGCCAAAATCTGCCCATCAACATCCCAGTCCTACTCTGATTCTGTGCTTGGGCTTTCTTGTCTTTATTTCATCAGTTACCAACAGAGAAATTACTGAGGGTGGTTTGTAATACGGCACCATCACTGCACCAGCATCAGCAGAAACGGTTTCCAGCTTGCCCTGGGCACAGGCAGCAGCTGCCCCACCAGGCAAGGAGCAGCACCCAGAGAGGAGTGTGAGCACAGGAGCTCACACACACCCTCCAGCCAGTGCAGCAGTGAAACCTCTGCCCTTCCCTGGCGCAGCTGGCAGAGCTCACTGGAGGCTCCTGCAGAGCTGGACACCATGGCAGAGGCTGACTGATGTGCTGGATGGTGGTGCCTCCATGGGCTGACACCAAGGGCAGGAAAACAAAGCCTTGATGCACACACCAAGTGTTTATTTGTTGCTGTTTCTATCACTGAAGTGTTATAGCCTTTAATTATTTATGCCATCATGGCATTTTGAGAATGACAGGACATCTTACAGCAGAGAAAGAGGACAAGATCCTGCTCTGCAGCAATTTCCCACTGGTGAGAAGGCTGTTGGCACCTCCAAGCTAACAGGCAGGGCTGAGACCTCAGGGTGAACTCAGAGCTGATTTGTAGCAGCAGATCAAAGCCAGGATGTGTGGTGGCACCTGGCCTGCCCCAGCAGACAGTTGTGGGGGATTCTTCCATCATCTTTTTGTGGTTTCAGGGTTTTCTTACTTCACCCTAATTTCAGGCAGGGAGGAGTTGAAGGCAGGAGTAGAAAACAAGATAAATCCGAAGAGAAATGGCTCTGAGGAAGGGCTGGGAAACTTGGCAGTGATTAATGACCTGCCCTCCCAGAGTGGAGACCAGCACAGGGCTCAGGAATGGGACTGAGCTGGTGACTGGACCACAAAGGGTTAACAGAGATGCAGGCACGCACCCCAGCCCTCATGGCAAGGAGAAGGTAAATCACTTAAAGCTTGTAAAAAATATACAACACAAACCAAAGCCATGGTGCTGGTAATGACTGGTGCTTTAGATAATGTTTAGCACATAAATAAAGTAATTGACCAATTAATGAGCATGTGGCAGATGCTTGATATGCTGTAACAAGTAGGGGAGTGTGTGATGTAACACCAGACATTGATTAAAGGAATGCAGGAGCAGAGCACAGTGTGGGAGAGCAGGGCCTGGGCCCTGGGCCCGCTGGTGTGGGCAGATTTGGGGGCAGAGCCACAAGAGCAGGGACAGGAGACGAGGGCTTGGTGCCGGCTGCAGGGCCAGAGCAGGGCATGGAGGGCGGTGTGGGAAAGGGGATAACTGTGGGATAATTTATACTCTCTTACAGCCCAGAAAACCATCCTGGGCAGCATCACAAGAAGCATGGCCAGCAGGTCGAGGCAGATTATTGTACTCTCTCTACTCTGCTCTTCTGAGATCCCACTGGGAGCAGTGTCCAGCTGTGGAGGCCCCAACACAGGGACATGGATGCAAAGAAACCCAGGGGGCTGGAGCCCCTCTCCTCTGGAAACAGCCCCTGGGTTGGGGCTGTTGTGCCCACAGAAGAGAAGGCTCAGGTGGGACCTCAGAGCACCTCCCAGTCTAAAGGGGCTACAAGAGAGCTGCAGAAGGACTTTTTACAAGTCATGGAGTGATAGGACAAGGGGCAGCGGCTTTAAACTGAAAGCGGGTAGGTTTAGATTGGATATATGGGGAAAATTATTCCCTGTGAAGGTGCTGAGGCACTGGCACAGGCTGCCCAGAGCAGCTGCGGCTGCCCCATCCCTGGAAGCATTCACGTCTCAGAGCAGCCTGGTCTAGGGACGGCATCCCCACCACGGCAGAGGGTTGGAACGTGGTGATCTTCATGGTCCCATGAACCCAGAGCGTTCCACAGCTCTGTAACGCCGGGTAGCCGCGGATTCGGGAAGGAAGGAGGGGCAGGCTGTGCTCTGCCGTGCTCGGTCCAACACTGACATGCAGCGGCAGCCGCGGCACGGCGGGAGCGCCGCCAGCCCGAGCATCCGCCTGCCCCTGCTCTCTGCTGAAGCTGGGTTTTAATATCATCCCAAGCCTTTCGATAAATATCGCATTTGATTTCCAAATATGGCCCGAGCAGTCTAATTGCCCAAAAAATCCTCCGAAATTAATGTAAGAGCTGTGGTTTGATCCGAGGCAAATAAATATAAATGGTGTTTATTTAATATTCCCCTGACCTTTAAACAAGGGATGTTTGCCAGTGTTGAGGGAAAACACCTTATTATGAAATTGCTGAAGCTGTGACCTATCACAGATGCTGCAGATTACACAGAGCAATTAGAACATCACATTAGGGCTTAATTAATGGGTTCTGGGTACCAGGTTTTCCCGCAGGACCATGGGCCAGCACCAGGGTAGGGCTGCTTGCCCGCCCTCCCAGCTCTGTCTGTTCTTCCCCACAATCCTCTCAAATGATAAAAACATTTCGATTTAGAAGGACTTACCATTGAGTTCAACCCTTAACCCAGTGCTGCCATGACCACCACTAATAGCCGGCCCTAAGTGTCACATTCACGCCTCTTTTGGACACTTCCAGGGATGGTGGCTTCACAGCTGCCCTGGGCAGCCTGTTCCAAAGCCTGATCAACCTTTCAGGGCAGAAGCTTTCCCTGGTATCCAATCCAAACCTCCCCTGGAGCAACTTGGGGCAGTTTCCTCTTGCTCTGTTGCTTGTTGCCTGGGAGAGTTGACCGACCCCAACTGGCAACAATCTCTTGCCAGGGAGAGGTAGAAAGTGATTAGATCACCCCCAAGCCTCATTTTCTCCAGGGTGAACATCCCAGCTCCCTCAGCTGCTTCTCCTCAGACCCGTGCTCCAGACCCTTCCTCATCTCTGTTGTTATTCTCTGGACAGGCTCCAGCACCTCGGTGTTCTTCCTGCCATGAGAGGCCCAGAGCTGGACACAGGATTCGAGGTGTCCTCCCCAGCACAGGATGGTCACGGCCCTGGTTCTGCTGGCCACACTATTTGATGAGAGTCAGGATGTCCTTGGCCTTCTCAGCCACCTGGGCACAAAGTCAATGAGAGTGCCAGTGGCATGCACAGCCACACAACCTGGCCAGCTCTGCGCTTCCTCCAGCCCCCACTGATTCCTGGGACTCGCTGATTCCCCCTGGCTGTACTCTCTATACAACTCTCATCACCAAACCCTCACTGCTGTCTCCACAAATGCACCTGAGTCCCTGCAGAGACCCACCGAAGGAAGAAGGATCAGAAGGACCAGCTGTCTTTTGCAATGTATCCAGGAGAGAAAACCCTCCCAACAGACATGAACTCGGCCAGAAACTGTTCCTGTGCCCCCTCTCATGAAATCAGGACATTGCAGAGCACATCCAAGCTATCCCAACAACAGAACAAAGTTTAATCCTCTCCTTTTGACTGCTGCAGTTCTCCAGGGATGTGTCTGCACTGGCCAGGCCCCTGACAGGGTCAGTGTAACATCCCACACCCCTTCTCCTCCCCCTGCTCCTTCAGGGATGTGCAAACCCCGCGCTGCCCCTGCCGTGCCCGCGGCAGCACAGCCGGGCACAACGCTCCTGCCAGGACAGGCACGTTTCTCCAAGCTGACTTCTGAACTACTCTTTCAGTTTCCCTGGCAGTGTCTGAGGTCACGGGTGGGCTCCTGCCCTTTGGAGATCACACGGTATTCAGTGACCTCCTTCACCCTGAGTTCAGGAAGGCCGGCGGCTGCAGCCCCGCCCAAGCCCCACCTCATTCCCACCGCAGTGAAGCCCAAGGACTGGAGTGACTTTGATAGAAGTGTTTAACTTCAGACTGCGCAACAAGGTAATTAAAAGGACCTGACTTAGTTACTTAAGGACCTTAACTTAGTTACTCTTCTTTTTAGTAATTCTTTCTCACCTCCAATTAGCTGGATAACTCTTACCCAATTCTCTTCCCAATTTGTCTGTGTCCTTCTTCCACTGCAGGGCCAGGATTTGTAATCTTCTGTGATTCACTCAGTAATCAGAACAAAGGTAATCATGAGAGTTTTACTGACCAAGTCTATAAGCACTACAATTTCTTAATATTTAGTATTTCAAATACACACATCAAGGGAACAAGCTTCTGTTCCAAATCCCAGATTAAATAAAGCATACAGCACCAGGGATGCTCAATTTTTGATCAAAATTCCCTTTATACTGTATTAAAATCTCACCAACACCACAACAAACCAAAACCCCAAAACATTTAAGAAACAAGTCCCTATGTTTAATAGTATTAATATTTGATAGAAAACCGATATTTTAATGGCATTTGGACCAGGGACAAATGGCTCAAAAGAAAGGTGTAAACCTGGCTGAATGCAGGAAGGCAAACCTGGAGCTCTTGGAAGCCACTGAAGAAGAGCAGCACATCTGTGCCTTCACAGCAGGCACCACAGTCCACAACCAGCCCTTGGCACCTAAAAATGGGCAGGGACAGGAACCATCCCTGCCCTGATTCCAACTAACATCCAATTTTCATAATCCAGAGAAGTAATAAAGTGACCACACAGAGAACGATTTACGACCCATTGAGAAAACTATTGTTTATTTAGAAAAAAGGTTACACTGGTAGAATTTAGCAGATAAAAAAATTCTTTTTTTTTCTTTTTTTAAAAATGTCATTGTGAAATTTTCAGACTAAAGTTCAGCAATACAAAGCTCCTGTAGCTGTAACTGAAACTTAATTTATTTCAGTTTTGAAGAGAGCATTTCCAATCAATCTAAAAACAACATGACAAAAAGGTGTGACAAGGGACAACTGAGCACAGGTTTAGATTGGGATGGGACAGGGTTCATTCATTGTTTTTTTTAAACAAGTCAACGTTATACACAATATACAAATATTCCCTAAGCATTGCATGAAAACAGTGCTCCCACTTAACTTTGTTTCTTTTAGTTACCGATATTAAAAACAGGCCAAGTAATAAATAAAAACTGAGTTTAAATGAGGTAAATCCAAAAAGGTTCAATAACTGTTTATTTGTGGTTTTCAAACATCTAGAAGAATGCAATTTCAAATTGAAAGAATTACTACACTCAGGCAGTATTTTCGACAAACTAAAGTGGAACTATGTACACATGAAACCTCATTTGCACTATGGCAACTGTTTGTTTGCAGCACATTGTGCTAAAATATGGAATAGGTAACACTTTCAGCCAGGTACTGAAAATAAATGTATAAGAAACTAAGCAACAAGTTAAAAATACAGTAATGTACAACTTAACAATTAAGTCCTTAGCATGGGGAAATAAAGCAGAGAACTGAATAATTTAAGGAGATGCAGATGGGTCCTCTTCATTCACGATTTTCTGTGCAATCTATACTCTGGAAAATACATTTCTGGTCACAGCTGGATATCTTCCCATTTCAATGTCACCTGCAACAAAGGTGTACATAATTAGAATTAGATGTTCAAATGAACACTGATCTCACAACTTCACATTTTATTCCCTTCACAACTCAAAGAATGAGGGGGAAAATAAAACTATTTTTGCCATTCCCTAACTCTAGCTCATTCCACAGCAAGAACTACATTACTGTGAACACTGCCCTGTAAGTAGTGAAACACTAATTTAAACATACAAATAGCAAACAAGTAGTCACTTGTGAGAGTAGAAACTCCTTTAGAAGTACAACCCCCTCAAAATCTTACTATCTCTAAATTAGGCAAGAAATAAATGCAGCCAATCAGACATTGTACATTAGGGAGAACGATATCAAAGATTTAACAGGAGCACAGGATGAGATTCCACAACTGTGCTGCTACACAAAGCACTTTTTCATACTGCACTATGCACACAGTGGGGTGCTGTCAGTGTTCCAGGCCAGAAGCTCCAACCATTACACAGCTGGATGTGAATTCCACAGCACAACTGACATTTACCTGAGCACTTGTTATTTACACTCAGCAGAACATAGTTGTGCTTTTTTAACTAATGACTTTATATCCTTAAATCCTCACTTTATATTGAATTGCTAGTCAAGACAAAACTTCATATTTATTATTAAAGAAGTTGTAAGTGCTCAGTAGTGAACTTCATTTACCAAGACTGCCTTTTTCCTTCTGTTCCAAAGCAGCATTTAAAAGAATAGGGGAAAAGCTGGGATTCCTCTACAGTGATCAGACAGTAACAGCTATGAAGGACAAAGAGCCAAGAAAATTCCAGCAAATTCTTTCCAGAGAATGCTCATAATTTTCAGTCAAGAAAATATTCACAGAAGTATCTTTCATTATAGATAATGAAGATAAAAAGAAGATACAAAGAAAATGTACTAAGAAGCAATAACCTGAACTCCCATCTTTTTACCACCAAAGGGCACCTGGTATCAGCACAAGCTTTGCTACCCAAACCCCCTCACTTACGTGCCCTCAACTGCCACAGCTGAATGAGCCCTGACCCCAGATGGAACACGAGATCCTTTTTCAAATAAGCCCCCTTTGCTCTGAGGTCACAATCCAGGAGTGGAGACTTTTCTCAGACATTAAATTTTTTTTTCTTTTTTTCCTTTCCTTAAAGTGTAGAATTGTACACTGCCTTATGCATAAAGATTAATAGCAGTCTGCAACTAAAGATGGATAAATCAGGTGAACTAATTTAAGTTCACTGGGACACTTTCCTTCCCAAATAAATGAAAACAAAACATTACAAAACTCTTAAAATGGCTCAATGTAGAAAAGAAAAAAACCCTGCCCTCATAACCATAAAACAAAATTTAAGTGTCCACATAGCTCCACAGGTCTGAAAAAAGCCCCAACCATTCAGAGCCCCATCAACTACAAAGAACAATTGATTTTTCCAGAAGATCCAGTCTGAATAAAGGTTACTCAAAATACTCCAAAGTTTCTTTTATTTCTTTATATAGTCCATGTTTCATGCCAAAGTTTTCCTTTGTCCTGTTCCTCAGATCAGACCAGATAAAAGATTATGAAGAGACAATGAGCTGACCAACTCACCATGTAGCATTGTGGTTTAAAGCTACTGCTTTTGTTGAAGTAAGATGAAGATACAAAACTTGAGTTTGCTACATATTAGGCAAGATTTTGCTAAGTAACGCATAGATTATCAGAATTACATAAATCCACCTCTGCTTTTGTATGGTAACTTTTCTTAGAAAAAGCAACAAAGATGCAACTCCACCAACCACTGCTGACACACCACATCCTCTGCCTCTTCTTTTTCCAAAAAAAAAAAAAATCTCAGCATCTATATCACCTCTGATGATGACAGGGAAATATTTTTCTCCTCAAGCAGTAATAAAAATTTAAAATACTAATAATATTTTAAAAATATAAATAATAATACTGTTTTAAAAACTCAAGCCAAAACCACCCATACCCACAAAAACTCCCAAACATGAAACACCATCAATCAAAAAAAAAATCCCCACAACACAACCAAAAATCCCCCAAAACACCACCCGACCACCCTGGCTGATTTTAGGCTGTTTTGTCTGTATATCCATTACCAGTCAACAGGGCCCATGGGAGACACCAAATCAAAGAAATTAAGTAACAAACATTCTTACCTTTCCTGAAAGAATCTTCATTATCTATGCTTGTCTGAAGATTTATGAGTAAATTCGTTGTTAAGGAAAAAAATAAGTATTGTGCTACATACAATAAAAGGAAGCTCATTTGCAGGAATTTTCTGAAATATCAACGTTTAAAAGGATATTGTTTCTTTTCTTCTTTCCCCCCAGTACTGTCCCGCTTTTCTTTCTTCTCTGTTTTTTCTTTATCATGTCTTGATTCCTTTAAAAATACACATATGGAAAATAGCTTATTATGGTACCCATTGTACAGGACATTTAGGAGGACTGTAACACTTAACATTATAACTGGAGACAGCTAAAAAAAATCATCACCCAAAATGACAGTACTCAGCTTCTGTGATTTCTGAGATTATTTTATCTTTCTTATCCAGTTCCCTGGTTAGTGCCAGCAGCAGAGCTGCAAGTGGGAACCACAGTTTGGTGAATACCAATATAACTGCAACATACCTGCTTTTACCAGAAGAAGCTGTGCTGACACATGCATGTGGAAATCTGAATTACAGGCCAGTTTATATGTAAGTTAAGAGCAGTCTGCAAATATTTTAGATTATTCAGAACCTGTAAGTTCTGAATTTTCCTGGCTACTGCCAAAATGAACTAGTCTTCCAAACTAACCTGCTCCTGCCGGGAGTGACTGCTGAGATATTTAAAGTCACAAGATCCCAGAAGTTTCAGAAGCATTTTCTTACACATTCACAGCATATCTTTTAAATTTAGGCTATAAAGCAGCAATAAGTTTTAGGAAAAAAATACCAGCTTGTTCTGTCAGCAACAACAACAAATAAACAAGAGAAGAGGTTATTTTACCTTTTTGCTACCAGAGGAGCTCTTCTCCATCTTTTCTGCCTTGATTGAATCACCTTTCTCTTTTCCTGAAGACTTTGATTTGTTTTTCTCTTTCTCTTTTTCATTTAAGCGAGGGGAATCAGAAGGACTTTCACTTTTGCTATGTTTTGAAGAACCAGCTAAAAACAGAACAGAAAGTTGTAATTCACAACAAGCAAAAGCCTGACAAACACTCACACTGAAAGTAAAATACATACTTGTGCCATTTTCCTCTTTGCGTCGTTTAGTTGAATCCTGGGGTACCTCTCGGTCACTGTTTGAATGATCCTGGCACCAAATACAATTATGCAGATGTTAGCAGACTAAAACATACTCCTGAAGTAGCACCTGCTTGTATTCTTATTTTGGAGAACTTATTTTTAAATACTTAGAATGTAACTGAGCTGTTACATCTTGTGTGAAGTTTCTGGACATCAGTTTGGAGGGAGCAGAGGTTTGAAAACATTACTGCAAACCAACCCTTGAAAGAGTAACAGAACAAAAAAGGCACCTCTGATACAGATCACTTCTGCTCAAATGGGCTGGACAGCCAATTATTACTGCAAGGGCTTGCAACAGAAAGCTTTCCAAGGACAAACCAACTGTCTAAACCAGTTCATTAAAAACGTCACCAACCCTTTTTCGATCTTTCCTGTCCTTTTCATCTTTCTTCTCTCTCTCTCTGGATCTCTCCCTTGACTTGTCCAAATCTTTCTTCTCCACTTCTCTCTCCTTACTCTTGGACAGTGTTGGAGTAGTGTGGTTTATGTAGTGCTGTTAAATTAAGGCAACATCACCAAATATTAATATGTATTCCTAGACATGTAAATAAAAAGAAGTCTTATTCTAACATATCAGACCTAGCTCAAATATTAAACATAAATACTTTATTAACAAAACAAAGAGTGATTGAAGACATGTTCAAACTCATCATCTATAATTTAACCTACAGCTTATTTACTCAATTTACTCAATTCAAGAATACTTCTTAACTGAAACATTTATATTAAATACACTCAACACTGTTCACCAGGACAGTTGGATGCAAGAACACAAATCAGACACAGGGCTACAGAAACAGGTTACTGGACTAAGTTAACACCTGCAGTCGTGCCCAGGAGGAATGAATGGAATCAGCTTCTTGGACAAGCTATAATTCATTTTAAAAGAATAATCTTTATCAACAAGGTATTTAAGACAATACTTTGAATAATGTCTTTTAATCTAATTTCTAACCTTCAAATGAGAAAAACAGCTAAACATAGAAAATAATAGTTAGTTTCTCTAATATGTTCTAGATTGTTACTCCACTATCTCTTCTAACCAATTCTGGTAAGCTCCATAAAACAGGCAGCACATCTGTTATTATAAATATGGATACTTTACAGTAATTATACCTGTCTTTTTAAAAACAATTATATAGTTAGATCTAAAAAATACTAAGAGCACATTTTAAATTAAAACCACTTCCCTTGGTATTTAAGTTGCACCAGCACACAGATTTAAATCAGTATACTTCATTCTTTCCTCAGCTTCACAAGTTAACAATTTTATTTGGGGACAAAAACATTACCAAAATATGCTCTGTATTTCTTTTTAGAGAGACACCCTACTTAAAAGGACACCAACAAAAGAGGGAAGTGGAAGATTAGTTTAAAACAATCAAGATAACACTTGAACCAAACCAATCAGTGTTTCAATTTTCAAAATTATAGTAATCCCATCCTTCTCCAGTTTCAGTAAATGTTTAACTTACCAAAAGCTGATGTTAGTGATTCTATATTAAATGTCACACTGACAAAATTTAGGTCTCTTTCATTTTATTTCACTGGAATTTTATTCTCCTAGAACAGACTGAACCTTCAACACTTCTTGCACTAGGTATTTCTTTTTGCTTTTCACTCACTCCTCTTATTCAATTTCTTACAATGCCATTCCACAAGTAAATTTATTCCTGCTCTCTTCTTTGCTGACAATGACATGCAAATGTGTTTTCTCTAAACAGTCCCATTCAGTTGTCTCCTAGAGCTGCTTTCCACAGGGGAAAAAAGAACTTCATGGCTCTGCTTTCTCCTATTCCATTTCTTGTGTTCTCATGGCTGTTCATGACAGATTCCACTGCTCCTCTACCATTCCAATGCAGAGTTTTGGAAAACTACATCCATCCTCCCCCACCTCCTTTACCAGAAAGACTTTATCAACTTGCTTCTAGAAATGCTGCCCAGCTGATGACACATCAGATTTTGGGTGCTTTGGTGTGGTTTGTAACTTGGACAAATGCCAAAGCAAGAAAAAAACAAACCAACCCTAACTCAAGTCTGGCATCATTTATTTTATAACCTGCAGTGTAAACCAGTATTTCCATTGTCTGGCTCCAGAAACTGAGCCAAGTCAGGAATAAAGAAAGTCTGTAAGCAGACAACAGCACTAGACTTTTAATTTTTAGTGGAAACTGAACTCATAAATCTTACAGGCATCTGAACATCCCATCCCTTCCCCAAATAAGTACATGGAAGTAAAGAACATTTAACTTGTCTTACACCATGTACAGGGAACATTGTCATGAACTGCTTTAAGTCTGTTAGAACGGCACTGAAGAGTGAAGATTAGTTCATTAAGTGAGAAAGATTAGAAAAGAACATTTAGAAAAGGAAGGAATGTGTTGGACACCCCCCCCAGTTTCCCAAACACTTAAAAACAAATCCATTAAAAGGTCACACAACTGCAATACACTTCCAGCTAAGTCTACACAAATACATTACAGTTAATTCTAAAACATAACTTTTCAAATTAAATATAGAAAAATAAAGCTGTTTGCTGTTAATTTGATTACAAACAGTTCCACTGCCTGCTTAATTAAATCAATGTGCTAATAAGTAAAATAAATACTTTTCAATAAAACTTTAGCTTAAGGAATGAAAACATAAGCAAAGTTTCAATTAACCAACTGAATCTTGACTCATACAGTAAGGAAGGGAAAAGTGAGCTTTTACAGATTTCCATACACCACCCTTCAGGCAGAGGTAAGCTCAAGACAAATATACTTTTCTAATTAAGAAAAATTACATATACAAGATATGTTGATGATTTATAAAAATACCTAGATTAGATCTACAGACACTGTAGTTTCATCAGTGGTAAGACTAAAGGATGTTTCCCATATACACTATCCCCATAATCAGATACAGTTGGTATTGGAAAGATTCAGTGAAAAACAAAAAACCAACCTGCAGTGTCCAGCAAAGGATCACAGCTATTTTGATTTAAAATGTACAAAGTGTTCTGAACACTTTCTATAAAGATAATTGCAACTAAAACAACAGTGTAAATACAGAACATGGAAATCTATAGCACATTTTAAAATTAAGTGTGTGTAAGAAATCCTAGATAAACCTAAAAAGTATCCAAAAAGTTCAAATGGTCAGCATTTTCCCAGGGATAAACCTTTGTGCACTTTAGTTACACACTGGTTCTGATTATGTAACTAAAGACTTTAACAGCAATTTTAGAAGATTTGTCACATCCCCTGATGTACCAGCAGGTGCGCAGTGCCTGTGACTGTTGCTGTACCAGTTACAATATGCTTGATTTCTAAAAAGAGCAACAAAATAGTTACAGAATCTGTCTAAAATACAATATTCCCATGGGTGGTTAGACCACACCCAAAACATTGTGCCCAGTTTTGGTGCCTGCTATACAAAAAGGATGTGGACAGGCTAGAGATGGTGCAGAGAAGGGTCACAAAGGTCATCCAAGGCTTGGGAAGCCTGACCTGAGAGGGAAGGCAGGTTGAACAGGGTTTGCTCAGCCATGAGAAGGTTTAGGGGAGACCTTAGCACCATGTCACAGTATTTAAAGGGGGGCTACCAAGGGACACGGCCATTTAACATGGAAAAAAAATGGGTAATGGATACAAGTTACTCCTGGGAAGATTCCAATTGGACACAAGAGGGAAACACTTCACACCAAGAACAATCAGCCATTGGAGTATCTCCTCAGGGAAGTGATGGATTCCCCAACATTGGACACTTGTAAGATGTGGCTAGACAGGGTGCTGGGCCATCCCGCCTATACCACGTTTTTGCCAAAAAGCCTGGACTAGCTGATCCTTGAAGCCTCTTCCAACCTGGATTCTGATTCTATGAACTCTTGAGAGCATTCTTTAGTATCCCTTCTCCTAAGGTAATGAAACTGAAGTGAATTTAGCGGAAGCAAATACACAAAGATGATAACTCAGGAGACTGTCTCTGATGCTTAGAAACACAATACTGTAGTACTAGAACATGAATACAGTTGTAAGAGGAAAGAGTATCAATATTCCAGAGATGTCTCAAATATTCTTTAACTAACTACTGTTCTTTAATTGGTATATTCAAAACCCCTCAAACAATTCTAAGAACTATTTCAGCTATTCTATTAGCTCTCCAGCCAAACAAATGGCTTAACCATAAGTGTATTTCAGTGTATGCAAAAGTTTTAGAGAGGAATAGAAGAGACATTGACATATAGCATCTCTTCAAAATATTGACAGAAAGGTAAATTCAGGGGTTTTTTTGTTATGTTGTTTCTACATTATCAACCGTATCTCCTGTACAGAGGATTTACACACCAGGATAAAAAAACTTGTCCCTCTATTACTATGCTAGTATGTACTGGAAAGAATTTGAATTTCTGATGAGAGTTTGCCACGAGCAAAAGTTAATTTCTTTCTGCAACAAAACATGAAAATAAACTTGGCTGGTTTCTAAAAGATTCAAACCTTTGCTGAAGATTCCTTGAGTTCGTTGAGGTTGTCCTGTAGAAAATGAACGGAGATGACACGTGAGCTGGAATAGTTTTCAGAAACCAGAGGGACTTTGGGAAGCACGGCCGTGCCCTTGAAACAAAAAACAGCTACTCCTTCTGGAATAAATCTTATGTTAATACCATACTTTGAATAAAGCTAGAAGCTGAAATACTTTTTAAAAAGAAAGTGTGGGGGGGAAAGACAGCCCTTATCTATTCTCTAGACTTTGCTATTAAATAAACTATAAAATAAGTCTACATCTAGTTCTTCCTAAAACAGTGAAAACACACTCTCTTGGCTAGACAAAAATATAAAGAAAAAGTAGTCAACTCTAAATTTAGCTGAACAAGAGGTTAAACAGGTTTAAAATACTTGTAAACCTGTATCTTCTCCACTTTCAGTTAAATGTGGTAGAAGTCACTCTAGAATGACCTTATGCTGCTACTTATAAAAAATGTCATCATTAAGTAGTTATCACTGTCACCTGTTTCTCAGAACTAGTAAAAGCTATTTGAATTCTCCAAAATTGAGTTAAATATTTCAAGTAAATCTTACATAGAAAAAGATGTACTTTGAAAAAAAAAGAAAAAAGAGAAGAGCTTGTTCTAAAGTTGGTAAGATGGTGAAGTTTAAAGACCCACATAATCCATCACAGTGCTCTCGATGAAGTATTGGTAACTTACAGTTTTAAATGTTCAACGTACTGCAAATTCAAAGATTCCGTGAACATAGATGGTTTAGAAATAATATAAATATGGAGCAAGGAATGGCTACCCTGAGTCTTCAAGTAGGCTACGCCCATGGTTTTGTGCTGCGCTTGAGTGCTTGGGGTTTCTCTTTGCTGGGTAGGAGGCTTGGTGGCCACATCTGGTTTTATCGTAACGCAGGGCTCAACATGGTGGGAACCCATTGGAAATAAACAAACCTCGAAGGGAAGGTACAACAGAAGCTGCATGCGCACTGAATATACACAACTACAGGAGAACTGATCACCAAGGAGACTTTAAAATGGAACTCCTTTCAAGACTCCTCCTTAGAAGGCACATATCGGTATGATGCTCATCAAGAAGCCTGATGAATTCAGAGGTATCGTACATCCCGTATCATCCAGGAATCTTCAGTGCTATAGATTCTTCAAAGAAGTGCAGAAAAATATGCTCCACTCTGTTGCAAAGACTCATTTGCTTGTAGCTACCATTGCACTCCAAAAAAACTGACTGCTTAAATCAATGAGGCACTTCTGTGCAAAAATTCTCTTGAAATTTCCAAACACTATTTTACAAAATTTGTGCTAGGTCCTTGAAGCATTATTTTGGTTAATTAAAAAATATTTTTATAGAAAAAAAGACAGTCCGCCAATAAAGAAAAGGAATGCATTTTCTAATGCAACATAAAACCTCCAGTGGTTCCAGTGTATACTTGGCACAAAACTTGAAGGAAGTCGAATACTGGCATCCCAAACTCGTGAGCCTAACATGGGTGCTGCCTTCCTCAGGCTATACTAACCTTTACTGTTGAGGAATGTGACGGAGAAGAATGTGTATCAACTTTGCGGCGTTTTTGTTCTGAGGAAAGAACAGAACAATGGCATTATTAAAACAGTTCAAAGAGTCTGAGAATCAAAAAATATAACTTTCTGAAGTACCAACACAATTACAGCTAGATTTCTTACCACTATGTGAAGTTTATTTTCCTTAAGCTATCTAGAGTTAGCAGCACACCCTGACCATCTTTATGAAAGTTTGCAGCAAAAGCATAATGTGAACAAACTGCTGCAAAATTATGCTCACTCCAAACTTCCATTTTATAGAAGTCAGCATCTGAATTTCAGAATTTCTGTGAAGACCCTGAATAGGTGAACCCTACGAAAAGCATTACAGTCCTCTCTTATGGGGTTTGCCTTAAGCAGAACAAATATAAAACTCAACATCAGCCTCAAATAATAACTTAAGGATTTTGCTCACCCTTAATATAGGAAGGGACTGATAAAGCTGCATACTTCTTAAGGATGCAAAGGCCTATAACTTTCACTTTCCCTGTTTTCTTCCAATTCAAAGGTTGTCATGAAGCTCTCAAAGTACACACAAAGTTTTTGCATTAAACTTTTACAAAAGTTGCATCTAAGTTATACGAACACATTTTAATAAAAGACAATTCAGACTTACATTAAAAAAATTGCAAGCTTTGTGAGAACGAGCATTCACTGGAGATGTGTGACATTCACACATTCCCATAGTTTGCCTTTTGCAGATACTCTGACCACCTTCTTTAGCTATCGACTGCATTGAAAAGTCAGTGCCAAAATTCTTACTTATTATGTAATGATTCTCTCTCAACTTCTCTAGCATTTTTTGACATTCAGTGATTTTCAAGTGACACATTGTATTTTTCTAGACAAGAACAGAAATAAATATTCAAACATACCCCTTTCAGATTCTGATGTTTCTGATCGGGGAACAGGTGACTTCAAGGACCCAGCTACTGGCACCTTTTCTCCTCCTTTAGCATTTTCCTTGGATTTCATTTCCTTTGCTAGATCTCTTTCTCTGGATGGTTCCTTTTCTCTCTCCTTTTCTGCAGTTGACTTTGACTCAACGATGGTAACAACCGTCTTGGACTTTTCTTCTTTTGACGCTTTTTCTTCTTTCTTCACCTTTTCCTTCTCCTTGTCAGATTTTGGCGTTTTCTCCTTGATCTCTCTTGCTTTCTCCTCTTTGTTTGCCCGTTCTTCCTTCGGTTTATCTTTCCCATCTTTCCCAAGTGCCTTCATCTCCGGAGTGGCAGCTGGAGTCTTGTCTTTCTTTTCTTTATCTTTTTCCTTCCCGCTTTTTTCTTTATCATCTTTCTCTTTAATAATTTTGCTGCATCAAAAATAAAATGGCCAATTAGCATGGATACAAAACACAGCTCTAGCTTTATCACAGAAGTTTTACTTCTGAATGTTTGACAGAATTTCCTGGAGCAGACGCTGTAAGATTTCAGATTTGCTGTTTCTTTATCAGAATAGCAACGAGGAGATATTCTCATTTATCTTTTGTAGCTAAAATGAAATGCATTTATCAGTAAAACTGATTTTGAGAGAAATTATGCAATTTTTTAAACTTTAAAGAAATGGGAACTATTTGCACAGAACCCAGAAGTAAAATTAAAAGGGAGGCCATTTCCAAGCGTATTTCTGTGTCTTGGAAGGAAGAAAATAGAGTATGTATAAGAATAGTTTTTCTCACCTATTAGATGCACTGTTTCCATTGCTTGTTGTCACCTTCGGTGTAGCGTTGACAGTTTTATTAATAACTTTCACCACACCCTGAGACTTCTCCTTTAGTTTATCTGCTTAAAAAAAGAAAGAACAGCTCTATTTCAACAAGTTAATCTATAACCTGCTGGTTAAAATACAACAAGTAGCTGAGCATATTCATGTCAGGTCATGTGTAGCTAACAACTAAAAATAGGCAGCAGATCCTCCCTCCCAAAACCAAGTGAAAATAAAGAACACACACTGATCCTATTTAGCATCACATTTATATTTTTTTCTTTTTAGCTAAATGAGGCAAATTTTGAGAGAAGCCTGCAATGTCAGAAAAATTCTATTAAAAAATAAACATATAATAATCATAGGTGTGTTTACCAGTCTCCTCAGTAGTGCCCTCTTCCAGTCTAACTGTATTTATTGTGAGAGACGTAGGCATCCCAGCACCACCTGGCCCATTTTGTACTGTTGCAGGTACAGCATTCCTGGCAGGTGGGTCTTTGTGGTGAAATTCATTTTCAGGTATCATGAAAGGCTTCCTACTTTTCAACTGTCCAGAATAGCTGCAAGTCGCACAGATTGTTAAATATGCACAAACATAAAGCAAAACATGGGTTGAATCTTAAATGTGGATCTAATCTAACAGTTCATCTGTTATTTATTTCACAGTTTTTCCTAACTGATACGCAGTTTCTTCCCCCTATATTGATGAGCTCAAAAGAAAAAGAAAAACAAACAAACCCACTAGACACAGAAGCAGCCCTACCTCCACACCCTCTTCCTCACCACCACACACACACACCCCTGGCCAAACATACAGAACAAACTGACTGCTGACAAAACTTCTAACTGTTAGGGCAACCTGAACTGCCCCTCAGGCATACAAGGATGATTCCACATTCACCACAGGAAGATGTAACATGTAACTAAGCATTTTAGAATCACATGCACTTTCAATATCTAAACAGTCTTGCAGCAATAGCCCTTGTCTTTCTTCCTCTTACTATCCCTCCTATCTCCTTGCTGCTATATTATTTCTCTAAAATTAAGCTATGCTCTTGTGAGTAGAAATCTTTACTATTTTAAGGGTTTTACTAGAGTCTTGTAAAGGAAATTAGTGATCATCCAGCACAAAATGAATGTTTTCATTCACACTGCCAGCACCGAGATGCAGGATAGCGAAATCTTCTGTGATAAGGTAAAAATCAAATGTTAGGACTGTAACAGTTCCGAGTCTTTAGATGCCTTTCATGATCCACTTTTAACCACTTTCTTAAATAAGTTGTTGTTACCCCATAGCCAATGCATATAGATCAGGTCTCTTCTCTTTCTCTTCCTGACATATCTTATGTACTCTTCTTTCCAAGGCTTGACCCAGGTTCAGCACTTTTGGATACCATGGAAGGATTTTGGTCAGCACAATCAGGATGTTTCTGATATGTGTATATTCACCTGTTTCCAGACAGTGCACAGAAGCCTAAAACATAAATTAAATCTAATGAAGTTGGGGGTTTTTTTTAAAGCATTCAAAAAACATGAGATTTTTGGCATCTCTATTTACCTTAGTTAATTTATAGTGCCATTTGTGTACCACATGTCTAAAATTCTCATAATCCAACTGATCAGCCTTATTTCCACCATCAAATCCAGTTGCTCGTAATATAGTCAGGAAACCTGGATAGTTGCCACATTCCTACGTGCACATCAACAAATAGGAAAAAGTTATTTTTTGGGAAACAAAACCAGTAATTCTAAACCCCAAACTCTAAAGAATGAGACACAATCACACTTTACAAGATTCACTTTTTTTTTCTTTAAGCTAATTTATGTTGACACTTTAGTCGTGGGTGAGAGAAAAGATTATTCACAATTTAACTAGCTGGTGCAAGGAGTATTAAGAGAGTTTCCATATGCTCCCTAAATTATCTTCAAGGTAAGCTATGTGAAAATCAGAAATGGAAAGGGTTTTTTAAGTAAATTATATTATTAACTAATATTATAGTTAAAGTGTGTTTAATATAATAAATATATATTATAATATAATGTAAAACACATTACCATTATAATTAAATTATATTTTTAACACCATACAAAATTACTTCTACCAAAACTACATGAATTATAGTAAAATACAAGTCAATTTTATGATTATGCCATCAAAAAAATCCAATCACACTGTTTTTAAATTTAACAGTTTCACTAAATCCATTTTTACTGGGTTGAATTACACAAATGGTTAGTACACATTCTAATGAGCAAACTCATTCTATTAATTTCATATACCTTTTCATATATGACTCTGTCACTGTGCCATCTGGTCACAGTCTCCAGCATACAGCATAAAAACCTGCCATATCTACTGGCTTCATTTTCTGTGCAACTTGCAACTGTATATATAATATCAGAGAAAACCTGTGAATAGAGCAAGAAAACATTACTATGACCTTACTAAATTACAAAAGCAAAAAACCCAACAAAAATTATACATTTCTCTCATATAAACCACCATTAATCTGGTTTCTAAACACAACAGACTGCTTATAAAATATTGTTTGTTTCCCAAGTGCTGGTCCTTCACACTTAGCCCAGAATCCAAGCATACTGCTGCTGCTGACACACTGTTTGATAGTTCAAGTGTCTTCACTGACATAAGTGTTTTATTTTCAAATTAATAATGATTTGAGCTGGTAGAAGTAAACATCCAGCCAAGCTGATGCAAAAAAGTGGGGTTTTTTTCCTGGCCCACACAGGTCCATAGATAGGACTACTAGAGTAGAAATGCTCTTTTGGACACAAGAAACCAGAGCAGGTGCAGTGACACTAACAAGCCCATTGTCTGTAGCACCATTTCCAGGGTCAGAAGGGTGCCAAGGACATCGCTGGGGGGAGACAAGCATCAGAAAATTGGTTCCACAGCAGAAGGGAACACAGAGCTAAAATGGAAGGATGAGAGCAGGCCATAGAAATACAGATTACTTAAAGGTTATGAAACCTGAAAGAACTCCCATGACAGCTAATGACTTTGCTCTGAAACTCCAGACTCACTCAGGTAAAACACAACATTTCTTGAAAATAAACCACTGAAGCTTTAAGAAAGCTTTGATCAGAAGATCTGAAGTACAAAAGTGAACCTCTGATTGTCACAGGATCTTGTTTACCTCTTTTGGGAGGCAGGGGAGACACTAGTTTGGGATGTCTGTAGTGGTAATGATGAAATTACACACACAATTGTAGCTACTTACTCGGTCATAGCAGAGAAGTGTTGAGAAATTGGGTGTTTTCTGCTGATGCACCAGTTCAACAAAGTGAGCACAGTAAACTGCATCAATTGCCGAAAAAATGCAGCGAGGAAATATACACAACTGTAAAAATTTGGTGATAGTCTCATTTTTGGTAGATTCTTCAAAAAACAAAAGTTGAGAGGGGAAAGAAGAAAAGAAAAAAAGTAAATTAATGGTTTATCATTCAACTGCTCTCTTCCCAAGAAGTTCAGTATGACAGATCCATCTCTGGTGGTTGATTTCAGACAGATCTTTGGCATTAATCAGAAAAAGTCAATAGAAGTGCAACTGCTTGAGGGTGGGGAAAGAATAGCAGAGTGGATGTAGCAAATGTTTATTTCTTATTGGCAAAATTCTTCTTTCACATAATGGGGCTAAAAACAGGTTCTGGGAAAGCTTCAGTAAACTTCTCAACCTGCTCAAATTCTGCACAGCAGCAAAGCAAACACCACCTGCTATTTCCCTAGAATACCTCCTTTCATCTTTCTACATAGGGCTGACTTTTAGTTTGGCCTCCTTCTAAACTGAAGAATATGGCGTCTCTAGAATCCATTAATAATCATTTTTCCAATTAATCAAACACATAGAGGAATTTAAAGAATAGCCTTCAATAAACCACCACCCCAATACACATACATTTCATGAAAGCTTCATTCTACCACTGAGTGAAAGACTGCACTGTATCAAGTTCAAGAGTTACCCATTTCTGTTTGACCAACCACAGGTTGGCAAACTCAAAGCATAACACATACCTAAACTGGTCCCATGGCAACAAGGGGCATAAAACCAAGCTGAGAGGAATGTACAGCATGAAGGCAAGGTCAGAGGGAAGTACAGAACTAAAGACTGCAAGTGGATGCCTTCAAAGGAAGAAGAGTCATGATCCTCACAAGGGCCACTGGTGATTTTGCACAGGCCACAAATCATAATAGCCAGGGTTTACTTGCTTCAGTTTTGCAATGCTCATGGAATAAAGCTTGCTCAAGAAAGGACTGTTAAAACTTGATGTTGACTTTGTTTAATTTTAGTATCTACCCCTCAAAGATTATAACAAACATTTGGTTCCTAAAAAAAAGAAAAAATCTATCAAGGAAACACAGTTCATAGGACAATCAAGTGTGTGTTGCTTCAAAAGTGTACAAACAAAACAAGGCAACAGCCAGTCAGAAGAGGTGATCTCCAATTGCTAAAGCTACCAGGTTACTCTGCCAAAAATTAATCTGTTCTCAAAGGTACAAACATTCTATCAAAAGTTTGTGGACAGGAGTCCAGTCTTAAATAAATTAAATGTCAATAATTTAAAAAATAATAATGAACCCCACCAATACAGTGGATGTGCTATTCTAGTTCCTCATGTAGTGCAATTACAGATTATTTATTTTAATGGGCAAACTGCTGAAATAGTAAGCTTGCCTCTGGATTCAATGCTGAGAAACTTCCTTCAGCTGAAGCCCAAGCACAAGGGCCAACAATAAGTTATTCCCAGTATCCCACATAAAGTTATGTGTATACCTATGTAAATTATTTTCTACAAACTTCTGGGTGCTTCTTTAAGCAGATAAATTTACCAAGTCACCTCTAGACCAAGTTTTAATCAGGCAGTAACTTTTCAACCAGTAATTTCTTGTAGTTCATTTGCTACAGTACATTAAATACTTATAGGGAACAGTGTTTCTTCATTAAACCAGTTGGATGGATCTTACATGAGTTGGACAACAAAACTCTTTTCCACTGGATTATGCTAGGCTTCTTGGGACAGACGAACTACTACTTCCAGTTACAAACTCAAAGTTCATCCAGAGAAGAAAACTGACCAGAGAAAAACATTTCAGATTAACCATACCAGCAGAGTTCACAAGCAACATGAAACATTACAGATGTTTTGTAGGAGAAAAGACTTGATTCTGCTTGCTGCATATCTGCTCTATGAAACATGTGCATGCTGTTTCACTGCATGGGGCTGTTAGGCTGGCACAGCACTTATCTTGTCATTGGAACAGGGTTCATGCCACCACCCAAACCCTGGCATGTTGCTCCTAATCACAGGACTCAAACAAAGTAAGTTAACTCAAACAAATCACTGAGTCTTTATATGCCTATTTTTTGTCCTGTAGCAATTAAACTAATTTAGCAGTATTCTAACTGCAGTCAGCAAGTACAAGCCAGCTTGCAATTACAAGTTTCCACTGAATTAATCTCAGTCAATCTCTAACTTATTTTCTAAATCAGGGCAAAATTTAAAAGGTCTTGACATCACAAGAAAAAAAAACTTCTCTATGAAAACCAACTACCCAGCATTTGCAAAGACACATTACATTCTAACTAAAATTATACCTCGCTATAACAGACCCCAATGTAGAAAAAATCAAATTTTCAAATAAACATTAAGAGTATTAATGCAAGGAAGTTCTGACAACTACAAAAACATTCACAGCATTTCCCTTAGAGACACTTACTTGCCAGAAGCCAGTTATCTTTCTCTAGTTTCAATCTCTGTAGAACCCTCTGCACATGCTCCAACTGCTTCTTCTCCTCTTCAAGGAGCTTATCCTGCAGAGCTGTGCAACGTTCTTTTTCTTTTTTCTTCTTATTTGGAGGCTATAAAATATCAGCATTACACATTTAGTATTATACCTAAACTTGCTATAGACAGAGCAATAAGTTCCTGGTAATACTAAAGAATATTTGAGAAACTTTTCACTCAAAAAGGTTCTGCTCTAATAATCAATTGATTTTATGAACACTGGGTAGAGTTAAGACAAGAATGAACAGACAAACCATAGACAGAGGTGTCTGAAAGAGATACTGCTTTCTGAAACTGATTTTCCAGTAATTTTCACTTAGTGGAATCACTAGTACTTTTAACATGGGAATTATGAAGGTAAGTCAATCCAAATTATGTTAATGTGGCAAATCAGAATGGATGAACCAGCTGACAAAACTTCCCAGATCTAAACAAGCTTAACATAATACTTCATGAAAAGAAACTCTTTCAAGGCTAGAAAGTTTAAATTGGATCACAAGATTATATCAACATACCATTTCCTGATTGTCATCTATGGCTTTCATCTGGACTTTAAGTTTATTGACTTCTCTGTCATAGCTGCTGTGTGGCACAGCAAGGTCATACATTGTTAAAGACCAGAATGTAGCATAAAACTGAGGGCTGATGTCATCCCAGACTTTAGGGAGGTGCAGAGAAATCACAGCTTCATGAACAGGAGCCATCACCAACTCACATGATGTAATGTATTTGTGAACTTTGTGTTGCTGTTTATTTCCCTTCTCAGCTTTTTTTAGTTCATCATACTTTGACTGTGGATAAAAAAATAAATAAAAAACTGTAATCTGTATATACAAAAATTAAACTTAATAATATCATTTAACTTTTCTCTAAAACTTTTCTATACAACATTTACTTGTGAAATGTCAGTACATAAAGCACTGAAGAACCTCATACAGAACTTTAGTCTTCATCTTCATTGGATGGATTTATCTTTCTTCACTGATGCTGCTACCTGTTGTTATAGTAACACATTATGCTACACCAAGTAAAAACTGCTCTCCATATTGAACTCTTTAGATGCAGGAACAAATTCATTTCTGACACTTCCTCGGACAGCACATCATTTGGCAGATGCAGCACTTTCCTCCACAGCAAAAATCCATCTAAAACACCTGCAGAAGAACTTACACCTTTGAGGGAAGAGGGAGGGAGAGAATTCCTACTGATAATCCAAAGAAGTGACTTCATCAGCTAAGACTCCTGTCAGTTGTGTGAAAGCTGACACATGGGGCACATTTCCTAATAAGATTAAGGACAACCTGTTCCAGCCCACAGCTTCTATTTCTAACTCTACTAACAAAACTTTGCAAGTTTTATTTAGCCAACAAACTTTATCTGGAACCTGCCACCTGTACTGGTAACAGGTAGCAGAGCAGCACTACGAGCAGACAAACGGAAGAGCTGTACTCACTGAAATGTGGTGTGCATACATGGGTCTTGAGAGGAAAAATGCAGCATCATGAGGTGTGTGAAACTCATTACAGAGAACATCAATAGAAGGCACTCGCTTAATATAATCCTCTGTGCTTAGATTGGATGCTAAAAACCCACCAAATTGTACCAGGGTATCATGGCACTACAAAGTAAAAAATACAAAAAGTTAGCAAACATTATTATTATGTTCAACAATTAAGTTACGGAGAGCTTCAAAGCTTGCCTTTTTTTCTTTTTTGTTTCTTGCAAAAAATGCTAACACCAAATAGTAGAGAAAAAAATTTCTCATCGGGGAGGAACAATAAAATAAAAAACCTCACCTAAAAACACCAGCAGAACTCAAGAGCATTCTATTCTACCAGAATGGAATGCAATTAGCTCCTACTGCCTAAGGCAGCGACAATTATTTTTTAAAAAGGAAGTTTCACTACCAAAGTAAGTTCAGAAAACACAATGGACACTTAAAAACTAAGAATTTAACTTTTTATGATAAAGGATGCTTTGCTCCTTTACTCAGGTCACTTGTCAATATAATATACTTTTAATACACCTATATATTTTAATAGAGCAACCCTGCAATTAGTTTTAAAAATCCTATGTATTTGTATTTATTGTACTAGACTCTCATATATAATTTTGTTACTTATGTGCTGAATCCTTACATATTGGGCTGATACAGTAGAAGTTAACAGAAAGAAGGGGATCTCATAAATACAGGTGTTTTCACTTGCCTGATCATAAAGTTTTCCCACCAGCTTCAGATGTTTTTCCCCTCCTTCTTGAAACACAACACCATTTCTCTGTTGAGCCATAAGCAGGCACAGTGGGAGGGCAAGATCATGGTCCAATAATGCATCTTTTAATCTCTGAGATGATTTCTTTGTATTCCTGATTTGGCCAAAGTATCCACCCTGCACAGGACAGAAAAAGTTACCCAAGCTGGAAAACAGTGCATCAGGAATGGAATCTGTGTGAGCTGACTGCAGAAATACTGATGAATTAACAGCAATAGAGTTTCCTGTCCAGCAGTAAAACTCCCTGGATCCTGTACTGCAATGTATGTATAGAAGAATCATCAACTAATCAGTCTTGCCTGCTTTAATCAGTTTTTGCTGCTCCCCCTGAGCAGGCCTGAGCCAGCAGGACTGCAGCACATCCGAGCTCAGTGTCTGCTGGAATTCACAGGTCTGCCATGTAACACTCTGTTGAATATGAGATGCTGTGATGCACAAGAACTACAGTTCACATCTACATTGCCTTGGCTGCCTATCTCAAGGCCTGTAAGCTCAAAAGAGGGGGCAGCTCTGATAAAGCACACACCTTTCTCAGCTGTGCTGCCAGAGTTCTTGAACCAGAGTCTTTAGAACCACCAACAAAAAGCAATAGTTATTATTAAATTTAGCACAAACATACCTCAGCTTTCAGCTGTTCTCCACCAGTCATGGCTTCCAACTGCTCCATGGTCATTTCTTCAGTAATTTCTATCCCCGCCATTTTCTGCACCACCTCTTTTAAAATAAGCAAATCAAAGCTGCAAAGAAAACAGAAAAGTGGAGTAAAAACAAGACAATTTGTTTAAGAACCAGAAGCTACAACATTCAATATATATTACAAAGCAGCACCACTATACATGTTAAACAACATTTTCATTCTTTTTTTCAAGAAGAAACTGGTATGTCAAGCACAAGGATTTCTTTATTGCAAGTAAAAAACCAGCACTTAAAAGCAATGCAGTCATTCAACAGCTGGATTTGAAGATGGTAGTGAATGTGGTGCTATTAAGCATCAGCAGATTAATCAAAGTTTATTGCTCCCTTTTGCTGCTTTCCATGTTTCAAACTGTATCTATACAGTTATTTCATAAGTATTTTATATTTTGTTAAGGGTTTGTACAATAGTACACAGCCTTAGAAATGCACTGGCAAAGTTAGTCTGGAGAGGTTACTTGGAAACATGGAAAACATGCTATTTTTATTTGAAATACAATATATAAAACACTCCAATAATTACCTTGCCCAGAGACAAGGTTCTACTTCCTGCTCTGAATTCCATAAGGACAATGACTTTTACTCAACAGAAGTATCCCAATCACACAAAGTAGGAATGTTTTCCAGTTAACTTCTGAAATTTGTGTGACTAACCTATAAAATCATTTACCCATGCCTTCCAAAACAAAGACTCATCTTTAAATAATTCATATGACTTATATTTTTGTTTGCTGTTCCAACCATAAGTATGTTTTCTGTCTAGGAACTGTGCAATAGCAGCATAAGCTCCAACACCTAAATACTGCAGTCCTATGAAACTGGCCATACCAGTAAATCCATTTCATTTTTATGATCCCAACTAGTACACTTTTTTTCACCAAAATACTTACAACTGTGATTTTGAGGAAAGACAATAAACATTACTTACCCTTCCTCTGTAGCTCAATGTGATTGCCATCAACAGAACAAAATGTAGGGACAGAGGAGCATATGAAATTGAATGTCTGCATTGCAGGGAAGGGGAAAAAACTACATTTCTCAACATAACTATCCTAAAATAACACGCTGTGTTATCACCATTGGTAAGGTGCCTTTCAGTAACCATATGGGGATTTCTAATAGAAAAAAGTTGATACTCACCTATGTGATAAAATTAAAATTAAATAAGTAAATGAAACAATAATACTAAGTGATGACAATGGAAAGACAAAAGGACAAGTCAAATTGGAAACTTTGTTTTGAGTTATGATTCACATTGACACACGAAGAAGCAATTCAACTACTACTAAATAAACTGAATAGAGTATTTAAATAATATTAAAATGTTAAGAGCCATCCCTGCAGAGAAGACATTATGAGAAAAGAAAAACAAACTATAACAGTCACACTGCTTTATATAATGGATACTTATTTTTTAAATAATGTACAATAATGTGTATGATGAAATAACACATTGGAAGGTTGTTTTCCCCTATCTGGTTAGCTGTTAAGAAAACTATTAAAATAAGTTAAAGATGAAAAATCAGTGCTTCAAGAATGTCACAGCTATACAATTAGAGGAAAAGCAATGTACTAAAGAGTGTATCATTCTTTCTGCTATTTAACCTTCCCAGTGCTCTGAATGGAGTTTACCACTACTAGAGCAACAACTACATCATGGTACAGTGCCTGTGTATCAGCAAACACCTAAATAACACTTGATATAAAGAGTTTATAAGGATCCATTGTGCAATACTTGCCTTTTGCCAGCTTTCAGCTGGTTGGCTACATACTGCAGGAGGCCTGCGAGTTCAATTGGGTATTTTCGGAAAACAGCACCACAAAAACTTGCCAGACCTAAAGTAAAGAGAAACAGCTATGACTGCACCTGTTTATTAAACAAACATTAGCAAACTGCATATGGCATCTTAGCAATACATGCATTTCTAGAATACAAAGGGGAAAAAAAATTCCTATTGATTAAACTTGACAGCTCTCCATTCTGCTTAAAATATTAGCCAGTAGGTGCAAGTGAAATATTGATCATAATGATCAATGGTTCAATAGATCATGGGGGAGGTGAAATAATTTAAACATTATTGTAATAAATAAAACAACAATACTAACTCTGCAGCCAGCTTGAGATTGTAGTGTCATCATGCTTCATTCTCTCCTTCTCAGGGTTTGCCAATGCTTCAATGATACAATCTTTAGTGGAGTTAAAGAGAGTATTCTTCCTCAACTTACAAACACAAAAGTTACAAGGACTTGCTTTTCTGGCATTTGTAATATATGAACACAATATATAAATACAGCAATCACTAACACAACTATGGTTTGAAAAAAAAACCCCATGAAATAGTAACCTCAAAGCAGTATTTACCTCACTATTTACAAGATCACTATGTCTTCAAGATTGAAAGTAGCAAAAACAAAGAATAATTTTCATAGTGTGAAAGAATAATAGAGAGGGTTCCATAATCCACTACAAGTGCAAAGGTATTTGTAAACTTCACTAAGATTTCCAGCAAAAAGCAGCAAGAAGAGAAAACAGGCAATATTTACTCACAGATTGAATCTGGCTACAATTGCAGCTTTACCAATTGGTGATGCAGTAATTTAAATCAAAGGATACATGCCAAGACATCATAGTTCAGGGAAGTGAGGTATTTCAGCGAATCAACAACCGGAGTTATCAAGTTATCATATTTTTGTATTTGTGATAAAATCTGCAAGTTACAACAGACATTCAATTACAACAGACATTCAGCTGAACAGGGACAGTATTCCTTATCTTCCACATAATAAGAGCATTTAAGAATACTTGTCTTCAAAACCTACAGAAAACATGCTTCAATTTTTCAAAGGTCCTAAACAACTATCAAAGTAAATAGGCAATCTCATTAATCTAGCTAGTATCTTAAAGATACCAGTGAAACATGTCTCTAACATGTAAAAACAATTCTGTATAATTTCTCTTTTCAATTATCAGCAAATAAAATAATGAAAACATTTTTTCCTAATATTTCTTAAAATCCTAAACCTTAGCAGCAGGATTTCCTGTTGCTACATACAGTAATAAAAAACTATTTAAAAAAAACCCCAAAACCATGAAGCTAGGTCATAAAAGACTACAAGTAAACTGCATTAATGAAGTTCTAGTATGCTCTCTTTGGTACATGACACAGATGTGTGTATACTGCAGCAGTAACTTCAAGTACAATCTAAAAATTGGTTAATCCATACACTTAGGTCACATTTGTGAATAAGGTGGAGGCCTATTAACACATTTTTACACCTTTCCAGCACTCTGTAACACTAAGCAATCTTAAAAATCCTTCCCAACTTCATAGGTTTATTTCAGACTTCAAAGCTTTAAGTTTTCTTCTAAATGGAAGACTGATCTTTCTCCACCCCACTCATAGACAGCTGTCAGAGCAACTTAGCCTTCATTTGCATTCTGCATAATGTGATCAGCAATCCCTGTACCTGAGATCCGCCTCTGCTATCTCAAATTAAATTTTTTCTGCAGTTGGTTATTCAATATATGTTTCCACATTTAATATGTCACTAAGTATTAAGTCATATTTAGTATCTTACTATGTGCACTATTAAAAAACTACTATATTTTAAAATTTGCATCAAAAGTAAAAAACAATGAAATTAGAACTGCAGGCCCCTTCCTGAACTTCAATTATCTGTGGTCAGGATGAAATAGCATTAAATATATGTAACTACATACATAATCAAATAAAATTGTAGGATTGCTGTGGCTGAGCTTCCCAATTTGTCTTCCAGAGGGTTTCACATTTTCCTTAGTTAAACGCCTGTAAAAGAGGACTTAAGTTTATTACAAAAGACAAGCTAGAAGAATATTAAAACAACAGGTCAGTTTCAGTGAAGAAGCATCTTTTTAAGTGTCAGAGACTAAATTCTCACTAGCAAATGTGTTTTCAAAACATCTCAGCACAGAAATGCTAATCCATTGAAAACTGGGTATTGAGAAATCCTCCAAGATGCAGAAAGTACAACCAGTCCAGCTGCCCCTCTGTTACTATGGACCATATTCTAGCTTCAACTTTGAACATTTTACTTTCCAAAGCCATCAGTGAAACCTGTAGCACGTACACCAAACTACCATGTGATGCTGTTAGTTGCTCCTGGAAATTTAACTTAGCCACAGATCAGTCATTTTTGTAGCATTCAGTTAATTGAAAAACAATATTTCTTTCTGTGTGTTACAGTTCCACAGCATTTCCTACTGAAGATCTGAGCTCAACCTGAAACCTGAAGTTGACAGTAAATTATACACATAGTTGTTGACCTTCAGCAGCTGAGAGTACTGTTCATGTACAACTGCAGTTGTTCATGTACTGGTTCACCTGCACAACTGAAATGCATTATACAGGGGAAGGGGGGAAAGGTTTATGGTGTATGCAGCAAGTCAGAAGGGAAACAAAACAGTTGTTCCTAGCTTTCACAGCCCTGAGTGCAAAGTCTTTTATCCAGAAACAATTACTGTCTTGCCTATATGGAAGGGTTCTGATCATCCACATTGTAACACTACACCATTTGGTTTTGGCAAATGGAGAACCTAATTCCCTGATGGTGACATCAAGTGTGAGGTAAACCTGGAATTGCTGTGAGCCTACTAGAGGGTGAGAATAAATCATTCTGTTCAACTCACTGCCATACATTCAAATCTACAGAGAACATGACAAGATTCTTGAGACTCTTTGGAGGAGAGCCTCCACATCGAGAGGAAATATATAGCACTTGTACATTTCATAAGCAAAGCAATTTATCAAAAACCTTACCCATGGAAAAGGTTTTATGTCATTTAATGGGACATTTTTCAGAGATTATATACCCTTATTGGTGACAAATTTGTCTGTGTTCTTGCTTATTTGATGGTTTTTAACCACAATACATTAAATGCTTTATGAACAAGGACTATCTGGGAAATTACTAAGTCATTAGACAGGGAATGTATTTGTCGAGTTTTTTTCCTCCAGCTGGTGATATGCAATAGACTGTACTACAGTCCATAATTATTTATGGGAATTGACTACTTACTTCATGATGTATTTGGCTCGATCTATGGTTTGGGCTTTAACTTTCACAAGCAGTGGGTGACTGTTGTATGTTTCATTCTTCCATTGCCCATAGAGGCGGTACCTGGAAAAGTTACACAGCAAAAGGAATTTCAGAACTGACAATTCAGCAGCACATTCCAAAGGATGGAAACAAATCATTCTACTCACCGGTACTGGTATGGAAAGGTTTTGAACATTCCCCATAATTCCTCAGACATGCATGCATTGCAGTCCATCAAGGAAAGAGATGGAAGCAAGACTTGATCAGTAATACTCAACAAACAGCTGAACAGTGTTTCCTGGGATAAAGACAAAACCCAAAGTAACTATCAGGAAGTGCCCCAGAAGCAGGGTTATACATGCAGTGTGCAGATGCACAAATAGAAAATTTGATATAAAAAACAAGTACACCACAAGATTAAGATTTCCATAACAAAAATCTAAATAGGACCTAGAAATATCTCCCATCATAAATCATTCAGTAAATAATTTACGGACTACAGACACTGTCAATATTTTATCTGCCTATATAAGATACTAGAACAAAGCTGCTGAATTCTTGAGCAGGTTGCACTCATTTTTGAATCAAACAAACCATTAAAAATGGATATTGTGTGGACTCGCATGAAGTGCAACACAGGAAAAAATTAATTTTGGCAACTGCCTTCAATGTATTAAGGTATTTCCCATCTTTACTTCTATTTTCAAAATTCCAGATAAAAACCGAAAGCGTTATACATGTTCACAAGACATACCTCCAATTTCTATGTTTTCAGTATTCTATCCTTATCCTTTCTTAAACATTTCTCTTTTCCACTGAGCTATTTTAGAATAACTATAGCAGCAATGAAAAACAACCAAAACAAAACACAAAACCCAGAAGGGATTTTCTCTGTGATGATTCACAAAATCAGGACAAGTGAGAAAGAGGAAAAAGTAGCAATGAAAACTGCAGAAAGTTCATATTAAAAACCCACTTACTGATTTAAAAAAAAACAAACTCTTGTTTTTGCAAGTTGGATTTCTACTGAACACTTAGATTTCATTGTGAACCATCTTGATAATAAATTAGAAAATTCTGAAGTAAATAAATTAAGCAATTAAAGAAAAAATCATTGTACCAATAAACATCTCTCCTGCTTCCAATTTATCTTTTCTCTACGCTTTTCCCCACCATGAAGTGTATTTATAGAATAAATAGCTCGAGGACTTCCAGTTGATTCCAAGCAAATAAGAAATAAAATGCACATTTGGTCACCATTACAATCTTGCATAAAAACACCTTCCTCCAAAACTCACCATTTTCTCTTTATCTTCCTGCTTGCTTCCATCAGACTGAAACTATAACAGAGACAACCATGTTAACTGTAGCACAGTTAATGTAACAGTTACAGTTTCAGAAAAGAGCTATCTCAGCAAAAGCATAAACCTGAAGGGCCAAGCATCTCTTAAATGTTTAATTTGCCATATCTGTCAGCATGAAAGTATTTTTAAATAGAAATTCAAATGCATGGATGAAACACATTCCTTACATATAGAGGGGCTTCGTACAATTTTGTCCAAAAAGAAATAATAGCTAGAGCTACAAGGAAACTTGCTATTACATGTGAAATACTGAATTTTCTTAGTGGAGAGGAAAAACTGCCTAAGCATTCACCTTCTACCTACAAAATCTGAGGACTTCCAATGCAGTTACCAACAGCCACAGATTATTTCCCCCATCTTCCTCTCTAACACCCTCTTAAGCTTTTAGTCTTCGTTATTAAATTACTTTTTCTCTCTGCTTGCTCCACTCACCATGAAAAGCATATTAAGCTATCACACCAGTAAGCGCACAATTATTTTAAAGGTACACTTTAGCATGAAAGCTGCAGTGCAGTGTTAGTAGTCTAACTTTTTAACTACTAGATGGGTTAACTTAGAGCCAAATTACCTTCAGTTACAAGTACTTCTACTGTGTGTTAAATGTAGTTTCACAACTAGAACATGCTGATGGCAACAATGCATTAAAAATAACTTTCCCTATGTTACCTTAACCACTCTGTCACTGATGAATTTCTTCACAGTTCCAACCTAGAGCAAATAGCTAAAATGTTGCTCATTCTTGTCAGACATACATTAAACTGTCATTTAAAGTATATTTACAGTAAATCTGCACCAGAGATTCTTAAAACCATGTAATCTCCATTCCAGTGTACATATCCTCAGAAACAGGGCTT
Source organism: Geospiza fortis (assembly GCF_000277835.1). Classification (NCBI taxonomy): domain Eukaryota; kingdom Metazoa; phylum Chordata; class Aves; order Passeriformes; family Thraupidae; genus Geospiza; species Geospiza fortis. Next base: position 2,103,519 of record NW_005054314.1, read on the forward strand.
TCTCACAAACCTTCAATATTTCAATTACAAAGTAGTCCTAATAGTCTGCTGACAGCAATAAAATGCATTAGTCCCTTAAAATTATAATTTCCCACTTAACTGCACTGTCAGTGCAAAACAGCTATCACTGAAGTGTTATCAGACTTCTCAATGGCCAGCAAGAAATGAGCATGCTGTGAAATCAGAGTATTTACCACTGGGAAATCTTACCATTCTGGATGAGAAGATGCCAAGAAATTATACAGAAATATGGAAGTAGGGAAATAGTTGAAGCTTCCTTGATTTTATTACAAAGACTACACAGAGCCCAAAGTTATTGTAGGTCTCTAACCCTATCACTGCATCTTGGAACCTAGAATAAATTCTCTTGACAAAATCTGCTATTTTGAACAAAAAGATCTTCAATCCCAAGAATTATCTGTGTTCTTAGCTCTGCATCATCAGGTACAGCTGGACATGACAGCCTCCCCTCAGGTGGCATATAAATTATGAGTATTCCAGTATTTGTTAGTTGCAGTCGAAATAAAAATATTTTTAAGAAAAAAAAGTTATAAAATGGAAAACTTCCCCTCCAGTACCACTTAGATCAATCAACCTCCCCAATTTTCTGTCATAAGTTAAAATAAAATGCTGGGCAACAAAAGCCATGGTTATTAAGTTTTGAGGAGGTGGACTGGTTGTTCACTGATAATAATAGCAATTTTTAAATTATTTATTCCAAAGTTTCTTTGAGCTGCTGTTTAAAAAAAAAATTAAACCCCCTATTGCTGACTTGAGAATAAGCCAGAAACTGCCAGGTAAACAGCAAACTGCCAGAAAAGCAGCAGAAGAACTCATTAGCCTCAATCTGAACTACATTTTGAGGGAGTACAGAATATAAATTCAACTTTCAGCCTTCTGAAACAGGTTATACTGCCAATCCTTCAATAGACACATGGTCAAAAGACAGTAACCCATCTCAAGAGATCAGTTAATTTCTGAAGTTGGCGACTTGAAGTGATTTCCACATTGAACTCATCCTTAGCAGCACCTAAAGATTTGTCACTGACACAAGATCAATACCAGCAGCATTTTAACTAGGCAGAACAGGGGGGAAAAAAAAAGAAGTAAAAGGATTCAACATCCCGTTTCCCATGTAACCTAACTTGGGAACTCCAGCTAGCTTCCTTAGCTGGAACAGAAAGCTGAAATTATTTGTACTGCATGTGTATTAAGTTATCAATCCTAGCCGACTACATTGTTGCTGTAATAATGTAGAACAACTTCCAGACAGTCAGTACCATATGTCTGTTGGGTTTTTTAATTATACACACACAGATAGTATCTTAAAAAATGAATACCATAAGAGGAAAATAGGTATCACTAAACATCAGTGGTTACGAACCTAAAGTGCCTTAAGTTGTTGATAAAGATGTTTATAGATAATAAAATTGATCAAAAATTAAAATAAGATTCTCCAAGTTTGTCCTTAGTCAAGATCTTCTGTTTCAGGATTTGAATATCACACAATTAGCAAGACAAGCATTTTTTGACACCAGAGTAACTGGTATTTTTCATGTTTTGACCAGCTGTTGTGTCATACCAACCTCTTTCATAAATGCTTTTCCAAGGCGCACCACTTTTGCAAATAAAATGGGATCGTGGGACAGATGAGGACCGAGGTAACAAAGCATGTTGAACACTTCCTTTCTCAATTCCTCAAAGCTCTCTGCTTGTTTTGGTGCTCTCTTGTTTGGCAAAGCGGAAATTGGTGACCCTTTAGCTCCTTTAGGTACACCAACTCTGAAAAATAAAATATGCAGCAATCCACATGAAATAGAAAACTTTAGAAATGTATTTATAATTCAGCTTATCAGTGAATTCATGCTGTAAAGAAATTGTTTTTCCTGTGTGTAGCAGCAGCATTGTGGCTGTCCCCTTACCTGCGGTACAGAGGCTCAATGGTCACGTGGACGAGCTGGCAAAGCGCGACGGCGATCGGCTTGTGCGAAGTAGAGTAAAACGGAGGCATCTGATCCATAATGCTTTGTGCATGGTGCCAATCACCAATTTTTAATAAGGCTTCCAATAAGCCAAGTTTTTGATTATCAGGAGGCTGCAAGATAATAAAGAAAAAGTGTGTTCATAAAGTCTCCTTAATACTTCTCCTTAAGCAGCTGCAATCCACAGCTAGAGAAAAAAGCCTTGTAAATCAACTGTGTAATAAAAACATATGCAAAATAAAATTTAGCTAGACATTTCGACAGTAAGAAAACCTCAAAAGAAGTTCTAAACCAATCCATGTAGAATTTAACACCTGGATCAAAGAAAAAGTTAAAAATAAATCAGAAATTTATGAAGTTGTCTGATGTATGTCTGATTACATATTTTTTCAAACTGTCACAATCTATTGCAGTTTATTTCCTTACAGGACATTTTAAGAACAATGCAAGCACTTGAGAATCCTTTATGCTGTGTGCTGTTCTGGGTTTAAAAGCACAAACTTCTGCAAAAGCAGATTAGAATAAAAAAAAAGCTAAGCCACACTCAAAGCCTTTCTCCATCCTAGTGTGCCTGTACAGTAAGTGTCACATTAGCACCTATTCTAGGAGACTCTAGACTTAAGTGCAAGTCTACACAAAGTTTTTCCAAAATTCCCTTTGCGAAAAAGGAATAAGAGGAAACAGGACACTAAAATTAAGGTCATGCCTTGAAGCACTTTTCCAGGGGCATGGTATTGATATATTTTATTGTTATAAATTGGTTTTCCCTGGCCCCCAAGGTAAAAGTCTATTTGTAAGTGATCAACAGTAAGGAAAACTAGCTGTAAGTAACTACAAGCCCAAGGTGATGTTTACACCCAGGGAAGGAAGATTACAAGTCTAAGACAAAATATTTTTATTTTTATTATTTTAAAGCAAAATTTAATTTTACTTAAACCACACAAGCAAAGAAGGCAGACTGACAAGAACAATAATTACTTACAAAACAGACATTCCTTTGCTTCTACAGTTTGCATGGTTTTAGTGGTTTTTTTTTCCTTTTTAAAACTTTAACACTGGCAAATATTTTTCTGATAGTTTTGAAAATAGAAAACAGCATAGCACATGGTAACATGCACAGGAAAGCCCCACAGCAAAGCCAAGTCAGGTCTCTATTCAGGCTGAACTTATGGAGCTCACATGCTGCTTGACTTCTGGGTAAGCAAGTTCTGACATGAGCTCTCCAAAAGCCAAGACACATCTGGCACAGAGGGGTCAGTCAGGAACTGCTGTCAAACCCATTCCTGCTGCCCAGACTCTGACCTGTCTGCATGTCCTATCACACAGTTATGGCAAATGCACCTTAAAAGGCAAAAGCAGGCAGCACATTTGTCAAGACTAAATTATTCATATTGGAGTCATTAGATGATAATGAATTTTAACCACACAGAATAAGCACGTTGTGGATCTAAAAAAGAGTCAGGTCAATACTTCTTAAACACTGCTTTCCTTATGCAGGCATTTATTCCATGATATTGTATCAAAAATAGTACATTAAGTCATGTGCTGGATACAATGTGCCTAAACTTAGGCTGACACCTTTCACATGTAGTTACTCCCCTAACTTCTATGAAGCACACAGCAAAAGCACATACAGAAATACTTCTAATACAGAAAAAGCTTTTTAAGAAACAGCAGGCATTGCATAACAGTGTGTGCATTCACAGAAATTGGTTTCTGTTAAGTACAGCTCTTAATTTTCCTACCACATAGGCATAGACTTTGTCATTTTAATCCTTCAGAAAAATGCTGCAGTTTCTGCTAAAGCTTAAAATTCCCTAGTTCTTAATTCTAAAGCTTAGTCATGAAAGCTGTCTTAATTCCTCTGACATTACTTGTAATGCAATTCCTCTGACATTACTTGCTACACTCCCCATGTCCCATCAAGAGTTTATTTTTCTGTCAGAAGAGGGTGACAAGCACACTTCAGAAAATTCTGGGCAGCCCCATCTGAAAGCAGAGAAGGTGGGCCAAAGCCATGTGGTGTAAGCAAAAGGGAAGGGATCAGAAATTTAAAGCGAGTGAAAGAAACAGGCAGCAACTGTATCAGGTGCCTGAGGGAGGAAAATGGAATTAGATTTTTCAAGTCAGGAAAGAAAAATGAAAGGAGAAAGGAAGGTCAGAGATTAACAGAATCAAGGTGGTGTAGAAGTAGGAAGTGGTAGACAAACCAAATTGATAAGGAATACAGCAGGATACAGAAATTCAAGAACAGAAACCACCAAGACTGATGGATCCCTCCCCTCACTCCAGCATGCAACTTAAAAATGCATATATCAAGCATTTATTTTTCTTTTTTACATTTTAAAGGTGCTTAAGAAGTACTTAAGTACTCAAATGAAGATGATAACAGAATAGCCTCTAAGAGATCAAATAACTTTGTTTCTTAAATAAGGCTCGGACACACTACATCAAATTAGACCTAGGACAACATAAATCTGACTTAGTAGGAACTTAAATGAAGACTAAAATTTACACATATGGAGATACAGGCTTAAAAGAAAGCACAGTGAGCAGTTATAAGTAGAAATCCTCAGTCATAAGCTTTTTCTACAATGCAGAATTATTATACCAACACTTCTTAGTCTGGCAATTCTTTATGTCCCAATTCTTGACTGAGAGAACTAACATCCTTATTTTTATGAAATCAACTAGGATTATACTATCATGAATCCTAGAAGTGCAGCTGTTAAAGGCTGTGAAGTGAATAAATGCTGGGGCATACTTAGTGGAGCCAATACAACAAAAAGGGAAGAAAGAGATCAATTAGCCATAGAACCAAGAATATTTTATGTACAGAAATCCAGAACAAACCCCAAACCATGCATTTTTGCACATTCAATATAACAGAAGTGTGGTTGGAAGACTAATACAAGCCATCCAAGAAGCATGTAACTGCTTTTTAAATAAATATGTTTCTAAAACAATTGTTTTATGTAATTCAAATAACTGAAAAGAAAGTTACTCAGTCACCTTTTCCGTTTTCTCCTCCTCTTTTTCCTTTTCTTTCTCCTTTTCCTCGGTCTTTTCAGATGATAAGATGACCATGGTAAGTTTTCTGACAATTTGTTTAGCTTCCACTATCTCTCGCTTGTGTTCCTCAATGATGGCATTATCCCCTGGTAGAAGCTGAAGAAACAGAATATTATATCTCAAAACTGAAGTGACCAACTCCTGCTGTGGATCACCTGAGCTTGGAGAAGAACTTTGGCCTTTCTTGTTACTAATCTGACAGTGTTTCAGGGTACCAGTTTCTCTTCCTTGCTGCCATCATCCCAAACTGGGAATTACACTAATAGCAGACCATTCTGAAATCAAGGACTTATGAGAAATAATACCACTCTACTTCTTCACAACCATTTGTTGTTTGAGACCCCCCTGCCCTCCAGTTTACCATCCAGCTATAGCTTTATGGTGACAATTACACACAATTCATGATAACATTGACACAACTCGGTGCCTTTAATCCAAGTGAATATTCAAAATATTGCTCATCTAAAGGGAAGAAAAATTTAATCAGCAAGGAAAACCAGGTAACCTACTTAGCAACACACTCTCATTACACCTTTATTTTAAAGAAATAACATTTAAAGCTTACCTAATTTTTATTTATGAGCAATGTGGATTAAACACATGTTATATATGTTCTTTAAAAACCATCTTAGATAAAGTACCTAGTATGTAAAAAACCTCAGCACAGTCTTGTCCTTAACAATAATCAGGGTGAGGAATATAAACCTACACTCAGTGATTAAAAGGTCAAGTTGTGAGACAAAAGAAAAACTCCTTTTCTGACAAAGACAAACTTCAATTTAGCTCCTGAAACCAAAATGACACTTTCCCTGCAAGTAAGTAATCAACTTACTGCAGAGTCATGACCTCTTTGATGCACTCATATTTTCTTCTAACAGTTTTAACCAGAGCAGACTTTTATTGGTTTTTCTTTGCCCAAGCTGATCATTGAAGGAGGAAAGAATTCCTCCATTTCACAGAAATTTGGGGAAGAACAAATCCCACTTGGAGAGGTAAAAGGTTGAAGGAGCTGCATTTTTCTCATTTGAAAACACAGGAAAACTACTAAGCTTCACCAAGAAGCAGCTAGTGTGGAATTTCAGTGGGTAAATTCTATCTTTAGGATGCCACACATTCTATATGGCTGTGGGTATACACACACTAATTGAGAACAGTTTTTATAGCCTTGGAAGGGCAGGGAGGGCAGAGGTGGGGAGAACATTCTAAATGAGAGTGATAATCCTGGCAGTGCTCTCCTATGGGAGCCACACAATGAACACCCCTCCAGACACAACACCTACATGCTAATTATTTGATAGAAACTTTCATAGCAAGTTAAATTAAGCCTGAACTGAAAAGATATTTTAAAAAATACACCATCTCAAACATGCAGAGACAGAGACTGGCAGAGAGATCCTGGAATGAGACTGAGAATCACCACCATGCAGGTGAACAGTGCAAATGACTGCAGGGACCCTCGAGCCTGAGACTGCAATAAAACATGCCCATACCTGCACAAGTCTGAGCTGAGATTGCACAGGCAACTGTAACCCCAAGTCTGAGCATGTTTTGTAAGCTTACAAACATTCTCTTAAAAACAAGCTTTATCACCACACATTCCTCACTCCACACTAATTATCTGAGACATGCACTCCCACTCTTGCTCCACCCAACATATTTTCAGCCAAAATACTCCTATGAAGCCAGGGACAGTTATTGGCAACTCAATATTGATCAGATTGTGACTAAGGCTAGGAAATGCCACACAAATTCATGGCAGGACAACATTCCAAACCTTCCACAGATGTAACTATAACTCCTTGATCTCAGTGGAAGAGTTGAATCTTAAATTTCTTAAGACTATCCATGGATGTTTTGAAATTAAAAATTCTTGTATAATGTAAAATTAATTTGATAACTATAACATTCTGTTAACTATTCATCAAACTGGAATGTTGGTTTATAAAAGAATAAGTCTCTGATTTTATCTGAACACCTAAGTTCATTTCCTTCCTTCAACCTAACAAATGGTCAGAATTCTTGTAGAGAATGAGAGGCCTATTCAGGAACCTGCAAGCATTTAAAAAAAAATAACCCTAGTATTAAACTAAAACAGTGTTTGGAGCTGATTGTCTTAGCACTTTTCTCAAAAACTGATCTTGTAAAGTAGAACTTGATGGGTCTAATTCTTAAGGAAGGTTACTTAGGCATTTACCTCCAACTTCCTACCCTGCCAGAAGGTAGAAAATCTGGAGGATGTTACACAGATAATTCAAATAAAGTTTATCAGCATTTATACTTCAATGTGTGCTTATTTGAATATGCGGCATAAAGAAAGCACTGAAAATTTTAAGAGTCACTAAATATTGTACACCTACAGGTATTACACAGAACATCATGAACTTGACAAATTAGAAATAGGATGAAGTCTCTGATTTTCTTTTTTTTAAAATGTCCTTAGCTTTGGCATCTAGCAGAGTAGTACTGTTACTCACATGAACATAAAGATCTTCCAAGTCTATGAGATTATGTTGCAAAAGGACAGCAGCAACTCTGTATAAGGAGGAAGGGGTCTCACCACTTGGATCCTAAAATGGGCAACGTCAAAATTTAAGAAAAAAGTAATCAGACCACAGCAGAAGACTATAAAACAGAAACCACTCAATTTCTGTTCAGATGAAACATATTAACCCACAGTTCTCCTTGTTACCAAGTTACTTAACAGCTACCACTTCCAAGTCACTAGACTTTACAGTAATACACATTCAGTATTTTCAGAAACAAAACCTTTACCATCACACCCTATGGTTCTTGTATGCAATTCCTAGCTATGCATTTAAAAAAAAAAACCTGAGTATTTTATCAAATATTAACCATGACTCTCCTGCAAACATGCTCCTCACTCCTGGGGATAAGTCCTGTTTATAATGTACAATCCCTTTGTTCATGCCTGTCCTTACATAACTCTACAAGTTCAAGTGGAAGGTATCAAGATTGTTTTCAGCTCTTTTAAGAGAACATTAAGCATTCTCCTGTAAAATGTGGCAAGAGACTCCCACTCAAATAATGAAATGATTGCTTTTAATACCAGAATTTAACAACTTAAAAACTAATTCCTATGTGCAAAAAAAAAACCAACAACCACCCCCAAAAAAAAAAAAAAAAAAAAAAAAAAAAAAAACACCACAACTGCAGGAAATCTGTTATTACTGACTGCAGTTCAACCACCACCCACAAAACCCCAGAATTAATAGTGGAAATACATTACCTGATAAAATTTGAATTTGAACCCAAGGATATGGCATAGAGTTTGAGGTTCACACATGTACATGTAAGATTCTATCAGTGGTACAAAGAAATCATCATACTCAGGCCTGCACTCATAGACTTCTAGGATGATATCCAAAACTCTGTTAGGATCAAGATTGAAACATCCTAGTGGAGAAGAACAGAGCAGAAAAGCTTAATTTTCATGTTCACTGTGGTTCTATAACACAAATGTATTAACTTTCAAAATGAATTCTTTGCAGTTAAATTTGAACCTGATTTATCAGTAGAAAAATAATCTGGAGCATCTATAAATACAGCACAGATAATTTTGATTTGTCAAATACTGAACTACACAAAAATACTAAACAGGATTTCCAGATTACAGCAAAAGTAGAAATTAACAATTTAAAGGGAACATTTAGGAGTTAAAAACCGGACCTCACCAACACCACAGGGCCAGCAAAAGGCATGGGCTGCTGCTTCTTCTCTTGTGCTACCACACATTCATTTAGTCACACAAATCAGCCAGCTAGTAATTATTTTACAGCCCAAAAGCTGTTCTGGTCTGAGCTAGACCCTGAACCTCCTGGTGGTCCTGCCCTATCAATTCAGCATTATTGCCAGCAGAGAAGAGCTTATTTATCAAAAGGGGAGCAAGCATTTTTTTTATAAAATGGCAGCACAGCCTTTGCTCATTACTACACTGGCACCATACGAGACAGGCACTGGTACAAACATCAATGTATTGTAAAGAATTCTTTATTCAAAAGGAATCACTCATTCAATAGCAAAAAACATTACTTCGTTATGCTCCAATCTGCCTGACAAGCATATCTTCAAAAGATGTTAAAATCACAGCATGCACATCTAAGGCTACACCATAAATTCAGTATTTAAGTAAAGTATACCTACACAACATTCCCAAATGAATTTTTCCACAGAAACAGGAATTTCAAGATACCATAATTATGTCCAAGCTGATCTACTTTCTGTAGTCATAAGATCATATAGGAAAACCAATGCTCATATTCTTTCAATAAATTCCTTACCTATTAAAGATTTGATATTTTCAAGGATTAAATCACTAGTGATATTTCCAGATAAGTCTTGACCCAATTCTGCAATAAGCTTTGCATAACCTTCATTCTCTTCTCTTAGCAAATTAAACTTCTGTTGCTTATAACTGCAAATAAAGAAATTAAATACTGTTGTGTAACATGCATCCAGTGAAGCTTACTTATGCTCTTAGCAATTTGTTATACAAAATGCTAATTTTGAACACATTTTTAAGACTTGTTATTAACCTGAGCTGTTGCAAAAACTATTAAATGCAGTATATGAATACCTGTAAGGTAGCATGTATTCTTCAAACAAATTCAGCTCTTATTTCAAATGCAGACAATTAAAAAGATTAGACTTACACTTAACACACTTGTTCTACACACTACTCTGGAGAACTGCTCTGTGGCAGTCCATGCTTAAGAATCTAATCTTGTTTCATGTGATGCTCTTTGACACAAACATTGGTTGCAGAGACAGAAACCAAACATATACCAAAAAAACATAACCTGTGTTGCCAAAACTAAAGTAACTATGTTTGCCTAGTTATGAAAACAAAACCTATTCTTAACTGATGCAAGAGCAATAATTAATTCAGTTATACTTTGTAAATTCACATATCACAAATAAATATTAATCTGTGTATACGGAATCTCTGTAGCAAAAGCCATAAATAACATGAGAAAGATTTTGTACTTCTCAAGAGTTTGAAAACTAAGGGCAAACAAAGTTCTTTTGTCAATGGCAAGTTACAGTGCAACAAAACATATTCCCAAAGAAAACTGAGCACTTGGTGGAAAACATTGTTACCAGACTAATCATCATTGCCCCTCCCCACCCACTCCCCAGACAACCCTTGCCCCAAGACTTACAATAGTTTTGTCTTTATTTTAACAGATTTTTGATTGAACTGTTGAGACTGCTTGATGAGTCCCAATGACTCCAGTGTCTCTGGATCTAAACGCTCCTTTAGGACAGTGTCAGATACAAGATACTAAAAAACACCAAAAACACACACCAAATCTGTCAATTACAAAGACCTAGAAACCACACAATTATTACTTTATGCTACATGTGCTTTCTGACTACAACAGAAAAAAGCTTGCATTTTGCTTCAAACACAGAAGCAGACAAAGCTGACACACTATTAACTGAAACTGGAATTTTACAGTAGAAGATTTTATATACAAGAACACCCTGAAGTAACAAGCCATAGAGTCTAATTGCTGGTTACATTGCATAGCATCCAGGAACATTACTACCAAGAACTGCATATTTACAAAACATATTCTTTATTTTTTAAGAAGTCTTGTTTTCATATTCTGAACTTTCCTACAAACCAAGCTTATTCCATGCATTTAGGAACGCTACTTCTAAACACAAGAGGAGGTTACATAAAGAAGTGCAATTCAAGGCATACTTCAGAAGAAAAATTTCTAGTAAACTTGCAGGTAGAAAAATTTAAGTTCTCTCAAAACTCTTTAAAGAGCTCAAGAGGGAGCTGTACTATACTCTTCTATCCCAACACTTTGGAGAACAATTTTTAAATTATTTAGGCATTTGGAAAACACTCTTACAGTCTTTTCTGGAGAAAAATAAAATCAAGCTTCAACACTCTTATTTTACTTGTCAAATTTTCACATGCAATTTTTCCAGGTATAACTTACCAAACAGGCTAGTACCAGTTGTGTAAAATGATCCCTCTTATTTTTTTCTTCTAAACAACTTGTTTCAATATCTACAAAAGAAGATGGGGGGAGAAAAGCAATTTTTACTTGTGAAATTTTGAGAGTTTCTTCTTTTAGTAACTATTCTGATAAATACTAATGATAACACAAGGCAAAGGAACTTATTGATAGCACGGCAGTTCTTGCCACTTCCCACTCACTCATCCCCCATGGGATTCACATAATATTCTGATGACAATTCTCACACATCCACAAGTCTCATGAAAAGGTAAAATGGAAACCAGATGAATACTGCAGTAATTTCTCTTGTCATTCTCTTTGTTGCAATAATGCTTATGGCAAGCATTAAAGATCAATAGTAAGCACAAAATCAGAAATATGAACGAGTGAAGAGAGCTGCATGACCCTGGCCTTAAGGTAATGTTCTCATCTTTTTCCCTGTGGCTTCAGAGAACTACCATTTACTGTCTGTCTGCAGTCTCTTACCAGCTGTGGTTCTCTATTGCCATTAATGTCTTCTGTATTGTCAACTACTGAAAGCAATTCACTCCTGTGGGAGGACAGGCCACAGAACACTGGCCAGGGAAGCAAACCTTCTAAAGCAGTTTTAAAAAAGCACATCATTGCAGGAAGTAAGGAGATGCAAAAGGAGTAGAAAACTCCATAACAGAATGCAAGACAGGCCTTACAATAAACAAACCAACAAAAAACCCACCACACATAGCCACAGAGAAAACATCAGCAACATACGTCAGAAAGAAGGCCCTACAGAGACTGAAAACCAGTGACTGTAGCAGGGTAGAAGTGGAGGCAACAGACCAGCCAGATCAGCCTGGACCTCAGCAGCCAAGACTCTCAGCCAAAGAACAAGCTGCACTAAAAAATTTTTCCAGTGTATGTGGATGAGTGGACAAACCAAAATTCTCATATATTGAAACACATACAATTGGGGAAAAAATCCTGATAATAGCAAATACTGATTAGAGTAGAAATGGGGTTAGAAGCAAGCAAGAAATTGTCAAATGTCCTTTGTCCCAAAGTTTGAAAGCCAGCTCTTTAGCCACACTATTCTCTGCTGCTAGTGAAAGCATGGCATTTGGCTACACACTAATTTAAAGGAAAGAGGGAAAAGAAAAATAAATAGAAAAAGGCAGACAGATACACTACTTTCAGTTATTCAGGCAGTTCAAGAAGCAGCTAATTCTTCTAATGCAGATTAAAAAAGAAAAGGACATCAGTGTAATACTGCATTATGAAAACTAGTTATTACAAAATGATGATCCAAGAACACAGAATGAAACAGTATGACTAGAAGTCAAAATTTATCATTCGGATGTACAAAACCAAGGCTGCACACGCAAACTTAATGAGGCGCCTCTCTTCACAGGCAAGCACAGCACAGAAGATGCCTCACGCCTTCAACACACACAACACACAGGATCTGTGATGAGCAGACCAGCAAAAGAATTTTCTGAAATTTGTTGAAAAACACAGACATGGAGCAAGACAGAAACGGCAGGCAGTTAAAGCTGGAAGACTTGAGAGCAACGGCTTCGGATCAATACTACAACATAAAAATCCAGAAGTTATCACCAGAATAAGACATGCAACCTCTAAAGCCTGCTCAGCTGGCAGATAGTGACTCAATGCCATTCACCCTTGGATTTCTGGACAATTAGCTCCATTTCACTAACACTGACTGTACAGACAAAAATATTTACAGAACACATTCTGAGGAGAAAGATCTACCTACCAGCAAGTCAACTTCTATTAAAAATATTTAAGAATGATAACAACACTAAGTCACTGATGCCATTAGCTAACATCCAACATTCTTACAAGCTAGCTCCTTTAACTATTCTTGGCAGATCAACTTTCACTGCCTTTAACAGGCAAACTTCTGGAAACTATAACAGAACAAAGCAGAATGAAAAGACATTAACAAGTGAATACAGATACACTGAGGAAGAATCAACACATGCTTTGTAAGGAGAAATCATGCTTTACAGATTTAATGAAATTTCCTGAAAAAGTCAACAAGCAGATACAGAAAACATTAATTTCTCCAAATCTGTGCAATGCTGAAAGGAAGGGAACCCAACTTACCTAATATGCAGAATACATCAGCTAGGATAGAAGGCATGTCTTCTCGGAATTCCTAGGAAACAAGATCCCATTTAATGAACATAGAAATTCCAATATGCAAGCTTAGAAAATGTTTGCATTATATAAAATAATGTTTCATCATAAAGTTCAGATCAATTAGTAATGCATAGTATTTATATTATTAATAATTCGTATTAATAATTCAGATGTTTAATTACTGACTAATATCTAATGTAAGTGCTGTACTAATTATTGATATGTAGTGAAACCCTGTAACCTTGACATGTAATTTAAGTGTATTTTGTGACCAGGGACAAAACCTCCTCGTTAGTCCCTCCACCTCCTTGGCCCAAGGCTCTTTATTCCTGTGTGAGGAGCAGGAGCCCAGAAAGTGACCTGCAGTCTCTCAGGCACCAAACAAATTATGATTTCCTACAGCAACCAAAGATCCAACATTTCTTATGTCACCCCAACAGCAAGGTGCCCTGCAGCCTTGCCTTCCCTCAACACCAATGCTCAAGTTCAAAAAACCCAAAAAGGTTACACTAGATTATTGCAACACATTTTTCCTTAATGTTCCATACACATCAAAACAGCAACTTAGCAAAATTAAGAAACTATTTCTAAAATATTTTTAACGTATTTTTCCTAGTTGACTATCTTAAGAAACTGGTATTTGGTAAGCTTGGAAGTTTAGAGGAAATTACTCTCTTCCTTATTTTCTCCACTTGTTCAAAGCATTTTAAGAAAAATCTTTTTCAAACAAAAGTAAGTCTAATGCATTATTTCAAGGGCCATCACAGAACTTGGACATCCCAACAATAAAATGGAACATTGTCACAGTGTTATAAAAACCAGAAGGTGGCATCACAGATGTGCTGCATGAGCAAGTGATTTTTATTTCTAGCATTTATTAACAACTTATTCATTAACAACTTCAGTCCTCATGTGCCCTTTAAGTGACTTAACTTTTAATTTATGCTGAAACATCTATTCCTCACCATGAAATTAGAGGTAAAAAATGAAACCCTGCCAGTCTACATATATATCAAGTGTACACAAATGAAGAATTTGGTAAGAATGACTTTTAGACATGTCAAAGAAAAATCTCTTTAACATTTTCCTGCTTGGATGTCACCCGGGCTTTTATAAGAAAGATTTTAGTAAATATGCAATTGTTACAAATATATACTTACTATGACATCACCAAGAACATTAGAAGCTTGATCATGCTTTAAGTTTCCTCTGACAACGTGGTAAGCAAGCTCATACAAAGCCTGCTGAATATCTGTTGAAAGACAAGAGATGACGAAGGAACATATTAGCTAATCCTTTGTCTGTTAAAGCAATGTTTACAGTAATGCTGCAGACATCAGACAACAGACAAGTAAAGGAGATAGGCTTCCCTTACCAATAAAGGGGATTACTTTATTATTGCTAATAGATTAAAATTGATCATCAAAATCTAAGTTTTCACACAAGCATAAAGTGAGTGATGATCCACTTTGCCTGGAGAGTCCATGGAATAACAGTAAAATGCAAAGAAAAATTACCATCCTGCACAGAGTAACCTGAGTCTTGATAAGTGACTTTAACAAAGACAACTTTACCTTCTAATTCACATCAATATCATATTATACACATATATTATAATATTATCATATTATACACACATAGAAAACATTACAGTACTTTCCTAGTCATGTCTCATCACAGATACGCTCTCAAAAACCATTTCTCTAGGAGAAAGTAAAATTTAATTGGAGGAAAAATGCTTGATAAGGATTATTTCTTCATTTGTCTAAGGAAAGTCTCAAGAATGTAACCCTAAAAATGCTTGCAATAAGCTGAAGCCCTAAACAGAGGTATTCCAGTTGAGAAAACCTTGCACTGTAAACATGGTGGTTGCAAAATCAGCTGTGAGAAACCTGTAAGGTTACCTTAAATAATACACAAAAATGTTGTGGTTTTACTATATGAATAAAAACAAATCCCATGTTTTCACCTTGTACTTTCACCACGTACTTTCACCACATGGTTTGCTCAGTAAACTATATTCAATAACAAGTTACACAGACCTTAATGCCTTAAATCATGCAGTCAGTAATGTGGTGACTACAGACCACTGTGGGTGAATTAAAACAATTTATTTTTAACACAGATAGGATAATTTCACACTTGCACACTTAGGGTTCATATATTTAACTTTTAAAATAAAATCTAGTTTTATGTTGAGCTTGCAAAATGGAATTCCATTTTCCACAGCACAGAGCAAACACTGGGCAATGCTGCCATGACCCACTACAAAAAAAACCCCTGGATGTCTGAAAGCAGTCCTGGTAGTGGATGTTTGTATTTGTAGCATTCACCTTCAACACCCACTCATGGTCACCCTACATGAACATTACAAGCACATACATGCAAAAGTACCATAATCAATTGTTTCCAGGCTTGTTTTCTATTTAACTAAAACAAACAAATAAACCACACAACTTACCTCTGAAACCCACATCATGATTTTTGTTTTCACTGAGAGCACGACACAGCTGCACACTAAAATAAAACAAATTTTTTAAGAACAATCATTAGACATTAGGATACAAATGTTTTAGGGTTCTTTTTTCGCTGATGCTCTGGCAAAAACAGCTTTAGATTTGGGCAGTTTAAATGGATGATGACATTAGAATTTCTTCACAGTAAACCCTAATTCAGAGAACTTACAGCAAAGAAACACAAGATTCCCAACAGATCTCATACACATATAAAAATTCTTCCTAACATTATACCTCATTGAGAAAAGTAAGAACATGAGGCAATGTGCAAGCATGGAAGTCCTAGCAATAACCTTCTGTCATTACCCAATGAGGAAATCCTTCTCACAGAATTACTATAACTATGGTAGTTTTCAAACTCCTGCCTGTAAAAAACTTTTAACATTAAAATATGTGCATGATTTCCTCATGCACTGTTTCACCAAGAATAAGACATAATTCTTCTTTATGCTAGTCCCTAAAAAACCCACTCTAGGAAGCAGAAACCTGTCATGTTGCATTGTGACTGGCTGCTGCCAGGGCTCCCCCAACCAAACAGCCATATGCACAAAGCACTCCAAGTACTGTGCAGACTGTGCCATGAGAGAAATTAATAGTTCTCTGTGTTAGAAAAGAAATGCTTCAAGAGCAAGCTTCCTCACTACACTGACAGCTTGGAAATGGATGTGTTTCCAAGATACAAGGATCTTCCCTCTTCTCTACCACTACTGTCACCCCAGCAAGAGGTTTCAAAAGGGGTTTCCTATTTAAAAGTGACAGTATTTAATATAGGTAGTTATTTATCTTTATCATAACAGACACCAGGGAATATTTCAAGAATTTTTGTCACATTTGCACATTTTCAACCAAAAGTTCACATATTTTTCAAAGTATCTTTCATGTGCAGAAACTGAGGAGGGTATCAGAGCTATGTCTCAGTCCTACATAAGATGGCAAGACTACAGTTTGCTGTGGGAGCCATTTTAAGCTGTCTCAAATAAGGCAGTTATGTGCAATTGTTACAGAGGCTCATCATGAAAAATAACAGTAAAAAATAGTTCTGTAGCAATCCATTACTCATTCTATTTGCATCCTATATAGATTACCACTTCACTAGCAAGACTAAACAGCTGTTCCAGCAATCAAAGGATTATAATTAGCAAATAGAAGGTATACACACCCTTCAGACAACTGGAAACTAGGGAGTTTCACACGTAAAAATCAGCAGAAACATAGAACCTCAGCAAAAAGCAAAGGTATGGCTAAAACGTCCTAAACACTATTGGAGAGAATGCAATATATTTGAAAATAAACAGAATAGAGACAGCAAAACAGGGGAATACGTACTTTACTTTTCATTAATGGTAAGTAAACAATTTTTTTAAAGAATAGATTTTTTCCCCTAGCTGTCCCCAAAGAGTGTATCAACTCAATAAAAACCAATTTTCTTAAATGTTAATTACTTCTTCATAAAGAAGGTACCCTATAAGCATTCATTTCTAAATTCTCTATACAAATAACAGTAAATTGAAATCAGATGCCAAAAAAAAATTTCTGAGATAGACACTTTGGCCCCTATGTCCTAAGATGGTATCCTTAACCAGGTTACAAGAGCAACAACCCTGTCTGCTTGGACTGATGAGTTCTTTTAACTACATCTTAATACAAAAATCAGAGTTTCAAGCGCTTCCCATTCCCTTTCCAGCAGTATTAAAATAGTATTAACAACACCACATTAAAGACACAAATCTGTTTGATCAATACAGTAAAAAAGTCTAAGATGATCTGCAAAACAACATGCTTAATATCTGCAATTAGAACCCCCTGAATTATTGAACTGGAGGAAAAAAAAAAAAAAGAAAGGCAGAAGTATCTGTTTTTATGATTCTATTCTTTTCTAGAGGCATTCTCTCAAAGCAAGACCACCTTTCCTGTAGGTGCTGCCAGGCAGTACAGCTGCACTGATTTAATGGCTTGTTACTGCAGAAATGGGACACATTCACGAACACTTCCTCCCTTGTCAGCAGCAGTTTTAGCCCTCCCATCCGTTACATCAGTGCAACTGACAAACCTGGCAGAAAACTGGTCAAAGCCCAAGTCTTCAGCCACTTCTGCAAGTTGAAGCACTTACCAGGAGGCCACAGAGGCTCTCTGGTGACTGAAGACAAGGCAGAAACCCCCCTTTCCAGTAACAACAAACTGAGAGATTAGTTCATCTAGTCTCAGCTGAGTGCATGAAATTAAAATCAAAACAGCTGCACCTTCACCAGACACAATCTGGTAAGTTTTCATTTGACTTATTACTCTAACCTGGTAGCTCACTGCTGCAAGCTTAGGATGGAAACCTTCTCTGCTCTACTAAAACCTACATCTCTTCATCTGAAAGTAAAACTGTCAAAAATATTTTTAAAATAACACACAATCACTTTTGAAAACCACAGTTTCAAAATTAAATTTATTTTGGACTATGATGGGATAGATTTGCTGAGAACACACATTCTGAAGCAGTGTGAACAAGTCTGCATGGCAGAGACAGCAGCAGAACTGAGACCTCCCAACTCATACACCATGTCCTATAACCTCCATTCCACTCCCACACAGGGATTAAAGCAGTAATTATCACAAAGTGCATGTGCCTGCCAGCATTTAAGTATATGCATAACTTAACTGATGCAGGTAGTTCTTTAGTTGAGATAAAGTACAAACAATTGCACTTTGCAGTCAGGATGGCACAACTACACCAAACTCCCTTGATGATTCTCATCCCCTCACCTGCATGAGCAATGTTACAGAGCTGGGTTAAAGTAACAAACAAACTGGAAGTGCCTGAAAAATCCATGATTCTCATCCCCTCACTTGCATGAGCAATGTTACAGTCTTGGGTTAAAGTAACAAACAAGCTGGAAGTGCCTGAAAGATCGAGTCTCAACATTTCACATTCACAGAATGTTAAATTCTTCAGTTTATCTTGAGGCTTATATTGCATGAATTGCCAGGCAGGTACTTTATTAAAGCCCTCCATCCACACTAAAGGCTCCTTGATGTGCTGAATCTCTCACAGAACAAGGTAAGGTACCAGTTACTATTTGTGTTCTAAGTGTCCATGTGGGCTGCAGTCAGAGCAGCACCTTGTTGTGGAAAACACAACAATTTTCCTACAAAGACAGCACACACAAGGAGGTCTGCAAGAAGTCCAGACTGAGCAGCATAAATGGTCACCCTCAGACTCCAACTTCATCTGCACACCAGTATCTGCCAGTAGCAAACAAATGAACATAATTTAGTCAAGTGTACTTAGATAGAGAAGCATCTGAACAAAAAAGTGACACGTAAGATGACCACATCCTGACCAATGTAGTTTTGGCAGATACATACACTTGAAACTACCACATTTATGTATTTTTATTAGATACTATTACAAATTAGTAGCTTGATTAATTAAATTCCAATCTTGAACACTTTTGAACAATGTCTTAGAAGCAAATGGTCACCACTGCATTACTAATTATGACATTCTTATGAAATACAAAATCCTTACCTTCTGATTTCTAGATAGTACTGTTAAATCATGACAAGTCGATCACACAATCAAAAATATCACACCACTCAAAAAAAAAACACCCCAAAACCAACAACAACAAAACAACAAAAACTCAAGAACAATTATCTTAAGCATCCATTATTAATCCCAGTAGAAACTGAAATGCCAAATTAAAACAAATCATTTTCTTCTCTCAATTTTATTTTCTTCTCTCTTCCCCCAAAACACAGAAATGTGTTTTCATTTAGGTAACCACTACTGCCAAAATACTATCTCAACTGATCTAGCCAGATCATGTAAGCCATTTCATGCTCCAGCAAGTAAATATTTTTTCCATAAGAACTAATCTTCTCTAGTAACTATGAAGGGGTTTTATCTCCTTAAAACACCTACCAAAAACCTTCTAAATTTTTGTAATTCTTCTATTTATTTGCTAGTAATGTCAGTTTTGCCATTCTGCAGCATCCTTCCCCTCCCCACTTTTCTAACATCATTACAATGAGTTGTCCTCACTTTGAACCACAAAGACCAAGAGTGAACTTGGGCCTAGACCTAATTTTTATTCTTGGGCATACTAGTATTAGACAAATAATTCAATAAAAATAAGTAGTGTTATTGCATTTACTCCCTTTTTACTTTAATGTTTAAAAATATTTTATATGTTTCACTCTGAAATTCTGAAATTATAGTATCCTAGCTCTGTTTTCCTCTAACTAGTCAGGGGATAGGAAGTTTTGGAAAAAGAAACAAGAAGTTAGGCACTGAAGACTCTCCCAATAAAACTGGCTTCCTAATAAGTTCTCTAAATATTGCCTACAGGTATACACCCTAGATTCTAGAAAATAAGTTCATGCATATTCCTCAAATTTATAAAGCTACCACTGCAAAACCTGACAACTGCTATCCAGCACAATTGCATTTCTTTTAAAGCATATGGCCTCATCTGCAAACTGCTCTGTAAGTCATGCCTGGAACATCATTTAAGCAGTCTTGCCAATGATGTGCAAGTACCACAAATACAGGAATCCAGCTAATCATTTTGTTTTATTGGTCCCACGGCAGATGAACACTCTCTTCCCATCCTGTTTAAGAAGTACTGCTCCAAGGGGAGCAAAGAATCCTAGAAGGTTTTATCATGGTCCAAAGCCATGTAAGCTGCCTCCTACAAAGCTCAGAGTGCTGAGAACTCAACGAACACAGTGCAGTTGCCATTCTGTGATCAGCCAGGAAATGTCTGTTCTCTTGCAAACTCCACACAGCCTCTCAACGTGTTCAGCGTGTGTATTAACACAATAATGGTTCCAGCATAGCTCAAACCAAAAATTACATGGCTATAAAGGGGGGCCCCTTCACTACAAAATGGCTCTGGAAATAACAGTGTTTTGTGCAGGACTCTCTACATTCTCTAATCTCCAACCCACTGCCATTTCCCTCATGCACAAGGAAGATTCATTGCCAAATCCACGCAACCATTCAGAAAACACGAACAAAAGAAAATAATGAGGGACTATCAAGAAGTGTTTCTCTAAGTGATCCCTGCAACATCCATATTTAAAACTGCAAAATTTAGAATTGTGTTGTTACTTACAACAAAAAACAAAAGCACATGGAAGAATTAAAATGAGAGCACGTAAAAACATATACTTAGTGCAGAGAACACCCCTGTTTAAACTAACAGAGAAACATGAAATTACCAAACTGGTGAAACATCCCTCGAAGAGCTGTACTCCTGAAACACAACGTTTAGTGAACCTGCCACATTAAAATGGCTTAAGACAGACACAGGCCCAAAATGGAAAGGTCCTGGTACACCCGGATTAATTTGAGAGGTTGCAACTGGACCCCTCCGTTCACAAAGGGTACTTTGTGGCACAGAACACGCGTGAGTACCTGATCGCATTTTGCCTGGGTCAAAGAATTCGGGGCCAGTCCTATCAGAATCGGTAAAAAAAATGGGAACGGGGGCTGGGGCCTCTGCCAGAAAGGTCAGTACTGTAGAGCCAGCGACACAGGAGCGCTTCAGGGTCCGTATTACCACGGGGGGCGGGTGAAGATGAGCCCGACCCCCGACAAATCTGGCCCCAAGGCTGGAAGGGGGCGCTCGGGGCGCCGGGAAAGCCGGGCCCAGCTGCGGCGGCCGAGCG
>NW_005054314.1:2125291-2131086 GCF_000277835.1 Geospiza fortis
TAGGGCGCCGTGCGCGTGCGCGTCAGAGCAGTGTGGCTGTGTGTGCGCGTGCGCGCGTTAGAGCCTTCTGGCTGTGTGTGCGCGCGTGTGCTCGCGCGTGCTCGCGCGTTAGAGCCATGTGGTGGTGTGTGTGTGCACGCCTTAGAGCCGTTTGGTGGTGGTGTGTGCGCGCGCGCGCGCGTTAGAGCCGCGTTGCGATGCGCGGCCGCGTTGGAGCCGCGGTGTGCGCGCCAGAGGCGTGGGGCGGGGCGCCCCGCGTGCGGCGTGTGCGTTAGTACAGCGGGGTGCTTGTGCGCATGTGCTTTGCCGTCGCGGAGTCCTGCGCATGTGCCTGGGGCGCCGCCAACCCTGAGTACTGGGGAGAGAACGGTAAAGCGTTTAAATAAATAAGCGGTTAAAAAAGGATTTGTGTAAAACTTACTGTGACATGTCTAAATGGTCGTTCCGATACAAGCACTAAGGACAAACAGTTGTACGGATGCCGTATTCCGCGGCTCACCCCTCATGCCTGTGCCTATTTTGTTATATATCCTTTGTCTCCATTAAATTTCCGCAAGCTGTTCTGTGTTCCCTTCAGTTGCTAATTGGGATATTACGGTTAAAATACTCTATTTCGTCGGGCAGCGCATGTTTTTAGTCTTTTCAGACATTTCTCTTTCCTCTCAAGTCGCCTACCTTCTCAGTCTTGTGCATGCTTCCTCCTCTACTCCTCTTGTAGTGTAAATTGTTTCACAAATACGATGGAACTTCAGAAAACGGGGAAATTGAAATAAAATCTAAAGGTGAGGCCTGGGTGCCCCTGTGCCTGTGTCGGTACCAGCCCTGCTGTGCTCGCTGCTTTGTGCTCTGTTCTCCGCACTGAAGTGAATCAGCTCACCCGCCCTTGGTGTGAGAGCTTTCCGCTCGCTAAATAGCTCTGATCAGAAAGTCTGGCATTTCTGCAAATCTACAGAGCTGCCTGAGAGAGGGAATAGTGTTGTTTCAATTATCATTCTCAGCCAGTTCCCACAAGCTGTATATTGTGCAGAATGCTGCTGTTCTTGGGCCCTATGAACGACCCCTACTTCAAGGGGATCCCTTACAGCCCTAAACTCTGCGCTAACACAAGTAGTAAAGGAGGCAGATTCTCTGCTTCTCATACTTACATTTTAAATTAGATACAGACTACATTCCAGGCATACCATATGCAGTGTGACAGAAGAGACACTCACTTTACAAATGCCTAATCTATTTCTGATAGGTTATTTTAAAAAGGAAAATTCAATAAATATATTTAAAACATATGTGTGGATGATAAGAAGCACAGAATTGCAGGCCTAAGGAATAACATGAGGGCGTGTTATAAGCAAATGCAATAAGTCTGTTTAGAAGATGTCTCACAGACACATAAACAAGAATCTAGCAATATATATTAGGTGCAAGGATGTATGTGGGAATTGCTATGTAAGGTCTGAATGTAAAAATGTGAGATTTTGCCTTCATGATAAGGAGGAAGAGACAGTCATGGAGAAATGCAGTAGAATAAAGCCATCAAGTCATTGCAGGACCAACAGGTTAAATGCCAAGTTTACTTAAGGAATCTAAACCACTTCTTTCTTGAAATACATTAGTAATGGACTGGCACAGGCTGAAAATGAAAGATAGTACATGCAATGTAGGAATACACGTGACAGAGCCAGTTTTAAATCTAGTCTGAGAAGAGTCTGGTTCAACAGTATTTCTGTGGTACTATACAAAACATTTAGTGGTAGAATTTATATAAAACATACTCTACTTAATTAATATGCATTACATATATTACATATAAGCTCTAAAACATAGACAGTCATGCATTTTAATGAAGTAATGTAGGCAAAGCAAAATATTTTTAAAATAAATAGGTACCAATTCCTCCTCAGAATAATATATTTTTGACATAGAGTAGTCTTCATTCCAGGCTATAAAATCATAATCAGTTTTGACTTATCCTTGCTTTTGTGGTGGACATCTTTATATAATGAAATGAGTTTCTCAGTACCACCTGGTGTTAGCTGAATTGTGAGGAATTCATAGGTTAAGAAATAAGACCTATATTTTAGTTCTATAACAGCCTTTATAGTTTATTGTTCATCTTTTCATGAGGCTTTTGTGTGCTAGAAAAAGCATCCTGGGCATCCAAAGATTTGTATAAACGAGTCAGAGAACCTTTTTAAAAGCCAGGACAATTTTGTGTTTCTTTCTGTTATTTCTACAGGTTGACGTTTACCTTTCTAAATAATGGAATAAAATAAAATTTTGAAAAGAAGGAAGAATGATGCCTGCAAAGGCAGGATATGTCACAGCACAGCCTTAAGTCACCTACTGTGCTTCCTGCCTGAATAAAGAAGTACTCTGAAGGCTTTGTCCCAGCTGCATTAAAGGAAATGCCTGTGTCACCACTATGGTAACAGCTGGATAGCAGCAGGAAGTTATTTAACTGAACAGTGAATACAAGGTTTTCAAGGGTGTAGTACATTATCCAGCAAATACACAGCTAGAAAAATATCAGTGGTAATCGGATCTTATAAAAATGTATTTATTCTTGGTTTTCTAAATAAATACTACAGACATCCATTGGGAGAGCTGGAAATGTACAAAAGCAAAAGAAATAAAACATCCAACAGCTCATTTCCTCTGTATTAACCAGTTCCATGGAATTCATGTGGCAAGGCACAACTTTATTATCTGCTCTCTGTCCATTGCTCTCTGTTCTGCTGCTGCATCTCTTTCTGATAGTTTGTCTGAATTCAAGGTTGGAGGATCCTTAATTAAATACATCTGCCTTTGACGTGTGAAGAATATATTTTTTAAGTTTCTACAGCAATATAAAACATTTAGTAACTTACTCTGTTAAGATTTGGATGGTCATGTTGAGTTGCCCACATATATAAGAACTCAGACACCATCAACAGGATGTGGGGATAATTAATGACCAAAGTGATCAGTTAAAAGGACATGTTTGTTAACCATAGCATTCCTCTTTGCTCTTCTCTGTCTCTTTTTTCCTGTCAGGGCATACATTTGGAAACATGCAGGGAATAGGCAAGCATTGCCTTGAGCTTGCCATTTTTCTACTTATTATATCAGACTTACATAGTACCTATGTGCCAGAACTAATATTCCAGCATGAAGGAATTATGAATAGAAAACCATGCATATGTCACATGCTTGCTAAGTCCAAAGTCCCAGTTCTAGATAATTATTTATTGCATTAATCAGTTCAAACAGAACTAAGATAAATCACTAGTTGCGTTTTCCTCTTCATTTGGCATTTATCTTAGCTCAGTGGATTGTGAAAGAATGTAAACTGTCTGTCTCTGATTTGACATCACCCTGAAGTGAACTTTGAAGTAGTTTCAGCAGCAGCAGCATACTAAGTCATTAAAAGAAGATTCAGTTTTTACATGTTTAGATGTAACTTTCCCACAGGGAAAAGTTATTATCAAGTTCAGTACTGTTAGCCTTTATTTGATGGTTTTAGTTTTAATGAGAAGGTAATTTGTTGCATTGTCTGACAACAATGGATTTGGGAGTTATAGGAATGTTTGTCCTGCATAAGATTTCATTGCTGAAGTTGAAAAGGCTCATCAGGTTTTTTCAGCTTTTCCTGTTTCTGTACTGTAATTATGCCTCTATTTTTCTCAAACTTCCCTTCAGACTCTTCCACTGCCTTCATGAAAATGTAACAAGAATGACATTTATCACCTGCTTGCAACAAAAAAGAAAGAAAGAATGTGCCGTAATAGTAAATGCTGTGGATAAAGAAAAAGAATGTTGTGCTGTTTTGGAAGAGAGAATTAGATTTGATTTTCTGTGGACCAGCATAGAAATGCATGGCTTTCCTATCAAATGACTGAATCTCTTCTTCCAATGGGACTGAAAGCACTGGATATAATTAAAGGGAAAAGACAGCTTTCAGACATCTGTTACTTATTAGTTATTCAATTTTCTATTGTCATATTCACTAGAAAATGTTCCTTGTCAAGTCGCCATTTTGTGATTTCTCCGTATTTGATTTTCTTCTTTGCTGCATCTCTGAAATCCCAGCTCTGGATTGCATAACTTTTTTCACTCCATTCATTAATTTGGTACTAATGGTCCAATTGATAAGTCAATGAGATGAGTAGGAAATAAATTACATTAATTTTTTAGGGATTATGTCAACAAACACAGCTTCCCACATGAACCTCTGTGACTCTTGACCCATTATTGGCTAAACAGTTTGTGTCAAAGAACTGTGTGCTAAGTCCAGTTTGTGTTTATCTGTCTCAAACAGGTTGTAACTGAAATTTTTAGCACGATTGTGTAAAGAAAATTTCAAAGAGACTGTACTTTTGGAATGATCTGATTTCTTCAGTTTTTTTATCTCATATTTTTTGATGGAAAGGTTTTTGGGAGGTGATCTAATCCAAGCTCCTGCAGGGGTGAGAGCTTTTCAATTTAAATTTTTACCATAGTTCTTGATTTAGACATCGAAACCTGAAAGTGGGTCTTTGCAAAACCACTTTGCGACCTCTGAAAACAATCTACTTCATTTGGACAATTAATAAACCTCAATAGAGCAAGGCCCTTTGTGAAAATCACTGCTAATGAATGTATTAATAATGTGGTATGACAAGGATTTAGGAGATTAAATATTCATGCTCACATTGCAGTGTTAAGGTGCAAACCTCTTATTGTGCCAAAGATTCTTAAATAAATAATCTTGGCTTTGGACAGATGTGGAATAAGTTTAGATGGATGGGACTCAGTACTGCAGTAGAGCTGTTTATTTCTTATAGGCTCAGCATTACCACATTCCTAAGTTATTGAGTATTGGTTTTGATTACTGAATAATCATTACAGATTTTTTCTGATCAATCAAAGTGAGTTTGTTACTATTTCATTACTTACCTTATACTGTAGTTACTTGTAATAACTACAGGCTTTGAATCAAACTGTGGTCTCAGTAGGTGTTGGAAAACAAAGTGAGAAGCAATCCTTACTCAATAGGGCTTTCAGTGTAAGCCCTGGAATCTGCAAACATTCTAATATATTGTATGATTACACTGCTTTCCCTGAAATTGTCCACACTATCTGCCACAAGTCTTTGGGGATATATGGTCTGCAAAAAGCGAGTTGCTACTGTTGACATGCACGAGGGGAAAACCAAAAAAATTTGAGAACATTATTCCAAGTAGCTGGGTTTTCCTGAGGATAGCAGGTCCCCAACAGACAGCCAAGTACCCTGGCTATGTTAAATGTGCTGGGTCAGCAATGAGCTCGCCTGAGATTTTAAAAAAGAGAAAAAGGTTAAAGCAATATTTTAATGTTCAGGACCATCTTAGTCTTAGCCATGAGAATGATTAGACGATTTTTGGCTACAGCTACCAAAGAAAATAGCCTGAGGTTTCTGTCTGATTTGGAAAATGCACTTCCCCAAAAAATTATAGTTTAACAGATATAAATCGCAACAAGTTGTTTTGCGGGGATCAGAGGTGAGAGCAAGGAGAGTGCTGGGATGAGCATTTGGAGAAGATGGTGTGACATGAAGGGGCTGCTGGAGATGCTGAGGGAGGAGAGGCGAGGCCGGCACGGAGCCGGGAGCGCTGGCAAGTGAGGCACTGAACGGACGGACAAACGGACGGAGAAACGGAAGGAGCTGAGGAGAGGGGAGGAGGAAACTGAGGGGGGTTGTGGGGGGTGAGCGGGATGAGAAGCGGGGCAGTGGGGACCGAAGGGACTGAGCGGGATGAGAAGCGGGGCAGTGGGGACCGAAGGGGCTGAGCGGGATGAGT
>NW_005054314.1:2131569-2156846 GCF_000277835.1 Geospiza fortis
GCCCGCAGGAGCGGCCGGGCCGGGCCGGGGCTGTCCGGAGGAGCCCAGAGCCTGTCCCGAGCCGTGCCCCGGCTCGAGCCTTCAGTGCTGCTCTTTGCAAAAGTGGATCAAAAATTTTTTCTTTGCTAATAATCGCTTCTGTGGTCTCTGTGGCTCTTTTGGCATATTTGAATATTATCTCTCCTTGCCCACTCTTTTATTATTTTAATTTTTATTAGACCCATCACTTTCTAGAACTGCTTCTTGTTAATAAAAATGCAATTTTGTTCGATTACAGCAGTTATTAAGAATTCTATAGGGACAAGGTCACTCAAAGTAATTTTTTTTCAGCGGCAATTTAAGTTCAAGCAGTTCTCTTTTGCACAATGTCAATGATCATATGCTTATATATTTCTCTTTAACAGTAAATATATTTCTGCTTCTGTACTACTTGTCTGATGCCTCTGTCTTCCGCTGAAAGTCCTATAAATGGGTGTAAGTATGCATTTTGGTTTGGGTAATTTTTGCACTTTTTAATCCGTATCTACTGCAAAATGCAGACATGTTTGCAGCGCTACTTTCATTATCCTTTTACTCTTACAGTCTTAAATTGCAATTTTAATGCAAATACTTCAGGTAGCTAACAGGGAGAATTTAGTTTCCTAAATGAACATATAGAAACTACAAGATCTTACAGTAGAGCAATTTTAAAGGAAAAGCAACCAACTGCAGGAAAAAACCTCTTTTACCTTTTTGTCAAATACCTCTTTTTTAATCTAATACCTGGACAAAGAGCAGTAGGATACAGATTTACGTAATTACTCACTGAAGTAAATCACTCATGTAACAGAGAACAGTGAAGTATTGTCTCTAAGAAAGCAAGTTTTTGTGTGATGAATTAGCTGGTTAAGCTTTTATCTGGATATTGGATATTTTTAATTTTTTTAATTGCTTCCTCTTGCTATCTACTTGACTGGTTTGCAGTTTTCTTTGAGGTCCTTTAAAGAATCTCAAGTACTTCCTGTTATGAAAAGCTTGGCACCTACAGCACTGGCCAAGAAGGGCAAAGGAATAAGTTAATGATTGTTCTGCATCTCCTCTGACCTTGCCCTTTGCAGTCAGCAGCAAAAGTGAAAGAATGCTGATGAGGATGGTTGGTTGTGGGTTTTTTTGACTGCTCCCACTGATATGAAACAGACTTGCATTTGTTATCAGAAAAGTAAGGAAATATGTGCTCATATCTCCGTTTTAGAAGTATGAAAATGGATTCCATTTCTGGCTGTGTGTACCTGTGAGAGGACTTCTCTCTGTTGCTGTCCTCCCAAGGTGGGTGGTACAGCTGCAGGGAGCTGAAGAGTTCCAGAAATCCAGTTTATAATCAAGCACAGAATTTCCTAGGAGAGAGAAGTCTGGATCATGGTATTTAACTGTCTGCTTTACATTCTTTCTCCTTTTTGCTGCCCTCTAGTTTTTAATTCCAGGATTTTGTTTTGTAGTCTTTGGATGTTAAGGAATATCCCCAATTTATGTCCCTTACTAGTTTTAATAAAACATCTAACAACATTTCAGAGTTTCACTGACCTCAGACTCTTTCAGCTTTAGATTATATTTTAATTTGGATTACTCATCCAAGGGACAGAATTTTAAAATGGTTTTTGTGGTCATAGCTTTGAAGTTGTGGCTTCACAAACAATGCTGAAGGTTATGTGAAAGAGGTTTCTAACCTCGTTTTTTTTTCTACCAACAGGAATGTAAATATTGGAATTTGTTCTAAAGATTGGTGGAAAATAGCAATGAAACCAGTATCTGCTTTGATTAGTCCATTGCTATGCTTGGTCTGATTGGATACTAATTCCTTAGGGAAAATTGTTGTGAGTACCTTTTGTATAGTTTTGTTTAACAGTGTCCAGTCCTTTGCTGCTTTTTATTTTTCATAGCATGGGGTCTTTTTTTAGAGTTCTAATCCAAGATATTCTGAGCATGATGATTTAAAGTCAAGCTCAAGAAACCACAAGATTTTTAAACATTAAAAATATAGCTGTGTGTGAAGACTGAAAGGCTGTTAAGATGAAGACATGCTGCAAAGCCTGAATTGAGTGTCACTCCTATCATATAAAATATAAAATGAAGCTGCACATTGTCTTGCAGAACATTGTCTTTCCCCTTCAATGATTTGGAGAGTTTCTTATTAAATAAAAAGGCAAGCAAAAGTATTTTCAACAGGAACAAATTTCATATTTTGGTTTTGGTAAAATATTAGAATTAGTTCCCCAGAATTTGTTCCTTAGAAGAAGTAAAAGTTAAAACTAAAATATAATGGATAAAAGTAAAATATAATGGATAATCCAAGAGAGATTTCCAAGTTTACAAGATGATGAGGGCTGCGTGTGTATAAATACACTTTATGTAGGGATGTATATATATGAATATATGCAGATTCTTCCTATTCTAATAGCGAAGCATACCTGCTGTGACCCCAGAAGGAATCAGGGTGCTGTTCCCCCTCAGTGCAGCTGAGTATAGGGGTGCTGTGTTCCCTCAGTGCAGCGGAGTGTCAGGGTGCTGTTCTCCCTCAGTGCAGCTGAGTGTCGGGGTGCTGTGTTCCCTCAGTGCAGCTGAGTATCGGGGTGCTGTGTTCCCTCAGTGCAGCTGAGTATCGGGGTGCTGTGTTCCCTCAGTGCAGCTGAGTGTCGGGGTGCTGTTCCCCCTCAGTGCAGCTGAGTATTGGGGTGCTGTTCCCCCCTCAGTGCAGCTGAGTATCGGGGTGCTGTGTTCGCTCCGTGCAGCTCAGTGACTGAGCAATGGGCGGCGGCACTGGTGGGGCAGGGAACGCCCTCGCCAGAGGCTGAGGCAGGAGGTGCCTGCCCGGTGCTTCTCCAGCTTTGCCTTGGAATCCAGGAGATTCAGCAGCTTTGCTGTGGCGTGAATCATGTTGCTGTAGCTAAGTTATGATATTATTATAATAATATCTCCCTGATGAAAAACGCCCTCTTTTTCCATATTTTTCTTCAACTAGAAGTTTAAATTATTTGTGAAAGAAGTATGTAGCACTAAAAGTTGAAGCTCAGCTCATCAGGAAAGGTGCATCTCAGGGCACTGCAGATTCTAATAGGCATTTTTTACTAATGGCTGTTCTTTTTAATAACCCCTGCTGACTCAGGTTTTTTTTGGTTTTTTTTTGTTTCTGAGCCACAAGAGCAGTATCTTACTTAGGCCACAGCATGCCATTTTTTCCTATAGAAGCTGGTATTTACTCCTTCCCTCTCATACATACAGCTAAAGTTCTGATGACATTTAACTTGGAAGTTCTCCAAAAGGATTTTCTTTCTCTGCCCTTAGCATCCATGAAGTCATCTTTTTTGTTTATTTCTCTATTCCATACCCATATGACTTCTTCATGAAGAAAATCACAGTGTGTAAATACATCTCAGAATGGTATGTTTCTGTTGGCCTGGTTGTGTACATTTTGGAGACAGGGAGAGCATGAAAGTCTTTGTGACTTAAGTCAAAAATAAGGAGGATATAATAGCCTACTATAACCTTGAGCAGCTGACTGACTTCCTGTGATGACAAACCCTGATGGGAGGCTAAGCAGGACCTGTTGGAAGAACAGACAAATAGAGCTGAGCTGATAGGGTTATGTAAGCTTTGGCACTGAATCAGGAGGCATTCTGTAGATACGCGCCCTCTTTCTAAAATAAATGAAAAATATCTAAACAGAACTTTTTTTTCTAAAATGGCTCTTGATAATTATATAAATACACTAGAATTTTCAAACACTGTTTAAATATATCATGTTTGTGGTAATTTTAATCTTTATAGGTAGGTTTTCAGTTAGCAGCATGCACCTTCCTTGATCTAATTGCAGCTGAGCAAGCAGAAACTGAAGTTCATTGAAGTGACGTATGCATAATCTGTGTGTCAGCTGGTACAGTATGTTCTGTTTGATATTTACTTGGTGCACTACTCACATTTCAAAATTCAGTCAACAGTAAATACTAGCATGTACCCTTTGGTCAGGAGCATGAGGCTGTGCAAGTGGATTTCTGACTTGGAGGTTACTGCTGTGCTAGTCATGTAAATGAATTAAAAATAACTCCTTATAATGCCAATCTAGTTTGGGGTTAAGGATGGAAATAATCACATCTAGTGAAATATACTTAAAAGGGAGAAGTGAGTTTTGTACATTTCCTTTAAAGCTTTTCAAATCTTGGTAATACGATCATGTTGTATTTTTGCATAAAATCAATATCTCTTAATATTTTTAAAGCTGAATTAAACATGTTTGTTTTGCAGATCCACAATGTACAATTCTGCATTTTGAATAGGTTAACCTTTTTTCTATATATTTTTGTCTCTACTTTTTCTTCTGAAACATAATCAGTAGGCTATATATATAGATTGCTAATTCAGGTTGAAAGAGGGTGGTGTCTTGTGGCAAATAGCCTTCAGATGTTTAAAATCAGGATTAAGCTTGGCTTAGCTTCTGGAAGCCTTTCAGGCTATAGTAGACTTGTTTACTCACTGTATAAATTTATATATAATGCTTCAATAATAGTTGAAATACCTAGGTTTTATAAGTGAAGATGATCTTTAACATTTCTGGAGCTTCTACCCTTAATTCACATGTGGTTAATTAAAACCTATGCAAAATTACTTCATCAACTTCAGTATACATGGAGTATACTCTGACCTCAGGTTGGCTACTGGTATATATTGTAATGTCTTGTGTGCCCATCTTAGGTGGCAGATTTTTGTGAGTTTATGTTTCTTAGCTGTAAACCATTAAAAAATTTACCCTCACTCATTTTTCTGCTACAGTTACTATTTGTCTGAGTGCTGTTATGATGCCAGATACTGTTCTAGATCATTATTCCAACTAACTGGAGTTAGGCAGCTGCTAAAAAACATGTGCAGAACTAGTCTTCCTAAGCTAGCTGTAATTTCACACTTTGAGTAGTTGCTTTTAACTATTAGTTGTTTGAAATAGAAATAATTGAACGTGATACTTTATTTAAGGTAGTACTAATGTTGTATATAAAACAGCACTTACACAGGCAAGGAGTTTGCCTCAATGCTTGATAAAGATGTTCCTCATAGATACAACTATAGTGAAATGTAAACCAGCCATGTTTCAAGGGCTGTTGTAAGGGAAGGCTTCATGGTGTGGCTGGAGCATTGTCAAACCTTGCCTCTTCCTGGGAGGGACTGGCCCTGCTTCTGTCATTGCAGGAGTTAGATGAGGCTTTCAGAGTGATACTTGAACCTTTCTGCTCCAAGTGGTCATGATTAAATTATGTGGTTGATATAATTTGAAAAAGCTAGTTCATATTAAAGAATTGATCTGTTGTGATTGTACCTTCTGTGTCAGTACTTATTGCTCTCTTGGTACATGCTTTTCATAGTTTTGATTGTGAGGATTGACTCCAGAGAATCCAAATGTGGCAAATATTTTCTTTATCACCATGGGGAGGGCATAATTTCTTTTTTATTCACCATGTTATCAGAAGGATTTTTGAAGTATTCATGGCATTGTAGAAAAAACTAATGTACATAAAATAAAAAACTAAAATGTAAAAAATTTAAATAGGAAGATTTTTTTTCACTGTTTCAGAACTCATTTCTATATAAATACAATAGAAATAGAGGTATGCTGCAATTCATACAGCAAATATACATTTGTTTTTGCCATATACATTTGTTTTGGTTTTTTCAATGGACAGTTTGAGAAGGAGTCTTTAAAGGATGTGAGGTAGGCTTTGTGTTCTTGTAGAAAGTCTTTCAGGCACACAGATAAGGAAATTACTGTGCAGCTAACTGGTTTTGAGCAATACCAATTCTTTCATGAATGCAGTGTAGTAGTGATAGATGCTTAAGGTCACTTGAGATCTTTAGGAACAGTTCTAGAGGCTTTAAAGTAAGGCTTTATAAGGAAATAAACATTAGCAATAAACATAAAAGCTTTTAAGATTTCATTTTAAATTGTTTTCAATGGATGTATGTATATAAGAACACATGTTTTATGGCAGCTTTCATATTACTAAATGTAATTACTGGTTTGGGTTTCTTTGCCCTTCAAAGTTGAAACAAGCATATAGGTCAGATTTGTAGGTCAGTCAATGCAATTTATTCAGATGCTATTTTTGAATTTGCTAAAACAGAAAGCCACAGTATAATTTGTAGTGTTATTACATTAGTCATGAACTGACAGACAGAAGGAATTAAGGCTGGTGCTCAGTCTGTGTCCATGATTACATGAAGCACCCATGCCAGGTGTCTGACGTCACGTTTTCTTCACCTGCTCATAGCCTAATTGTCTTTGTCATCTTGGCAGAGGATGCAGCAATCCTGCAATACATAGGCATTTTAATTTCCTCCTCCCCTTTTTGAACCCTAAAAAAGGTTTTGTAGAAGCTAAATGTGGTGTTATAGAAGTAATCATTGTAATATCTGCATTGACATTCCAGAGTGTATAATCAATATTAATGCAGGTTTTGAGGAAGCTGTATTTTTGTGTGCTGGCCTACCTTACACAGACTGGAAATAGATATATTTCAGGATTCTTATAGAAAATGGAGAAGAACACGTGTTCAGTTAAGTACATACTCTGTTCTTCCTTACATGCCTTTCTTTTTGCTAATTGCTGAACTATTACTGCTTTGTGCTAAGAAGTTTATTTGGGCATTCTCATAATTTAATTTACTACTTTAAGATGTGTATCAGCAATAGCCAAGACTTTTTAAGGTAATAGTATCACTGCACTTGTCTGGTCAAGAGATGAATGTTTACTGTGCTTTGACTTCATCATGTTGGGATGAAGGTGATGACTCTGTCAATTTGTGGTTCTTGCACAAGACCTGCTGTAGCCAAGTTGCTTTGTTTCATCCTCAGCAAAGATGGGGCTTGTTTGAGTGCTCTGAGCAGCCTTCTGGCACAGAAGAGACATGAGGCAGAACTAGCAGTTGGTACTCATCCTGGAAAAGTATAGGCAGGGGTAGGAATGTGTGACAAGTGCTAAGAAGAATGACATTCCTTCAGGTAGGGAAGGGAGGAAAAGCTGGGCTGATGGCAGAAGCACAGGAATTTTTCAAGAGGGTGTAGGCAGGGTGTGGAAAAGTGGAAGCAGTATGCTGGACATGAGCACTAGAGCTGGATATTCCCAACGCACTGATCTTTACAGCAATGTCCAGCACTTGGTCTGTGAAATATCTGATAGTTAATTTCACAAGATACTTTGCTAAAATATAAATTGAGGTGTGTCTTTGCAATATAAGACAAGTAAAAAAGCTTTTTTCTTTTTGATGATGGTTTTACCAGTTGCTGCCCACCTGTAATGGGCAGGGATATCATGGCCTTCATATGAGGATAATATATAGTTGTGTTTGAGAATTGAGCTCTTAAAATCTTGCAACTGTGGTCTGGCTCAGATCACTATTTTAAATTTAGTAACTTTGTATTTCAGGTTCAGAAGCCTTTTGTCAGGGTTTTAGCTGGAACTTTATTAAAGTATTTTGTTGATTTCATTCTTGTAATCTTTATTAAGAAATAGAACTTTTAAAGCTATAAACCTGTGTGTTCTCCAGGTAAATGTTTATAGACATCTAAGACATCTTGATCTTTCTACTTTTCTTTAGATTTTTTTTATTATTTTGGTTTTAATACCTTGGTGTTTGTCTCTGTGTGGCAGGTAATGCAGGCAAGGGTGAAATGGGGGAGGAGTTGTTATTTTAATACATAAAGGATGGTAGCTGAATTTAGCCAGCTTCCAGGGTTGTATATGGGTATGATCTATCTTTCTGTCTGGGAAATTAAAACATATATTCTTTGTTTAGGAAACCTGCAGGGGAGCCCTGCCTGTGAAGAGATGACGTGTAATGTCCCCCAGAGCTCGGGAGCCTCTGAGGACACCGACGGGGCCCAGGAATGGGCGCAGGAGCGTGAGCGACAGGGAACTTTTGTGGGATTTCCACAGGACTGTCCTGTTTCTGTGCTGGCTCTAGCCCAAGCTGGCTTTGTTTATACTGGAGAAGGTGACAAAGTGAAGTGCTTCAGTTGCCATACAACTGTTGAAGGATGGGTGCCTGGGGATTCTGCAGTTGAGAGACACAAACAGCTTGCCCCCAACTGCAAGTTTATTACTGAATCTGCTTTTCTGGAAAGTGACATGGATCCTGTTACCCAGAACTACCAGAATAGAACTGAAAATGGTACCAGCAATTCAGCCCTCCCATGTGCTCTGGATGACCCTGATGTGGAGGCAGATTACCTTTTGAGAACCAGGCAGGTTGTGGATATGTCAGATAGTTTGTATCCTAAAAATCCTGCTATGTGCAGTGAAGAAACAAGATTAAAGTCTTTTCACAACTGGCCCCTGAATGGCCAGCTGACACCACAGGAATTAGCTAATGCTGGATTTTATTATACAGGTGTTGGTGACCAAGTGGCATGTTTTTGTTGTGGTGGAAAATTGAAGAACTGGGAACCCGGTGACAGGGCTTGGTCAGAACACAAGAGGCATTTTCCCAAATGCCTTTTTGTCCTGGGCCGGGATGTAGGAAATGTTTCAAGTGAATCTATTCCTTCTGAGCTTGGTATAAGTGGTCTGAACAATGCACAGCACCCAAGGAATCCCTCTATGGCAAAATATGGAAAACGTTTACAAACATTTTTGTCTTGGATATATCCTGTTGACAAGGAGCAACTTGCAGAAGCTGGGTTCTATAGCATAGGTAAGCCAGACCTTGAAATGACTAATATATTTTACAAAGAAATTGCACATGATGTTATGGAAAAAAAAAACAGTTTTAAAAATTTTTATATGGAACAATGTGGGAAATTGTAAGGTTTGTAAAGGTTTGTAAAGAAGAAATAGCTGGCTTCTGATTGTGATAGCATGAATTATGACATCTGTATTGTCTCACTCTTCTCATGAGACTGAAAATGGAATAAAAGTTTTTAAAATGCCTCTCAGTTGCTCCATCTGTGGGTCAGAAAAGGGCATTGTCCAACAAAACAATTTGCCAGAATCTCTTTACTCTTTAATCTACTTTTTTGGTTCTTATGTAAAATTGCATACATTGTATCAAGTATCTTTACTAGCAAAGCATGGACTTGATCATAAATTTATTCTTAGCAGTAAAACAACCAAGTATGGTTTTTTGCCTGTTAAAACCTTTATAATATGTCTTTCACAGTGACAGTTATTTGAGTAAATAATTTTTAAGAAACAAAGTGCTATCCTCCAGACCTTAGGTATAAGGAATGGGCCTGTGGCCTGTACAAAAGCCTGTGAACAAGGCAATCCAGAATGCAGGTTGTGTGCCATTTTAGTTAACAGGAGTTTGCATTATCATGGCATGTGACACCCAAAACCAGTGAATCCACTAGTGCCTACTTTATGAAGACAGTGGTACCAGTAGAAGAGCTTTTGCACTTTGACATGTAGGGTATGATTTGGATAAGGCACCATCTCTGTGCATTGGTTTCTAAATTAGGTGGAATTGCACAGTACCATTAAAGCCCTTTGAAATTCCCCACTGAGAGATACTGTACAAGTGCAAAGTGTTGCTCTTACTCAGTCACAAGGAAAAGGGGATTATCTGGGGTAATTTCTTGCTCTCATCTTACTTGACTTCTCTCTTAGTTGGTCTCAGAACTTTATAGTATAATTCTGTTTATTTTACTTGTGGCCATAAATAAAATCTTTGCTATATTCCTGTGTAGGTTATAAATGGGCAATATTTGTACCCACTAGAACTATTTTATTGATTTCTCCTTGGGTTCATGAAAGTACCAATAGATCTGTATGGTGGAGTTGCACTAATTGGGCACCAGCTTATCAGACTGAGGGCTCTTCAGGTGACTTCTGTGAAAACCATTCCCTGTGGCCTGAGAAGAATTTAACTCTCTATGGAAACACCACCCATACCTCCTCTCATTCCAATAAAAACAATATTTAAGCAGTTTCTGGGGCAGTCTTGGATCACAGTAGGCACAGAGCTAGAACAGAGAGGATGCAGTTCTCCTCAGCTGGTTTTGCTGTTGCTGGTTAGGGCCTGTTGATCTTTATGGGAAATAGAGGACCACAAAAAGCCACGTAAACATCTCTCATTCTTTGTGGCAGACATCTTCAGGCCTTGTTTACCATTGGATTGAGCTCCATGATAACAGATTATTTTCCGCTTTTGTTTTTTTATCTGTATAATTACTTACTAAAATAAAATTCAGGAAATTTGCTTCTCTTATTTTGTGTTTCTTTAAGCTCAGTTCTCCCCTGAACATTTGTTTCAAATCATGTGTGTTGTCCTCTGTTAAAATGGAGTTGTTTTCAATTGAAATTGTAAATCAGTAAAAGAAATACTTCTTTTCTTAACGTAACATTGTAGTTGAAAACTTGGTATTATGCCTGCACAAAGTATGCAACTTTATTCTTGTGTGTTTCCTCAGGTAATGGTGATCATGTTGTGTGTTTCCACTGTGGTGGAGGATTGCAAGAATGGAAGGAAAATGAGGACCCTTGGGATCAACATGCCAAATGGTTTCCTGGGTAAGGTATTCCTTAGTGCTTGCTTGGTGTGTGTCTGAGCCTTATTTACAGTATATTGCATTTTAATGACAGAGCATACTAATAAAGGCTTGAGAAGGTTGATTATGGTTTAATACTGTTTAGATTTATGCAAATAATTTTGTCTTATTTGTAGTATTATTAAAGGGAAGATATGTATCTGGATTTAACTGATGTTTGTTTGCTTTGTCAGCAAGAATTGTGTGGTTTTGTCAATATGTATCTGAGGGGTTTGCTTGTTATCAAAGTGCTACATTGTAATGGTTGTTTTAATAGCTTTGTATATGTAAAAGTTTGTAACTTATACAAGATACAAAATGACTAAACAGCTGCCGCAGAGCAAACAAACCTGAAGTGGGTTAGTGGCATGGAATATAGAATATAGTTCTCTCTAATTTGAAAGGATTAAGGATTTCAGACAGTAGTAATAGTAGTAGTAGCAGCAGCAGAAGTAGTTTTTAGAAAGACTGCCAATATTGCCTAAAATCTGTTTTGAGGTTTTGCACATCAGCCTCAGTGGCAGTGTGTCAGTCCATAGCAGCTGTCTGTTCCTGAAGGTGAAGGAACTGCTGGAGCTGGAGAACTCTTGTCAAGGAGTTATGGCATTCCCTAAATCTTCTGGTAGGGAAGAGCTCTGCCCAGTGGCTAAGGCTGGCTGGAAAATAATGGAAAAAAGCATGGAAGGCACCTGTTTCACCAGTGAATGTTTGCTTTGATTGTGAAAAACTAAAAGAACCAGCTTTTTAACATAGTGTTTGTTTTTCATTTGAGTGAGCCTTTAGAAATCTGTCATGAGCTCTCATGGCCAACAACTCTTTAAGCTTTCTTTTTCACCAAAAATGTGGGAAAGATAAGTATTGTTTAAGTGTTCTTAGAAATATTACAGTGACATCACAGAGGTTGACTAAACATTTAGAGATTTTAAAAGCAGGGGATCTGTATGATGTAGGAAATTTGTCAAAGCTTCCATAGTTATGTAACAAATTTTTGCTGCTAATGCACTTCTATTAAATCTAAATATTCTTATTTTTAGGTGCAGATTTGTGAGGAATGAAAAGGGGATAGAATTTATAAATAACGTTCACTTAAAAGATGGATGTAGGGATTCAACAGTAAGTTTCTTGCTTATTAATAATTTTGTTAAAATAGAAAAAATAAACATAATTTTTATATGAAGTTACCTTTTAATTACATGCCTGTCATTTAATCCACCTGCTGCCACTTTGATTGGCAGGAAGTGAAAGAATTGCAGTATGTGTTGGCTCTGTCAATCAGAGTGTAGCCATCTCCCAGTTCTCCATAGCCTGGGTTATGGATCACAGCCAGGGCACCTTGGGAACGTTGGATATTGGATACTGAACAGGTGCCATTTGTTTTATAGCCTGGGAGCCTAAGGTTGATGATGAATAATAGCAGATACATTTTCTTTTCTTGTTGGTAGAACATTGTTAAACTTGTGTATAGTCACTAAAATGTAAAATTATAATGTTTTAGAATTATTTTGTAAACTAAGAATTGTGTACCTATGGTTATTGCAGAGATGGTTTAAAATTATAACAAAAAACTGATTGTGTCATTCGGAGCAGATTAAATAGTTTTAGTCACTAAAGTAACTTGAGATCAAATAGCTATTTTTTAATTTTGTAACTGTATGTATTTCCTTCTACTTTCTCCAGAATTGTAATTTTGTTTTTTTATATTTCACTTTTAGACAGAAGCTGCTGAAAGGACAATAATTCCTAAAGGTATCTGTTTAAAACAAACGGCTTCCCCCTATTTTGGAATATCCATATTTGAATGTATAATGACAGGAAAGGTTAATTTTAAGTCTTAGAGCTAGTGAGTGTGCATCAAGTATGGAATTAGTAGTGCTGTGAGATGAGTACTAAATACTGACCAGAAACAGCCCTTCTTCATGGGCAGGAAGAGTTGGTCTGTCCAGTGGCAAGGACCAGGAAGCTGAGCAAGCTGAAGTAGTTTATTATGTCTTCCAGAATTACACGTTCCTGCAATGCTTTTCACAAATACCAAGCAATAAAAAGATAAAACAGTCAAAAGGGTAGGAGGAGGCCAGTCAAGCAGCTTTATCCCAGGGAATGGGAGCTATTGATAGTAAGAGTGGGTACACAAAACCTGCTTAGAAATCTCTCCCGTACTGCTCATTTATGAGAGTTAAAACAAAAGAACCTTTTTAAAAACAAAAAAAAAGTTTTTGTTTTTAAAAATTAAAAATTCAAAAGTTTTGCTATTTGAACAATGTTGATAAGTAAAAGGAAGGGGAAGGCCCAACAAGTGGTTTCCCAAAGTGGTGTTGTGTCTTGCCATGGATAGACCCACTTGCTTGTTGGTGGTGCTGTGCTTTGATTTTATAAATTCAAATTATTTGTTGGTTTCTCTCAACACATGTATGGGGATTTTTTCCTTCTCTGAACTGAATTAAAATTGATGTAATGTTACTTATCCATTGTGCCTTTTTGGATGAATGTCATTTAACTTTCAGCTACAAAATTTGTGATGGTAGTTATATGAGACGTTATTTATTTTGAAGTAGTTGATTTGAACAGCAAATTTAGGAGGATTTCTATAATATAAATAGATGAGGGGAGACTGGGAAAGCTAGGATAGAAAAAAACCTCAAATCTGCAGTCTTTACAATTAGCAAAATTCTCAAATTGGAAATACGGTTCCTTTGATTACATATTTGTTTGCAAATATGTGTCTTAGAGTACTGTAGTCAATACTGTCAGATAATCAGATTCATCGTTCTTAAAGTGTTTTTGTTTTGTTTTTAATTTCTTGTTTTAGATGATCTCTTACAGAATCCTTTGGTACAAAGTGCCATAGCCATGGGTTTCAGTTTGTCTGAGATTAGGAACACCATGGAAAAGAGATTGCAGATGACTGGAGAAAGTCACACATCTGTTGAGGATCTGGTAGCAGACTTAAGTGCTCATAAAGAAAATACAAGGGATGAAGAACCAAATGAAATCCCAGTTGAGCAAGATGAGCTTATTCAGTTACAAAACCTCTGTGTGTACTTTCATATCAGTTCTTTAGTCTGTGAAATATTTTTTTAATGTTATCTGTTTATTCTACCCTCTGATTCCAGTCTTACCTATGGTAAATGTACAGTATTGTAAATTAGATTTAAAGACATTTGGTTTGGGACATTAAAAAAAAGAAAAACCAAAAAAAACTGAACAGAGTGTTGAAATATTTGAGTGTAGCAGCATTTATAAATATCATCTCTAAAATAAGTAGTATTGGTATCTCACAGGTGTGTAACAGTGACAGACTAGTGTGCTTCTGGTAAAGGTTGTGTGTGCTAAAAAAAGCCAAAGTTGTTGTGACAATAATATTTAAAAATAAAAGCAAGAATATAGTTAAAAGACAAACTGTAGATGTGGCAAAGTGAAATTGACTCAGGGACACGCTGTCATATTTGGCGTATTCAATGTGAAAAAGACACAGAGGGGGAGTATTTATTTTACAGTATATCATTTTGCTTGGGGCAGAAGTATTTTTGTTCTTGGCCAGTAAGAACAAGTGTGCATCTAAATGGTGTTTCTGTTCAGTTATTTATATTCCACCTTTGCTGGGACATGCAGGTCATGCTCACAAAGCCCTTGTGGTGCTCCCTGCAGATAGACCAAATGCAGGAGTTCTGATTCAGGAGACTAGTAATTTAAGACAAGCATATGGGTGAATTCATGGGGAGGGCAAAGACCATCTGGTTGGCATGATGAGCTGAGATCTTACCAACCCACTCTTTTTAATAAGATTTTCAATAGGGCATTGTGGGGGAAGAGGAACTTGCAGTGCAACTGGACCTTATTTTGGTGGTTGGCTGTGCAGAGCTTCCCCCAAGTGGCAGGGGAAGGTGTCTGAATTTGGTATTTTCAAATGGGGCATATTGGAATAATAAAGTGCTCATGTATAATGCCATATTGATTCTTTCTGTGTTACAGATTTTAAGCTTTTTGAAGTATGGCCATTTTGAAAATGGGGACAGGGAAGGAAGTCACGTACTCATTTTGTTATTGGGAAAACTCAGAAAAAGAAATAAAATCCAAATGACTTAACTAGTAGCAATGAGCCTTTCTTTCACCTTCTACTCAAATTTTGGGGAAATTTTGTCAGAGAGAGGTCTGTGAAAAGAATGGTTCCTGATTTCAAGCTCTTACCAATACAGGTAGATGTACTCCCTGCTTGCCTTGGCCTGGGAGATGTAATGGGATAGAAGGGGAAATAAAAAAGAGGAT
Organism: Geospiza fortis; assembly: GCF_000277835.1. NCBI lineage: Eukaryota > Metazoa > Chordata > Aves > Passeriformes > Thraupidae > Geospiza > Geospiza fortis. Next base: position 2,146,375 of record NW_005054314.1, read on the forward strand.
TCCATGCTGCAGCTAGGATTCCTCTCTTGTAGTTATTTTTTGTTCTTTTTAAGGGTGTGACCTTTAAATCATATGAAGAACACCTTGTCCATGTGTGTAAAGAGAAAAAAAAAGTGAGATCCAATGGTAGTAAGTATGTTAACTTGTTTTTATGTGTCTATTTTCCTTAGACCTCAGTACTGAAGAGAAGTTAAGACGTTTGCAGGAAGAAAAGCTCTGTAAAATCTGTATGGCTAAGGACGTGTCCGTTGTCTTCATTCCCTGTGGTCACCTAGTTGCCTGTAAGGAATGTGCTCAATTGCTTAATCAATGCCCTCTGTGTCGTAAAGATATTATGAAAATACAGGAAATTTTTATGTATTAGTGAAATACACAGCACTGTGGATGCAAATGTTTCCTGTTTTATTACTTGAAAAATGTGTAACATGTGTAACAAAATGGAAAAAATGCAGTTAATTCCAGACTGTAACCATATGGCAGGACTTAGATTTTTCTGCTGTCAAACTCTACACATTTTAACACTTTACAAATTATTTTCCTTAAGTGATTTTTTTGTATGTAAAAAGCAATATGTATGAAAGGCAAATATGTATATTTTGTAACTTCAGTTCATAGACCTGATATGGGAAAGCCCAAGTAATGTAAACCTTTATTTATGTGCTCATTGCTTTGCTTCACTTTGGTAGGACTCTGTATGACTGAAGTTTGTGCAAATAGAGTTTGTACGAAGAGCCTGTCCCTATATAAAATTTGTAAATTAATTCATTCAAAATATAATTGTATACATGTATATTATACTTGAGATTTTAGCTTTTTAAAAATATTATGTAGGATTGAAAATAGTCTCTTTTTTCTGTAACTTTGGTTGTAACATAATTCAGACAATACACATAAACCTGCTGCTGTAACCTTATGGTTACTTCTGCTACATTTTAGGTTTGTCTGTTTTAATTTCATTCCTGTCTCCCTGTCTATTTTTCTGGTTCAGATGTATAAATGGTCTTCAGTAAGCTGATTTTGGACATCTGTTTTTCATGAAGTTCCATCTTTATATAAAATGTACATTAATTTTATTGGTTAAAGGGGAACTCGAGAAATTAAGGAAATTCTATGTACCCTGTGCCTTTCATGAGAGGAGGCACATTTTAAAGTTGCCCCTTATACAAAAAGATGTTGAGTTTGACATTTTTCTCATTTGGCTTTTTTTGTAACACAGCATCATCCTAACTGATTTATCTGCAAATACTTTGCACTGCTTCATAACTTATTTTTTCATAGGAGAAGATTAAACTTTATCTCCTAGAAAATGCTTTTTTAAAATTCACTAGCAGTACTAGAAATCTTTCATTTTTGTTCATGTCAGTTTGCAGAATTTAAATTTAAAACTTAAGAGCTATTCTAATGAGAGCCACCTTAAAATATTTAAACTATTTCTTGCTGGACTGATCCCCCATTTCTGATTTTGAAAGTATCACAGCTTTGTATTTAAGTATAGCTGTTTTATGATCACTGCTTGATTTTGTCACTTCCTTATTTTGTGGAACTACTGCTATTTTCTGTGTATATATTTTTGAGTTCTACACACTAAGGTTTAGAATATAGAATATAAGGAACAGAGTTTTTCATGTTATTAAAGTTCTGAATACACAGAAATATATTATCTACCTTTTCTATTTTTTTAAATCTCTGCTGTGTAATGGTATGAATATTTAAAATAAAGTGCAACCCAGATGTTTCTTGATCAGTGTATTTGATTCTCACATTAAAAAAAAAAACAGAAGGCTGCTTTCTGTTGCTTTTTGTTTTGTAATTAAATTAATTAATTTAACCTGAGTGTTATTAAGGATAATAAATATATTTTAATCTGAGACAAAATAAAATCTATTGTTTGTATAGATTAAAGTTTGTTAATTATAAATCTAACATTAGTTTTGCTATTTTTATGGTTGAATTTGGTCTTGGGAATAGATGATGACTAGAAATTAATGAAGAATTCAGTTTTATTTTGCCTTTCTGTTTCAGATAATTCATGCATACAGGGACTTTTTGGGACAGATATGGACTGGCAATCCTGACAGCTTTGTTCCAAGCTCCCATTCTTACCTACAGGGAGGGTCTTCTGTCCATATCAAGGGAAATGGGGGGGGTTGTTAGCCTTGAGCTGCTGTAGCTTGCCAGAAATAGCTTGTTTAGTTAAGGCTGCACCCGTGTGCTGCTGACTTGTTGAAGCAGATGGTTGGTTACCTAAGCTTGACCTGAGTCATGTGAGAGAGGCTGGATCAGCTGGATCCAACCCACAGGCTGCAGAACCTGGCAGGCAGCTCAAAGTCCTGTCTGAGAAAGAGCTGGACCAAATTTAGCTTAAACTGTTGCAAAACTAAATCTCAGCAAGGAGGTGATTTGGGGTGTAAATGTAGTATGTAAATTGTCTGAGAAAAGCTGGGAAGTAGGTCACACACACAACCTTCTACACTGCAATGGAGAGCAAACACGTTGTCCTACATTGCATGATTGCTTCATGGTAAAGCTTGTTAACTTTAAAAAGGTTTGTATTTTTAGATACATATCCCTTACTGCAACTTTTTCATTAATATTATAAAAGATACAGCTATATAGCAATTCAAATTGTAATCACTTAGGGACATTAAAGGATTAAAAGCCTTTTAGTGAGATGTCAAAATAAAAATGACAAACTCTGTAGGTTTAGGGTTTTTTAAAAAAAAACTATAATCAGAGTTCTATTCAGACTAAATGTGAAAAAATAATTAGCATAGTCATCAAATTCTGACAGCTTGAATTAGGAAGACTTTTTTTCAATTTATGCTGATTTTTAGTATCTTAAAGAAACAGAAGAAATTCCATGGCCTCTAATACTGGGCTGAGTGTTTAAAGAGACAGAAATGAAGAATGCAAATAAATGGAGTGGAAGCACAGGGGCTTTGAAAAGGAGGTTAGCAGCAGGACACAGATGCCCTGGAAGTTGATTTTTTTGAGTTTCTTGGGAGCTGTGCAATATGTTCAAGTATCTGTGTTCAGTAACTTTCTTCTAGTGGCTTCTGTGTAGTATCTTTCTTTTATGTTACTTGTAGTAGCAGAACTACTTGCTACTCTGGATATATGAGAGATTTACAAGGGTTTTCAGTAAGGTCCTGGAGGTGTGTTGCTTAGAAAGCATGGGAAGTGCATGGCTTATTTAGAAACAGAAGGCTAAAATAAGAAAACCCAAAGAGTTGATGTTTTTGTTATGTGTGGAGCTTTTTCTCACTGCCTTGCAATGTGGGGTCTGAAACACACAGACTTACTTTACTCTGCTGATTGCAGCAGCTTCTGCCTCTACAGCTTGGAGCTGTCTGGACTTTTTAAAAATTCATTTTGAGGCTTGATCTTAAGCTCAAAATACAATAAAAACTTCTTAAATTATTATAGCTTGGGGATTGGTTGTTGGTTCGTTGGTGGGGTTTTTTTGGTTTTTGTTTTTGGGTTTTTTTTCAATTAGAGTATTTAAATATCCATTTTAACATTGTCTGGTTAGTTTCATTTTGACCACAGTTCTTCAGTGGGATTTTTTGTTGGCTGTATGTACAGTCTGAAGCTACAGGACAAACAGTCCGTTGAAGTTTTCAAAGTGTTGCTGTTAATCTGCATGGGTTTTAGAGTTACCTTTTCTATTTGTTTTTATTGTAATTAACAGAAATGTAAATATAGTGGGTGGTTGGAATTGAATTATCACTGGGTGGAGGTTAATGCAGGCACTTGAATATGGTGTTCATGTGAAACCAAGCTGCAGTGGTCTTCTCTAGGATGGAGCATTGCCAGGGGCAGTGACCTTTGCTGCTGAGGTCTTCAGGAACTACTTGGAAGAGAATCTGCCTTACAAGGTGTGCAAGTTCAAGCACCTGATGTGTGAAGGTCAGCTCTTCATAGAGCAAAGGAGGAGCTGGAGGTTTTCTGGCTTTTGCAGTGTATTCCTGCACAGAGGATCTGAACAGTGAGTTGTTACACCATGCTCTTTGTTACCCTCTGTGTTGTGCACGACTGACTCCTGTCAGCAATGCCAAATGCCAGAGAAGGCTGGAGAGGTGCTTCCAGTGCTGCCTCTGAGCCTTCTCCTGTTGGTCTTGTGCACAGCAGCTGGATTGGCCTCATGGCTTGTGAAGGGTGCTGGTCCCCTTCTCCTTAGGGTCAGTCTACCCACATGCACCTTAATTCCTCATGGAGGTATGAGTGAATACTCTCCCTCCTATCAGTTTTTTGTGTGGTTTATATGCATGAAATTTTACTGAGTAGCTTGAAATCTTGATCAAGGAAATCTTTCCTCCCCCCTGCTCCTGCCATGACTTCACACTGATTCAGGTTGTTGAAAGTACCTTCTCATCTTGGCAAATGCCACTGTGTCATGTCACTTCAACAGCTTTACTGATGCTGCTGTACAGCAATGAATGTGCTGTAATTATAATGTGGCTTTCTGTGAGAATGCAAAATGGCTTGTGATGATAAACGATCTCTGTTGAAATTCAGATTATATCTTCAATTTTTTCTTAACCATGAATTCCTGTTAAGCAATAGTGACAACATTACAGTAAATCTATATGTGTTAACTCAGAGAACATGGTGGCTCTGTAACTAACTTCCCAAGAAACTTGCTTTTTCCTAAAACAGGAAAGAAGATGGTATATATTCATTTATGAATGATTTGGATAAACAAAACCCCAAGAAAAATCTGGGACAAAATGGTATTAATTATATTGTGAGTATATAATATTTAAAGCTGATCAAAAACTATTTGGTTGCCTTCAGATAATTACTAATTTACAGTTTTATAGCCTAGATAGCTATTGTGTTAGCTGAGATAAATTTCTTGATAAGTAATAATTGCTGGAAATGTATTGGAGAGATACTGGAATTAGTTTTGCTCTCAGATGGAAAAATGGTGCTTACTATCAAAAAATGAAACACACATTTACAGAGTCCCACTGTGAAAACGTCTAGAAGAATCATTACAATAATTGCTGAAAAGCCAGGATTACTGTAAGTGTGTATGGTCACCTTCAAATTTTGGAGAGTGAATTATTATAGCCTTCAAAGATTACCAAGACAGCATTTAAATGTATTCATGTCTTTTTGATTTTATATTGTTAGATCTTGCTGTAAAACTCTTGACACAATTTCTCTTAGGTACCTTAATTTTGCAGTGTATGATGAGAGTCACCACTTAAGCCAAATAGTTAATCTTCTGAATACAAGCTTTTCCACAGTGGGTGTCAAGTCACAGGCATGTCTTCCTTTTAACTCTTGTGTTACAGAGAGAAGCTTCTGAGTCCAGGACTGGCTTTACCTCCCTGTCCTGCATAACTGACCCATGTGATGTCACTGGAGTCAGTATGGGAGCTCTTACTGCAGGGTACAAGCACCAGAAAAGTAACTCTTGCTTCAAATGGGTGTTTTACAAAACAGATGTACGAAAAATCACAATTGGACGTCTGCATCACAATTTAGGACTTTTATAACTTCATCAACGGTTGATTTCCTAAAGGCCTAATTGGCAATTGCAAGTTTCTTTTAGGAAGATCCATGTTCCAGGTTGGAAGCTTCACTTCTGCTAGGCCCACAGCTGGAACCAGAGGTACAGGGAAACGAGAAGTGGGGGCTCCCTGGGGGACTGAGAGTGGGACTTGCTGTGTTTATGGTGAGCATCCCAGGTGTGCCCTTTGCCACAGAGGGGAAAACACTTCCTTCACAGCTGCTGGCACTTTGCAGGACTGCTACTGTCACACTCAAGAAAGTTACACCCTGAAAAAAGTATTTTTATCTTAACGGTTTTGAACATCTGTGCAGCCCCCAACATGTCATAAACTGTTGTATTCCTTGCCACTTGTTATGCATTGTGCCATTTATAAAAACCTTTAATCTCAGCTAATGACACCATCACACTTTGCTTTGCTTCCACCACCCACTGTGTCAGAGTTGAGGCAGCAGAAAAGGCCTTGAGCTCCAGACACAACTGGCAATAGGGGAGTGACTTGTGAGAAACACAGTCTGAAAGAAACCTTGAAGCTGGTTGATGGTGAAAACTAAACCAAAGGAAACTTGTGTTAGGGACAGACATATATAGAGGATCTTGGAATGTGATAGGTCAGCCCCAGAAAACCGTACAAATTAATCTGGAAGAGTTAATCTGTTCCTTGTCTTTATCTGTCAATAACAACCCCCCATTGCCTAGACTTCCCCTTTAAGCCCCTAAGTTCCAGCCTCACTAATCTGTGGGGAAAAAACCAACAAGGTACATGATCCAAATCTTGTATTTGCCTGCACAGAGTGCTGTCCCATATATTTAATAGAGGATTTTCTTCAGAGCTTAAACACAAAAATATTTACTTTGTTGTTCATAATTGTTTTGCTCTATGATCCTGGGCAGAAGTTGAGCTGAATAATGTTGTTTCTGTCTCACTTCCACTCTAATTTCACCTAACCACAAGCCAGCTTCTCACCCTAGCCCTTTTTCTGTCACACACTCTGTTCTTTGCTGCTTTTAAGGGAGCCCTGCCACTTACCTGGCTTACCCAGTTTGAAACATGTCTCTCTGGTTCCTGTACTTCCTCCTCAGACTTTGTCACTGATGCTGTCACAGTGCCTGACTCATAAAATGGACCTTGATTCATGGTCCCTCTGCCTGGACTTAGCTACAGAACACAAATAATGTCTTGCCTGTCTTCAAAAACTTCCCTACATCTGGAAATTGGAGCACATTGTGTCCTGAATACAAGAGGGGTGGCCTGATTGGTAACACTTGCTCCTGTACCTAGGGTGAGGTGATGCCTCAAGTGAAAGTGGCTTGTCCTGCCTGCAGCCAGGGGAAGGGCTTTTCACTATTTCCTACCAAAAACTGCTGTGGCCTTTACAGCAGTTTGCTGAGGAACTTTAGAATTCAGCTAAGGGATTTTTCTCTCAAAGAATGAGACACAGAAAAAGTACCTCACTCAAACAGGGGAGCTCAGGGCTTTGGGTAACAAGTGGCACAGGGGACTGAGTAAAGCTGCTGCTCATAATGCATTTGGCAGGAAGGCATCTGCAACTTACTGGGATTCTGTTCATCTTTAGAGCTGATGATGAAGGGGAGTTAAAACTTCCTTTGTAGTGGTACAGGACAAATTGATTCTGTGCTCCTTCACAGAAGGAGCAGGCAGAAACTTACTGAATCAAAGAAAATTCAGACATGAGTTGGGTGTTCTGGAAAGACCTGGTGAGAAATAGGGGCACACAAGAGAGACTTACATAAATGGGAAAAGGAAGAAATTATTCACAGAGCAGGGAAAGACCTAAGGAGCTACCGATATGCAAATTATGGGAAAGTAACCCATTTTTTGGTCTTTATTTTTGTTTGTTATGTAATAGCTCATCTTCAAAAGGATTTAGAGCAGATTTCCCTGGAGTGACTAAGCCAGATTCAAAAATCTGGGGAAAAAATTTGACTGGGAAGACTGCTTTTTCCCTCTGTACCCATCTCAACAGACAAAAGGATGGTCATGGCTTATTCAACACAGGCCATCAAAGCTACCACCTCACCTTGGGACAAATCCAGTATACAAATTCTGGTTTCTTTTTCCAATTCTCAATAGAAAAGTCTTTAAATAAATAAATAAATTATTGTGGGTGCTGATGTGTTGTTGGTGAGTTTTTGTTGTTGTTGATGTTTGTTATTTCAGGTTTTTTGTTGTTTGTTTTTGATTGGTTGTTTTGTTTATTTGTTTTTTTAATAATACAAATGAGGAAATGGAACTGCAGAGGGGCTTCCTATTCTGCAGGAGAAAGAAAAGGAAGAAGCATGTAAAGAAAAGGAAGCAGCAAGAGCATGAATCTCCTGCCTGGGAAAATGAATCAGCCATCTGGCAGCTTGAGTTTATCTGATCTTCTCTCGTGGTGAACCTCTGGCCATTAATTCAGACACAGAATTGGTATCTGCCCTCTCCCTGCTCAGTTTCCTGTGTCACTGATCATGAAGCTCTCTTTGGATCAAGCATAATAACAGTGCCTGTAAAGTCTTTGTTAAATCCTCTCTTTAAATTGGGCTCAATATCAGAAATGGTGGAATTTGAAGCACCTAAAGAGTAGCTTTTTTGAAAAAGATTACATAGTCCTGTGAAATACTTTCTCCTAGTTTTTACAGAACTTCTTTTTTATCAGATATAAATCCTTTCTAGACAGGTCAGAATTTAAAATATCTCTTTTTCTTTACAATGCTTAGATAGCACTTTTTTATTTTAAATTTTTCATTGTATTGGAAAGGATGCTAGTATGCTAAAACTATACAGAAACTTCAGGATGGTCTTGTTTTTTTTTTTTTCCCAAAGTCTGAACTGATGGTACAAGCCCACTCTGGAACTGGTAGCTTAGAAAGAAGTGATGAGCTTGCAGAGGAACTGCTTTTCATCCCTGTTGTACCAACTGGAAGGCTCAGTCCCAGAAGCATGAGGTCTTCATGAGGAAAACGCAGGAGTCAGGCTCTTCAGAGAGCCAGTTTGGCCCCCTTAGAGGAGGAATCCTCACAGGGCTCAGTTGACTTAAGAAATTCCTGTCTTCTGGTCACTGGAGCAGAGCAGAAACTTTCCTGGCCTCAGCACAGCGCTCAGCACCTTCAGCTGTGCTGACTTCAGTGCTCTGCAGCTGTACTGGAACAGCTCAGAGAAATGATCTGGGCTGGGGCAATCAAACTTCAGAAAACAAATGTCCCTCTCCCCTTCTCCAATGAGGCAACAGCCTTGCTAAGACAAGGCTGGGCAAACAGCTGAATGAAACAACTGTGAGGGAGGACACTGAACTGCAGAGTGTGAAATCCTCTTAGGCAGGCTCTGTGACCAGGGGTGTGTAGTGTGCTGCTGCACCTGGAGCCGGGCTCTAGAGCTCTTCCATGTTTTGTCACAAGCAGAAAAAAGCAAATTCTGTCCTGTGAGTCAGGACACCCAGAAGTGTTATGGATCTGGGCTTCCAATGCCTGAGTCAGCTTTGGGAATGGGCTGAACTCTGCCATGGTATTGTCAGCACTTGCACACTCATTCAAAACCACACCTTAAAAACTATGTCATGTTTGCTTCACGTTAGGTAAGCACATTTACCTAAAACCTCTCAGCTGAGAGCTCGAGTGTGAACTGCAGTGCTTTTGGAATAGAACAAAATCCATGTGCTGTACATGTATTTCATGTACAGCTGACTGGAGCTGCCTCGTGTTCCTGCCAGCTCCTGCAGTAAACTGCTATAATCTTGCGAAGTTTTGGATTGGAGTTTTAATATGAATTATCCCTATTGTATCTCAAGCAGAAGGCACATTACTGGAATTCTGGGTGCAGGCAAAATGTTGTAGTTTATTTTTATGGAAAGGTTGTTTATATGGCAGCTGTCAGAAGTTGACTTTGTATGGGAAAGGTACAAAAGGATCCAGCTCCTTTCCATGTATTCCTAAATGTTGTTTTATAACAATACAGATAATTTTACATTAAGTGTAGTGGGGTTTTTTTAATACACAATTCTTCTACATTTTCCAGACACTATCAGATTAACATTAAAGATCACCAGCAGCACCTGTAGCTGTAACTGAAACCGTGAATACGTTTGTATGACTGGGCATTCAGGATGCTATTTTAAAGTGTTCCCTACCAGGCAGTCTTTCTGCTTTTTTTTTTTTCTTTTCTTTCTTTTTTTTTTTTTTTTTTTTTTTGTGTTTCCCCTGAACTTGACAGAAGGTGCAAACTATTCTGAAATGTGAATTCAAGCTACAGAACATAATTTATTTTTGTAAACCTGTCTCATGTGCCGACAGATTGTATCTAGTATTCCTAGGTGTCATCAGCTTATATTACACTGGTTTTAGTGTTTTTTTTTTAAATTTTATTTTAAACACTCCTAATCTGATCACGGTTTCCATTGTACGCATTATTTTCTCTGCGGGATGCCTCATCTTAGTTTTGAAAAGACTGGAGCTGGTGGATACTCTCCTCTTAAATACCCTGCCTTTGTTAGGCAGGTGAGCAGAGTAACTCGCTTTAGCGACTGCTTAGTTATGCTAACGCTGTCCCCAAAATTATAAGTAGATAGACACAAGAGGGTGATTAGAGCCTAATTACCAGGACAAAACTATTACTGTGCTGACTGATCTAAATATAATCGTACGTGGAACTATTCAGCATGAGCAATGTGCTTAGCATTACACAATAAAGTGAAAAAAAAAAAAAAACAAACAGGCGTCACAAATTGCATATCTGGTTACTTTAAGAATTCTGTGCTGCTTATGTGGATCGCTTTAGGTTCACATAATCCTCATGCAGGGAGAAATAAGGAATCCCACGAACGCTCATTTAACTGGGAGCACACGGGGCGATGGGCAGAAGCACAGCGCGTTTCTGGAGAACGGTGAGACCACGGGAGCTGCCAGCGGTGCCAGCAGCCCTGGCTGCCGTGCCCGAGATAAGGCACCCAGCCCC
>NW_005054314.1:2158267-2158452 GCF_000277835.1 Geospiza fortis
TTCCCCGCGCAGGGAAGTGCCGAGGGATCGGGGTTTGTCCCCTCAGTCTCTCTTCCCAGAGCTGGGGAACTCTGGCCGCCCTTCCCCGTGATTGCATGGGAGGGCTGGCGGAAGCGGGGCTCCTTCGGCCCGAGTGAGGATGTAGGTAGGGACTGACCTGCACCTTCCCCCCCGCCCCCACTCGC
>NW_005054314.1:2158670-2159505 GCF_000277835.1 Geospiza fortis
CTCGCCGGCCCCGGTGGGGGAGGGGGGCAGGAGGAGGAGGAGGAGGAAGGAGAATGCTTCTTACTGGGGGGTTTTGGCGCCACTTTTGTTTTAGATAGTGCTCCTCTGCCCCCTCCTCCTCGGCACGCACTGAACTGAGCTGAACCCTGCCCAGGTAGGAAACGAGAGGCTTTCGTGGTGTTTCTCTTTTCTGAGTGCTTATTTTTTCTACACGGATTAAAAAAAAAAAATATATATATATATAGATATACGTGTATATATAGATATGTATATATAGTTGCTGCGGTTAGGGACGGAGGGACAGAGGAGTGAGCGGCCGCAGATGGCTGGGCTGGGAGGCCCTGTTTTCCGGGAATTCCTCTCCCTGCCCGAGCGCATCCCTTGGTGCTGGGCGTGCTGGCCTTGGGGGCCCGCACCGCTGTGCTCCCGGCCGCGCTGCCTCCATGCCTTCCTCTGTTCTGCTAGCGTTGTATAATTCGTCTACCCCGTGGAAATCTGGGACCCACCGACCTCATTTTTTTTTTCCCTCTCTCCTCGCCCCCGCGAGCGGCCGTGGAAGCGATCGGGCTCCTCTGTCGCTGCTTTTATTTATTTATTGGACTGTCCGCGCCCGGCTCTCCTTTCTTGTGTTCCCACGGGATGCGGCGTTACGAGGTGACACAAAGTTTCGATCACCGCCGAGTCCGGTGTTGTAGTTACTGAGGGGGAGTGTGTGCTTGGTTGTTTAGTTTGGTGTTGGGTTTTTTTTGTTTATTTGTTTGTTTGTTTGGGTTTTTAATTTGTTTTATTTTTAATTACTTTTTGGCAGCCCGGGTAGCGCTGCTGCCCCCTTCCC
>NW_005054314.1:2159701-2162673 GCF_000277835.1 Geospiza fortis
CGCCGGGTGCTGGGAGGGAACCGGCGGAAAACGCCTTTTGCATCGCTTCTCTGGAAGCCGTTGCACGATCGCTTTCGGGCGCTCTGGGAGTTTTGTTGAATCCTGTGTTAAATGACCAAGATTGAGAGTTCCTAGCGTTTCCTACAGCGAGGTGTTGCTCTCCAAGCATAAGTGTCCCTGTTAAGTCTCCCTGTTAACTCTTGGCAGTTCCGTCTCGATTTGTGATTGATTACTTCTTTCTCGTTCGTAGTGCTTCCCCATTCGAAACAACTTTTTCCGTTTTTCATAGTCTCTTTTCTTTAAATCAGTAGTCTATTTATTATTATTCCTGGAGTATTTATCTGGTGTTGACCTCTCCCAAGACTTATCCATGTGCAGGCTGGCTGATGGTGTGCAGAGAAATAAATACCACGAGTGATTGTGCAATTGACCGTCATTAATCTCTGTCATCTTGGTATCACTTGTTCATTATCCTCAACTCATAATTTTGTGGATCTGTCTTCCTGGTGATCAGTCACAAACTCAGTACCACAGATCTGGTATAGGGCTCTTTATTGGGTAACGTAGTTTGTTTTCTTTTATGGCACAATAACAGTTTCATTGCTAAATGAAACAGGGTGTGAGAAATGCATTGCTTTTAGCATAAACATGAATATTTTTTGCTGCTGAAAGCCTTGGAGGTCAACGGGCTGGAATCCCCACACTGTTCTGCTTAATCAAAGACTAAAAAAATTTCAAAGTTATACAAAGGAGAAAAATATCGATTGAATCTCATCTCTGACAAATAGATCTTGCTATGTAACTCATATGGCTCATGTTGGTCCTTCTTGCCAAAACCAGTGACATTTCATTGTGTTGTCTACAGGTGGGCTTTGTGCAACCTGTAACACAAACCCCTGAATTTGTGTTGCTGTTGTTTGTATTAAGTTAGCTGTAGTAAACTTAAAGTTGGCTGTTGTATAAGCTTAAATTCAACCAACCAAAAAACCCACAGGCATGGAACTGGGAGATACGAGAGACTTTAATTTTCTGTGATACTTCCTAGCCTTCAGATAACTTCCAAGTTATATACTTAGGCCAGAGTTATGCTTTTGGAGCTTTTTCATACATTTACCGTTTCAAGAAGATAATGCTGGATAAAGTCAATAACTAATGTAAGGACTTGTTAAACTTGTATTTAAGAAGTTAAGGTAAAATTTATGTACAGCTCTCATCTTTTAGATATAAAGTCTTGATGTTTTGCGACTGAAAACAAATTAATTTGAGTTGATTTAAATCAAGGATTCTGTAATATTTGAATATATCTTTAAAAAACTGGCTTCTGTGAACTGACAAAAAATTACTATTTCATAGCTTATTAAAATACTTAGTTTAAAAATGCATTATGTTACTTGAATAGCATTAATTTTATAAATTGGAGTAGTCAGTTAGCTGGTTGGTAATCTAACTCAGATTCCATAAATATGTCACATTTGAACTTTACGTGTTCAAGTCTTTCAACATTTGAAGTGATATAATTTTCACTTGGAAGGAGTGTAAATAGAATTGTCAGTTAAATACTCTCTAGGTTTATTTCATCTCACTATAACTTACCAGTAGCAACTGAATTATAAAAAAATAATGTAGACAGCTTCTCTTGAATATTACATGCTACTGCAGTCTCCTGTAGAAAATAGCTCCAGGCAACAAACCACTTGAAAGTTCCTGCTCTTGGTGGTGGGAGCAACTGTGTTAGACTTAGTTAAGTCATGAAATGATGTTGGCACATCAAAGCTTTATAAACTTTTTAAAATTAGATTGCTCTTTGTCACTTATGGCTCAAATTTAGAATGATTCCAGAATCCTCGTTTGTCATTTTCATTTGTGGTCTTACTGTCTCAGTTGTTTTGCTGCAGGCAAATATTTTAGGAGAGATGAGCTTTTCTGAGACTTGTGTGCCAGTAAAAACAGGTTACATGTTTTACAGAAACCTGAAATACTTCAGTTGATTATTTTCACCAAATAAGTCCCAGAAAATAAGCAAATATTTCTGCTTGTTACTTGTGCTTGTTGGTTGTGGTACTGGAATTCTGTGTTCTGTCAGATGAGACAAAGTTTCCAGCTTAGTGTGATCTCTGCCTACCATGGCCATTTCTTCTCTGACTGATTTGAAAACTTAGAAGAATACTGTAGGTGTGAATTTCCAAAATGGTACTGTTGGGTTTTGGTGGTGGATGTTGTTTTGTTTTGTGTTGTTTGTTTGTTTGTTCCTCCTTTTTCCTCTTTTCTGTTTTTTTTGATGTGTGTAATTAAGAAGACATACTGGATAGAGGAATATGTTGTCGATTTGGTCTCTGTCAATGAGATGTGAGAATTTCCAAGAGCATCATCTGGTTCAGTACTTGTTTTGTCATGGAAAGAAGTGATTGATAGCAGCCACCAACATACCAGTTTAATACTCTTAAATAAAAGCTTTGCTCTCTTTCTCAGCATCACTTACAACATTCATATTCTGAAAGCTTCATCTTATATGAGGATCATTGACAAAGAAGAAGAGTGATAATCTAGTCCTTGGGAAACAGAGGTGAGCAGGAAATTGGAGGTTTAGGCTGGAAAAAAAGCTTGCACACAGCAAATATATGGAGGAATGGAAAGAACTCTTTTTCATATGCATCACAAGAACTTAAATGGTGACATAGCCTATAGTTGTGGTTTCGATTCAGTGCCGTCCAGCGTTTTAGGTGATCTTCCCTTTAAACTCAAAGGCTGAGTGCGGATGAAAGTTCCTCAAGGTCCCGTAGTTTCCGGTCATTGGCACCGGCAGTCGTGCGGCGTGGGCTGCTCTGGGGCTCCTTTTCCCTCCTGCCGCTGCCGTCCTTTAGCTCCGCGCAGAGGTGGAGCGGGATGGGGCTGCGGGCGGATGAAACCCCGGTTCCGAGCGGGGCGCCCCTCCCGACCGGGCGCTGGGCGTGCCGAGCTCCCGGTGGGTGCAG
>NW_005054314.1:2162810-2168598 GCF_000277835.1 Geospiza fortis
GGGAGCGCCTTCGGTCACCCTGGCAGTGTCGCTTCTGCGGAGCTGCAGCTCTTGCGCCAGCGTTTGTTCGGCTAAAAGGCTGCTTTGAAGAGTACACCGGTGAAGCTCTTCCATGCAGTGAACAGGTTTCGTGTTTGGAGATTAGTACAGTCACTTCAGTTGGCTTTTTATGTTAGGAAAAAAAAACTGCTTTCAAAAAGTTCTGCATCTTTGTAGTTTAAGGGTAATAAGCCTTGGGATCTGATGTGACTTTTGACAAGGTCGAGTATTTACTTAAGAGTGATGTAGCAAAAACTCATTTTGAGAGTACAAGGTTAAAATTGTAGTTTTAATCCTATGCTGTTTTAGCTAGAATGTATTTTCCTTAAATATTCTCATCTTGAAGTTCATAAAAATCTGGTAAAGTTGGAAATTAATTTTTTTGTGAGAATAAATACAAAGTAAGGGCAATCTCTGAAGGTGACCCTCATTTAGATCATCATAGACAATTGTAGGACTGGTGTTGGTTTGTTGAATTTGGGAAGCTTGTATCAAGAAAGATGTTTCAGTGTTCGGTGGGTATCAACATATAAACTGTGTTCTTTTTATCTCAATCCTGTCAATTTGATGGGTGAGATCAAACTGAGACTAGACCAGAACCCTAGATTTAATGGTTAGGCCATTCCATTATTTCACAGAATACTCAATCAGTTTTTAGTATCTCTGTATTTCCAAGTTTTCCACTGTTTAATTTTCCTAGATCTGTGAGATCTTGGGTAGAGAAGAGGGGAAGGGAAACCTTTCACAACATATTTTGAGATCTTGCACCCAATTTTGGAGATAGGATTGTGGGAAAATTTGATCCCCCAGGGTACCCCTGTGGCTTTCATGTGGCACCTGGCTTTTCCTAGCCTTTACTGGCTACAGATTTGCATGGAGGAGCCCAGGACTAGTCTCTATTTAAACTTGTTTATGCCAATTTGAGTCAGAAATGAAGGACATGTAGGACTAGATTTGTGTGCAAATACCTCTTGTGTTATTTAGGGAAAATAATTCAGTGGTCTGATAACTGCCTTGTCCAGGTATATACTTCATTGTTGTCTATTCTGCACATTTTTTAATTGTGTAGTTAGCTGTGATTTCTGCCTTTGGAAGGCTTATTTTTGTAAAAGAATATGATCAGAAGAGGGAGTAGATGTTAGAAGATTGGCATATATAGCAGGGTAGTTTGTGATCTGTGATTGAGAGGCTGATCACAATACCTACCCAAAAAAGTATCTGAGAACATGTGTTGGTTGGTTTTGGGTTTCTTTGTGAATTTTTTTTGGTGGGTAGGTAAATGGTTTATTTTCTTATGGCTCTGAATTTAATGGCTTATTAGTCCTGCCCTTACACAACCTTATATGCATTTTACTTTTTATGCTTTATTTCAGTAAATGTTAGTTATTATATTAGAGCAAGGGAATATGTGTGACACTAGAAATAATGTTGTTTTCTGCAGCAGTTTTTTGTTACTGCTTCTGTATAGCTCTAGAGAAGAAAGTATTTTTGTATCTGTTCAATGGTTGATAGAACAAGCTGATGACTTCTGCTTGTGTTTTGAAAAAGGTCTCAAAAGGTGCCTGTTGCCATATAATGGATCTCTCTGCAGTGGTTTAGATTTATAAGAACTATAGCTGAAATTTTAGGGTTTCCTATTAACAAAATAATGAATCTGAATATACTGACATTTCAGAAAAGACAAAACATTCCTGAAACTACTGACTATTTGAAAAAGTAACAACTTAAGTGTGTATATTTTATTTAGTTGTGGTTGCATTCCAAGTTTGGCTTTGGAGTTGCTGCAAAGGTTTGGTGAGATGCTGCTTAGCTTGTGGCCTGTGGGTGATGTGGAGGACACCTGACCCTACCTGCAGGCTGCCCTCAGGTTCCTCCCTGCTCCAGTGGTACCTCAGTGCAGGCAGTGCAGGCACCATGTGCTGGACACTGCCCTGATGCTCCTGGGAGGGGTGTGCTGTGCTTGGTGAGCTCACATAGCGAACAGGAATTAATGCAATTATTTTCCTGTTGCTTAGGCCATATGAACTGGCTGCAAAGAGATGGGCATTGTTGATGGGGAGGTAATGTTGCAGTTCTTGGTTATGGCTGAATTGCAATTTTTTGCTGAACATAGGATTTTGGCCTCAGTTTTAAGGCCTTCCTTGCAGCATCCTATCTGGGCAAAAGAAAATTGACTTCTGCTCTGTTTACAAATAAAAATAAGCTGTTCAAGCTAAGACTTTTTCAGTCTTTCATGCTATTACCTGTTATTCCTTTATGTAAAACTTTTGGTTCATCCCATAATAAGGAGCAACTGAAAATTTGGACCATATCAAGTGTTAGTAAGCAGATAATAAGCAAGTGATATAATTGGTTGGTGTTTTTCTTTTTTGGTCAGAGTATAATGTTCCAACAAGGAGAGTTCATTATAAGTAGAGTTTGTATGGAGTAGGGGTGTGAATATTAGAGGTCTGTATGTTTTCATCTCTTATTTTTTAATGTGCTGTGGGTATTTGAATGTATAGATTACTGAAGTTACAAAAATCCCCAATGTAAGTTGTAAATGTGAGGAACACAGCTTCATAATTAATGCATACATTTGAGGTGTCTGGTTTTCAATTTGAAGGTGACTGACTGACAGCAGTCCTGGAATAAGACATTTTTTATAATTATGGATATATTGATGAACTAATTTAATTTGTGTAAGATGGTGGTGCATCCTGACCACTGGCCATTTCACTTCTGATTTTCTTAGAAACAGAGGACCGATTATGATGATGTTCTTTCCAAGGAAGGAAACTGGGAAAGCTTGATCAAGCCTTTTTTTTCAAAGCAAGAATGACCAGTGGCTGCAGTCTATATATCATGTGGCAGAGGTGTGTGCTTGCAGCAGGGAAATAGAGAAGAGAATTGATATAGTATATTTTGATTTAGGGTAAAGAATACAGTTTAAATATATTTGAACAGGAAAGACTATCATATTAATAATTTAAGATTAATAACCTAAGAATTCATAAAACCTGTCTGGTTTGTACTATTTGGAGATGGGAAGAGTATTCTTGCAGGGAAGTTCCAGTTTGGTGTGTGGCTCTGTACTATTTTTGTTGTTTCTTATGTGCCTGTTGGACAACTGACATGAAATAAAGCTTGGTGTAATGAATGCACAGTTGCTTCCTAGAAGTAATGCCACAATGAAAAAATTGTCTTCTTGGTCACAGAATTGCTTAGGTGGGAAAGGACCCCTGGAGGTCTGATCCAGCCTTCTCCTTAAATCTTGTCCTGTAAGGCCATTTGTCAAGTTTTGAATGTCTCAGAGGATGAAGTTTCCTCAATGTCTCTGGCAATCTATTAGACTGTTCCTATTGGAAGTTCCTTCTTTATTTCAGATTTTAAAGTTATCTTAAATTCCTGAGAAGATTCATGTTTTTCACCCCCAGTATATGTTTAGAAAGTATCCCTTGATGTGGGAGGCTTGGAACTATAATGTCCCAGTTTAGAGCTGGTGATGGTTTTTTGCTGGGAATTTTAGAAAAAGAGTCAGGTAAATGGCTACTGAATGGCTTTTTGGTACCTACTTTTCCCTCTTGTTCCATGTGCTGTATTTATCCTTCTGTCTTTGCTCAGGCTTCACTTACTGTGTCTGACAAAGTCTTGCAAATAAAACTTCCTTTCCTAAGCATTTACCTGTTCACTTAAGTGCCATTCATACACTAATCAAAATGATTCTTCTTGCAGTTTTCATGTTTAAGCAGTGATATTTTTATTCCTTCTCATAAGTATTATTTCTAGAGATCTACAGTTCATTTGAAACTATGGTAACCAGAAAGGAAAGCTGCACAAGTATCTCTCTTGGATCTGTGGCATAGGTCTGTTGTTACTTGCCTAATAAACAATTGACTAAAGAAAAGGTGAAACTGGTTTTTGCATGTTGATTTATCAAATGTAGAAATGGTTTAACAAGGCAACTGCTTCAATAACACTGGAAAATGTTTGGGTTTTCTTCCCCACTCAATTACATTTATTTTCAATATTCTACATTTAAGCTGTTCTTATTTTATTAAGTGTGCTTCCCTTCAACTGGTTTTGATAAGTTCTGTTTTCAAAACTGATATATTAGTATTTGATTAATTTTAAAATGTTTGTCAATTAAAAGGTATTGCTGATGCAGTGACATATATACTGTATTACCACTCTGCTATGAAACAAACCAGATTTTGTACACATGAGCTGTACAGATGAGCTGTAGCTTGACAGTTGAAATATAATTTAAAAAAAAATCAGCTTTTAGGAATTTTATTTATCTTGCTGCATTGCATTGTCTCTGTTATACTGCTCAATTTCTATTTGGCAGAACAGTGCTTTTATTAAAGTTAGCTTAGAGCCTCAGAGCAGTATTTAGTGCTAAACAGAAATTTTCAAAGGTGGCAAGACAGATTGTTTACATCAATATGATATAAAAATGTCAAAAACATTTTTAGACACTTTCAGTTCAATAGCGTTAGATAGAAGAAAATACAGAAAGTCATCCTCTTCCTGTACAGTAGGTTACTCATTAAGATTCTTCCTGTTCACCCCCAAATGCAGTAACAATCTCTGTAAAATTGAATTCTCAAGGGTTTTCCTTTTTGTGCCAAGAGGCTGTAAACTGCAAAGCATACCTTGCATTCAAAACTGGTTAGAGAACTTTGGTTTACAAGAGAGGATTTATGCATTATTGCATAAGCCTACAAATGAGTTTAGTCTTCCCCTATCTCCAGTGAAGGGAAGCATGGAAAAATGCAAATGGTTCTTCTGGATGCAAGATTGACTCAATGTTCCTGGGAACTTGGGAATTGCAGAAACTTACTGAAGTTTTTCAGTTCCTTTACAATAAGCATTATTTGTTAGTGTATAAGGAGTTAAGCATCCTAGGAGATGAAATGAGACCACTATGATTAAGGAAAATATAGCAGGAAAGGTAGGAATGTGGAAGAAAATGGGGATGAATACTAGAGCCATTTCAAAAGTACCTTGTATGTCCAGTTCTATCATCTTCTCTTTTTTGTTGTGTTGTGGAATATATTGGCATTGAGTTATTAGATACATACATGCTTTAATGTAAAAACTGAATCTTAGAATACATTGCCAGATGTGGAAAGGTGCAGATGTTTGTTTTGAATGTTTAATTTTTGAATGCCAAACTATCAAACATTAAAGGCTTTTTGAATGGGATTTGGAGGGGAGAACTTAAACTGGCAATCTGTTGAAAACAGTTTTTTCTGTCAGGGTAGTTGATGGAGAGACTAGTTACTTCATTGATGTGACAGAGCAGAATTGAGCAGTTATGTAACTAGGTAATTTTTCAACATAACTTCACGTGCAGAGTTTCCTCTCTCATTCATAGTGTTCTTCCTTCCATACTTGTTCAAGCTACTCAAGATGAGCCTTCTCATTCACAGGGCCATTCCATGAGTAGGTGCTGCTGCTGGGGTGGTTCTGTCCCTGTGTCCTGATCACATGTTCTGTTGTAGCCTTGTGCCTGTGTTTTATGGCCACTTCAGCCCTACAGGTGAACTGATTTAAGAAGAAAAGTATTTTTCTGTGGGTAAATTCCTGTGAAGTCAAATGTGTCCTGCTTCTGCATGAAAGAGGATATTGGAGCTTTTGGCTGGTAAGAATACAGAAATACTCAGTATTTCAGTAGGTGAAGTGCTTTATCACTTACCGTGTTCAGTAGTAGTAGCAATGTCTTCTGTTACCGTAGAGCCAGGAAAAGGAAATTTTATTCCTG
>NW_005054314.1:2168608-2215646 GCF_000277835.1 Geospiza fortis
ATCTACTTTTCTACCTGGTCTTACTCATAAAAACCATCAGGCTGGCATGGCAATTGCAAAAGTAGTCCTCTAATCTCTGCAGTGATCTCCATTTTATCTTTTTTTTTTCCTCCCCTGAACTGTTGCAAAGTCTGTCATAGATCAATTAGAGCTCCACAAGGAAATTCAGGACTGTGGTTGATTTACATTAATTTATGCAGGCAGGAGGACGATGTACATTTTTCTCTGGTTTCAGCCTGTGTGCTGGTTAGAAATCGTGCAGGTGTTACTGGGAATAAGATGGAAGGGGTAAGAGAAGATTTTTAGAACAGTTGCAGAAGATTTTTTTTGCAGCTTTGGTATGGTTAATCAGATGCTGTTGTAAAAACCCTGCTAGACCTCCTCCTTCAGCTGGATGCTTACCAGCCTGCTGTGGTTAGATCTTATTATGAGCCTTTGCACATTGAGTTTTCTGTGGTTCTTGGAAGCTGCAGTGCCAGTTCTATACATGAGGTCTGGCTTTGGCCTGTTTACAGAGTATGGACCATGCTATGCAATGATCTGAAGTCCCATCCCTCCTAGCTTTGGAGTTTTTTGGAGCATCCTGAGGCTAACAGGTCTTATCTCTAAGAGTACCTGATAATTAAATCAGACATAACCTTTTTTAATCTTGTGAAGTATTAATATTGTCCTTCAGAGATATTGAGAAATGCCTGAACATGCCATGTGCCTCTCCTCTTTACCTCACTTTTGGTACAATTTAGACCATTTTGTTTTCTTCCACTCTTGGAAGAAAGCTTGTAGAGTGTTTTTTGCAACATGGGATCCTAGCTAAGAAGATGCTGTCTTTCTTTACATGTTTGGGAAGAACTTTGCTCTTGAATGATCAGAAGCTATTACATTGTGATTCATTGCCTAATTCCTTGCCATTTTAGATTTTAAATCTGGGAAAACTAGTCTGCTCTAGACAGAACTGTGATGTATTGAAAATAAGATTCTGTAAGAAAATCAAACTGACACCTACATGGTAGGCTGACTTTGCTTTGTGAAGTTGTAGTCTGGTCATATATACTAGGCAACAGGAAAGTCATCTTTACAAGATGTTTGGAGTTCTGCAGATAATTTCAGGTTGTACAGAGGATTATAGAGATGTGGGTTGTTCAGCCTGCGTTTATATAAGCTGTGTTGGAACAGGAGTTTCTTTTTTGGTGTTGGAATTTGTAGCAGGCAGTGGGCATTGGTTCTCCCCAGTTTTGCAGGTGCTCCTTAGAAGGACTGTTGTGAATATAGCTGCAATTGCCTGAGCTCTCTGTTTCTCCTTACTGCTGTTGAAATGTTTCTGTGGGACTTCCCTGCTTGGAAGCATGCCAGAATGAGTGTGTGGGAAGACTTAATACTGGCTACTTACATAGCATTTTGTATGTTCAAACTCTTCTGCAAATACTAACTAATCTTTATTTAACGTTTGAGCCTAATTTCTGTCGGTATAAATCAATAACAGGCAGTTATGACCCCTAATTTTTTGATGTCAAAAGAACAAAATACTGTAACTAGAATAGTAAGAATAATCTGTATCATCTCATTACCATACCGTTTTTTGTCACTGTACCCTTCTGGTTTCACGTGGTGTAGAAAAAAGTTACTGATGGAGTGCAGTGCTGCTCTTCAGGAGGTCTCTGCATTGTAGGATGCTGGCTGTGGGAAGGAATCGCATTGTGTTCATTTTGTGTGTGGTATTTCAAGCTTTTCTGTGTTGGTTTTTGTTTCTGCAGTATTAAGGTTTATTTCTTTCCAGTCCAGGGAGCTGTAGCATATTCATAACAAGTAATGCTGTGAGAATAATGTTCATTCTGAGCTTGCTGCTTAAGAGCTGTCATTCATCTAAAAATGTAGAGTTAGATTGAAAATTCCTGTAAAAGTTACTAAGGTTTACCCTACCTGTGTTTTGGCATTGTAAATGCCAGTTTTCAGTTAACTAGTATTTATTAAATGGAACTGCTGTGACAAATTCATTAAGCTGTTAGTGTTTTAATTACTGTAAAGTTCTTGCAGCACCAAACCTAAAGCGGCTGGGGATGTTTTTATTAGGGTCCCATATTTTACTTTGAAAATTACTGTCACATTGTTTTTTGTTGATGCTGTTGATCAGCTCTAAATGACTACTGTGTTGTAGGGAAGTATTTTGCTGCAGCAGTGTATAAAATACCAGCATATGGATTTCAGACAGGTTTATAATTAATAAAAATGTCCCTTCTGAGTGGCAGTTTTTGCAGATAGTTTGTTTTACATTATATTAGCCAGATTTTCTACAGCTTTTTTATTTTTAAGAGATAATAAAATAGTTTTCTTCATATAATTTACAACTGTAGTTTGCATGAAGTGATAAATGTGTGTCTTTGCCATTTGGATTGGATATGTTTTCATGTTAAGCATCCTTTTTAAATGTGGCCTTAATTCTGGCTTAAGTGTTAAGATTTTGTCATTCCAGCTTTTGTGAGTTAAACATGAAAGAGGTTTATACAGTGAATTGCATGCTGGAAACAACATGGATTAATAGGAGGAAATATTGAGGTCAAGGACCTTAGTACAGGTATGGTAGTGTGCTAAACCAGCTCCTTTTCTACACCACAGCTGGCCTGGACACTCTGCCATTGTATTGGGTTCCATCTTGGAGACACTCAGTGAAGTGGTGGATTGGCTTTATTGGTCTTAAACTTTTAACAGAGAATTCAAAGAGAAATTTCATAAGTTAGTGTAAATTTTCTTTTCATTTATTTTCATTTGTAATAGCATTATTTGTAGAAACTACACAGATCAATGAAGAAAATAATTGGAATTAGAACTAGTTCTCATTACATACTCTTGGAGTATTGAACTACTCAGTGGTGAGTGCTGTGTCGGAATAAAGCTGCTCCTGGCTTTGCATGGACAAATGGTAGATTCTGATCATATCTCATGTGTTGAAGTAACTTTGTAATAGTAATGGATTAAAGAGCCTAGATGAGACCACTCTAGGTTGTACTTGGTAAAATGAGCTAGTGGTTCATTTTTCTGCAGGAATTAAACAATTTCCTATTTCTGTCACATTTCTGCTGCTTTCATTGCCATTTTATGCAGGCTTTAGGCAAAGGTGATCAACTGTTGGCTTATCAGAACATTGAATTTATTCAGACGGCACAGAGTGAGTTAAGAATTTTCATTACTGTGGAAAAACAGCATGTGGGGCCAGGCTTTTCTGTTTCATAGCTGGCTAGGTAACACTTGGTACAGGCCCTTGGGTGTTGTACTAAATATTCCTCATAGTACCATAGCCAGAGAGAGTAGGCTGGATTTGGAGCAGTGTATGGCAACTTCTAAAGCAGTTGTAGCTACCAGAACAGAAGAGACATCTCTGTTTGCTTTTGATGGAATTGGACAGTTGATTTTGTCTGCCATAGTGTCTCACTGACTTTCAAAAGAGCTGTATTGCACCAGCCACAGGACTCTTTTGTTGAGCCAACTCAGCTTATTAAACTGTTGGAAAGCTAATTAATTTGAAAAGAAATTAATAGATTGTTGCTCAACAAAGAGTATGACAAGTGCCCTTGACTATGAGGTATGGCCAGAAGTAAGTGCAAGAAGGGGGCAGTGGGACAGCTCTTTTTCCAGTAGCAACCCATCTCTTTTATTGTATTATCAAGCTGCTATGTTATTGTTTGTAGTTTTATTCATTATTTAGCAGAAAAGAGGGCAGTTAATGCAATCTCTTCAAATCTTGGTATAAATGTTGAATCACTTAGTTGGTAAGTGAAAGGAATAACAGAATAAAATTTGAAATAACTAGATTTTGGCCAAGTTGTTACTGTTGAACAGCTTCCTTTTCTGCAGGTCAGTGGCAAGTTGAGAAGGTGTAGAAAAGGCAAAGATTGTGAAATAGGGAGGTAAGTGGGAATGGTGGAAGTGCTTAAGCTGTAGAATGCATTTTGTGTAACGTGTTTTATATTCTCAGTATTCAATAATAGTGGCGTAAAACCTTTTAACTGCTGGAGGGCATGATGGTTTAAAACTTTTAGATTTGGTAGCTTCTGTACAAAATATTTAACAATGACAGTACATAACAATTTAGAGTTGAAGGGTTTTTTTCATAGGTCATATATTGGACTTGTGTACCACAGTATCATAGAAGATAGTCAAGAGTCTTAGAAAGACGGGGATATCTGTGTTACTTCTAATTAAGTGGTTCTCTGGAGCCACTAATCTGGGAATATATTATAGTCCAAATGAAATGGAGGAAGATTCTTCACATTTTTTGGGGAACCCATAAATGGCTGAATTAATCAGTTAGATATCAAGCAGTATAAGCTGTATGTTGCTGTAAAATCACTGCTGTTGTGGGCATCATACAAAACCTTAATTATTGCAACTGTCACATCCTGAAATAGTATCTTGTAGTGAATCAGAAGTTTTTATCTTCTATGGTAATAAACAACAAGAAAAGAAAGTTACTTGAAAAATGTATTTCACCAGTGTTGTTACTAAATCCTCAAATCTTGAGAAAGTGATGCTAAGGAATGTTTATCTATGGATGTACATGGAATGAGTTCAAAAGGAGAGCAAAATGGGTTACTGTTAAGAGAAACATGAATGGCTGAGAAATAGAGTTGTCAAAAGTGGTAAGAAAACACTGGTGTAGACTATTTTAATGATATAGTATAATGGTAAATCAGCATTGAAGAAAATGCAGACTCATGGCAGGAAGGAGTGTCTTTAAGGAAAATGTAGTTAATATACTACATTATTTTGGTTTGTTTTAGTCTATATTTGTTTTACTGGACAAATAAGATGTTTACTTTCGGAGATACTTTGTCCTACTATATAAGTTAAGGTTTCTATTTTAAAAATACTATTGTATTTTAATTCTTTGGTGACTTTTGAAGCTGTGTTCTGTATGTGTCTTCTCTTTCTTCATCTGCATTATTGACATTCTTTCCTTGAAAGCACAAAACTCAACTGGTGCTACTTAAAGGAAGGGTTTCCATTGTCTGTAATACAGCTTTTAGTATTGCTTCAGACTGTTTTTTAAATTATAAAATAATTAACTATCATATTTAGTGCCCACCTCTGGCAGCACTCTTAAATGTCAGTGAATCAAAAATGCCACACCTACGTGTTAGGGAGATGCTGATTTGTTCTTCCTGTTTGTAAAATCAATCTGTAATCCAGCAGGTTCAATGATGGATCACATATCTTCTGTCCAGGTCTGGTTAATGCAGAATCTTCTGATCATAATTTGGTAGCAGTGACTTTCCTGAAGTAATTCTTTAACCATACATTTTAATTTTTTCCTCCTGTTCTCTCATTCCTGCCCCCAGATATTTAGATTTATGATTAGCATCTGTCATTTAACACTCTTAACTCCTCTGTCTTCTGGAATTCTCTGCAAGACATGGTAGTGCTGCCCTATTTAATTGCATTAAAAGTTTTTTTCTTGCATTGATGTTTGCTAATTCATCCCATGAGATAAGTGGTCTTTGGAGTAACAAGTAGGAAGGGGGGAGTTGTCAGTAATGGAGATGTAGGCTAATGGGTGCACATCAACCACTGCTGCTGACAAGGCATAAGAAACTCTACTAGGACGTTTTAAAAAAATCTGCTAAACCAGAGGAAGTGTAAGCACACCCTGGGGCTTTAGGGACCTGTTCATTGCTATGGAAGTAGACTTGATCACTTAGTACCAGTTAGGGCAAAAGGCTGGGAAGGGAGAAGTAAAGTATTTTCCCTGATTTGGTCACTCATAATTCTGTAGATAGATGTGCAGTTTCCTCTGCAGTGTTAAAAAGGATTTAAAAAAATTTTTTTAAGAAAACATTTTAGGCTTCTATAGATAAGCCTACCTGTAAGATTGTGAAGGCCCACAATCTTCTTAGTCATGAATTCAAGTTCATAAAACAGTCCTTAAACTAAAAGTTTGTTTTGTTCTTCTATATATTGATGGAGAGGGGGAAAAGCAAACACTTTCAAAGCAACAGTTGTAGTTGAAATTATTCATTACTTTGCAGTGAGAAGTGCAGGATTGTACTCATTAATAAATGTTTGTAAGAAATTTTCAGGTCATAACATTCTTTTTTTTTTTTTTAAGTGCATATTGCTTTTAATCTAACTTGAGTATGTAATAATGTGTGCTACATAAACTGGGCTGTGAAAACCCAAGCTTAGAAAAGTGATTGTTGGAGCCACAAATGAACAGGCAAGCAGGTGGATTGCTGAGCTCTTGAGGGAAGTGGGGTTTGTTAGGGCTAAGCCAGATGGGCACTGCAGCTCTTGCAAAGCTAAGGGAAGAATTTAAAAGGAAGATGTGAACTTTGGTGGTCTCACTCTGTCCTTTATATGATTTTAGTGATGGAAGCTTGAAACTGAGATGAGCTGTAACATTTCAGTTGTTTAACTTTGGGGTAGCCTAAAACCCCCAAGCAGACTGACCGTAGTGGAGAGTCATCCATCCTTGTGCTTTGACCAACCATGTTTAACTTTGTACAATATACTTTGCTTAAAGGTCTGTTGTAAAACTCACATCCTGCTAAAAAATCCTCCAGTTTCTTGTCAGTAGCATTTATACTGCACTGGTGTCCAGCTGTGGAGGAAAAAAAATTGCATGCATTGGGTGTTTGGTGGTTTTTCACATAACTGAATAAAGCCTGTGAGATTCAGGAGGTAGCCGCTAGAAGATTCCGTAGTATTTTTCACAATTTTGTGCCTTAAATTTAAAAAAATTCTTGTCTTACAGCATTTATTGAGAACACTTGTGCCAATCTTTTGGCTTTTTCGGGGAGCAATACAAGATTGCCTTGTCTGAAGGGTAACTGTTAGGTTAACAGCCTGTTTTAAGGACTGAACTTATATAGTTAAAAAGCTGCCTTTAAAAAAGATAATGGTTACATATTTACAAATATTTATGGGGGACAATATTTTTGAATTTATACACTTTCTCCAAGTGGATTCACCAAACGTCATTCTCCTTGTGGCATTTAGAGCCGCTAATGAATCAGCTGATGAGTTACTGCCTGGGTTTGTAATTGGACTGCCCATATTCCATGCAATTGTAGGATTTTTAATTTGGGAATTGCAGAAGCCTTCCAGGAGTTCATAGCAGTTGTCACAGGTTAAAATGAGACTTAAAATTTTTGTGAGAATGCCTGGTTCTTGATTTTCTTCTGATCAGTAAGAGATCATAAAGGAGCCTGTGCTACAAGGATGGATAAGTAGGCAAGTGTGAGTGCTGTCTATATGCTAATATTCAAGAAGGTTTTGAAGAACTAGGTATCATCTGTTACAATGTCTTTTTTTCTTGCTCCTCACATGAAAATACAGTCAGCACTGAAGCAACCATAGCAAAAAAAATTGTCTACTATAAAATGGCTGAGGGAAGATTAGAAAGATGAATACTTTTTATTCCCAGTTTATAGTTTTCTTTGGGCTTTTTGTGTTCTTTTTTTTTTCTGGTTTCAAACTGTTTCATTGGACCACAGATAATCTGTGTCTGGTGTCACTTATAAAAGTTTGTGAGAGGTTTGCTTCACGTGACTGGAAAATAATGAATTATAATTGTATCAATTTTTCTTGAAATACTACTCTTCATGAGTAATTTTGTATTAAAAATACTCAAATATCAGTATTTCCTGTGAAAGAGGAGAATTTTGCCAGTTGTGGCTCAACAAAGGTTTTTAGTAGTGAGTTCTCTCCACTCATGACAAAATGTTTGTGTATCCCTCCTTTACTGTTACTGAGACTGGAATACTGCAGTAGTGCTGGTTTGATGTTTGTGGCTTTGAGCTGAGAAGGTACCCAAGTCTTGTGATTGTTCACTTTTTGTTCTCTCCCTGGCACTGGGGGGGCATTGCTACCTGGGTGTGCATCTGTGTTATTGATGCTGCTTCAATCAACCACAAGCAGCTTCAAGAGAACATCTTGAAGACATATTGTTTCCTTGGGGATTTACTGCATTTGCAGCCTCACACCTCTGATCCTGCTACTTACAGAATATGATTATCAGCCATTAGGGCTGAATATTTAAACATGGTCACTACAAAGTATTTCCCTTCTCATCTCTGATTTTTTTTTATTTTTTTATTTTTTGTTCATCATTAAAGATCTCTCTCCAGTCTGTTTAGTTTTTGTGGACTTTTTCCATGTGATGTTTCTCCTGTATTAATTGTTCCAGTATTAGTTCTGTCTACTTCTTAGTCTGGCTGACTGACATGCTGATAGATTTTCACAAAATGAATTTCTGTACAAAATGCACTTTCTTCATTTTCCTGAGGAAGATAAATGTTCTTTTTTTCTAGTCATCAGTTAATCTGTAGATGCTTTATATTCTTTCTACCCCCTGATCCCCTGTTAGCCTTGTGTGCTCCAGAAAACCAAAAAACACATAAAAATGTTTAGGTTTTGCCATCATGTTGCGTATATGAGAACTGCTGAGAAGTAGCATGAAGTAGTATGTCATTGCACATTAGAAACTGCGTGATATAGAAAACATCAAATGATATTTTACCTAGACAGTTTAATTTTTCTTAAATTTTTGTTTGTTTGGTTTTTTGTTTGTTTGTTTGTTTGTTCCAGCACACCAAATGGTCACACTTGGTTTACATGACACTACTGTGTGGGAGATGCACATGTTTTATATGATGTAATTTATTAGTAAATAATAAATAAGATTTATTTAGTGTGTTGCTTTATTATAGATTTGGGGAATGGTAAGTATTAACACTTGTATTTTATCTTTTAGTTCCAGAATAAGGAATTGTTGTAGTGCATGTATCCTGATGTGTTAATTGGTGAGAGATGTGGTTTAAATAAGCAGCCAGGACGTTTCTTTGTCTTCTCTCCCCTGCAAATATTAGCTGCAATTGTGAACAAGAACACTGTTTTGGTAAAGGGGCAACATTTAATAGCATAATTTTATGCCAGTGCTTGAGGGTTGTAGATATTGCAGTCCAGCAAGTACTCAGAGATTCCTTGAGCTGGAAATTGCTGCATGTGTTGCTCCAAGGCTGTACCTTTATGTGAAGTGAAATGCTTGATGACGTAAAGTGAATTGCTTGATGAGCACTTTGTTTTCTTCAGTTATTGGAGGACATGAAAATATTTTGGTATGTGCTTCTGGAAATAGTGTTGGACAATTGTCTTTTTCTCTGCAAATTGATGTTTTTCCTTCTATTTAAATTAAGGATATTAATTCTTGGGAAAGTCAGGTTGTTGATATTGTTAAAATTCTCAATTTATACTATGCAATGCTTAACATATCAGTCAAAACAACTTTAATTTTCTCCATTAAAGGTTCTTTTGGGGGGCTTTAGGGGACTGTGATTGCCGTTCTAAAATGTGTATATTCAGGTTGGGCTGTAATACAGAATTAAATACAGAAATACTGTAATGTAAAGAATGATTAAATTTTCCTTGCTGCAGAATGTATCCTGGTAGTCTGTAATCATTATACAATTATTTTGCTTGGAAGGAAGTGATGTGTATTTGTGTATGGTACAGAGAGTGCTGAGGACATTCTGTTGGGCCTAAAAGGGTAAGGTATCCTTTGTGGATTGGATTTTTTTGTAGTCATAAAATGCCAGACTTATTTGCTTAATTATGTCCTAGGTGTTAAGAGTTTCGTGCATTTCTTTGTGAGAAAGCTGTGTGAACAACAATTTTGATGGAATGCTATTTTTAGGTATTGCTACAAGAGTGAAAAGGCTTATTTAGAGCTTGTCACTGGTGGTATGTTTACTGTGTGTAAATTCAGTACTAATATTTGATACCTAAATTTTAATACTTGCTATGCTGTCTTGTTTTTATTAACATACATGGATGTTAACTGGAGTTAATTGCTTTGGAGACCTATGCAGATTTCTGTAAATTGAATGATATCTCTGGGTCTTGTGAAAGCTTTTTTCATTTCTCAGATGGTGTTTGTGTGCTGTGATTTTCTTTTGCCATTGAACAGCTGTGACTTTCCCATGCTCATGCTTTAGTCTTTCAACTACTCCAGCTGTGTCCTTAGACCTTTCCTTACCAGTAAGTTGAGTTCAGGAGGAGCTAATTGCTGCTCGTTTGGGGCCTTCATCCATCTTCTCTGACCTTTTTAGAGGTTCGGTGCTGCTGCCTGGCTCCCTCTGTGCTGGGCTCTGTTCTTACCTTTGTTCCTTCCCTGCAGCTAAGACTTGCACAAGAGGAATTTTACTACTTTGTGGCCTAGCAGGTCTGTCTTGCTATGATCAGCTGCAAGAAGTGCTTACATACCTTTCTGGTGGTTTTTTCCTTCTGCCTTGTTTTCTTAGTGTACTATGTATTACACCAGGATCTGCAGTTCTGGGATAGTTTCGCACTTAGCATACCGAGTCTTAAGTTAATTCACATAGTAATAAAATTTATGTTCTGTAATTAATTTTTTTGGCAGGCATCTGTTTCACAGTAATGAATTGGTAGCAGTTCCTAAAATGTCTGTTGACTGTCTAGAGAATTGTAGGAAAGTTGGCATTTAAAAATGTTTCTCATAACTGAAAGAAGTGGGCAGCTTTGTCTTAACCCATCTTTTCTCAGAAAAAAGTTCAAAAACTTCCAGCCGAAATCTCTCTATCTAAATTTTAAAAAACAGGTCGTTGTTTTTGTCTTGGTCTCTGAATTTAAAGGATAGTTACTTTCCCTTAATCTCAAAAACACCCTGAAATAAAAGATCATATACTAAGGATAGAGATAGTAGTTGTGTTTCTTGAAAAAAAAACACAAAAAAACCAAAGCTAAAATCTGCCAAAGAAAAGCCCAATTTAACATTGTGTTATCTATTATCACTATTGTCTGCAACACTTAGCAGCAGTTGAAAACTGTGGCTCTGATTGTAGATTCACTTTAGGTTGCTTGCAAGACTAAATTTGTAGCATTTAATGATCTAGGATTTTCATACCCTAGGGCAAGATTATAGTAAGCGGAGGTCAAGCTGAACAACCGCCAGACCTGATTTACACTCGGATAAAAATGTTCTTGTCTAACAATTAGATTGAATGATATTACCTCTTCTTAACTTCTGCTGGAAATTATTTTATACTGTTTCAAGACCAAGGCAGTCAGATGCCAAGAAAGCATCCTCTGCATGGAATATTAGTCTTGCCTTTCAAGGTCATGGAATTCCAGAGGATCCAGGTATATGCATTAATGGCCCCTGGCACGTGTATTGTGGGGGATAGGAAACTTACTGCAAACAGAATGTGATTTATATACATAAACTCTTCTTAATGGTATGTCCATGTGAAAGCAATGGTCAATGGTGCTGAAATAGGGAGAAGAAAAATCTTGGAAAGATGTAACTTTTGGTTATCGATATTTGAGTCTTCCCAGACTTACCTGCTATGTGTGTTTCAATAATGTTTATACAGTTACTTCTCCGGAGCAGTTGATTGACCAGTAACCGATGTTTTGACAATTGTGTAATAGATCCTGACCAAAACAATGAGAGTTTTTTAATATATGTTAGGTGAGCAATTAAACCATACTCTGAAACATTAAAAGTGATTACATTTGGTTAATGTGGGCAACCTGAAGGAGAGATGGTAAATACATTTCAATTGGAGCATTGTGTTGCTGTAACTAAACATTGTGTAGCTACTTTGTCAGGTGATACACTAACTTCAGTGGAATGCCTGTGAAGGAATTCCATTTCTGTTGAAACAAGATATTATACTTGTAATCCTGATTAGTGGTACAACAGCGTGAGAATCCTGTACTGCTGATTTATTGCCACAGCAGTTCTAAACAGTAAGTGACTTTTTGAGTAAGAACACAAACTTGGCACTTTGCATTAGTAATGTAAAGAGATTACTGTAGTGTAGTAGTAGAACAAGCTCATTGTTCATCCAGTGTTTTTGAAATTGGTGCCTGGGGCATTAAAATGATGGCTTGAAAAAAATTTGTTATTTGATGATACTGAAGCATACTAGGTTATTTTCTGTATAGAGGTATTTAAACATGCATGAATCCTAACTCAGTTACCTAATTTTAAATATCTTCCCTTTTCCCATAATGTGTAGCCCAACCCTGTGATGACAAACTGCATGTAATTAAGTTTTCTTTTGTAAGCAAATAATGGTTTCAGGAGGTGGGAAATTGTTGTAAGTAGTAAATGATTTTGCAGAATCTTACCTAGTTAAAAAGTTATTTGCCATTAGGTGTTATGATTTGATGTAACAATCCTGAGTGATCACAGATTTCTGGTAGAAGTAATTGGAGAACCAAATTGTTAGACATGAGTAAGAACAGAACCTGCTGAGTTCAACACAGGAGTAATAAATAATTATATAATTGATGGTAACTAATTAAAGAAACACTGCTTTTGAGTAGGTATCTAGGAAAACTGTATAACTTAATATGAGGGATTCAACAAGATTGAAATTCTATTTCAAAAAATTAAATATGTGTTTAGAGAAAATGTATTATTTCAGCATTGCATTAGTGCACAACATAAAGTGGAGTATTGCCTATTTTAAATAATCCTTCTTCTGTCCACCTGTTCAAAATACTTGGAATTTTAATTTACTGAGAAATGTCAGAGGATGAGAATTGAAAAACTCAACATGTAACAGTATGTTGTGTTCTCAGTTGCTGAGTTACCTGTTTCTGATTTGAGTGTGGGGAGGTGGGGGCAGGTATTTGGTACAAAACAGGTATTTAGTACACACCTATGCTAGGAGTAGGAATGCAGATAATTGCAACACTACAGCAATTGTTGGGGAAGACATGGTGAGAGATACAGCACTTGCATTCTGGCCATTCTTGTTCTAATAATTAGAGGTAATTGCAGACTGATAATGCAAATATTATCATAAACTGAAAACCACAAGAAGATGACACAGTTCAAATAATAAATTAAAAGCAGAAACTATGGTGAATAAGGTATCTTTCCATGCAGTTGTTGGACAGCTATAGATCTGTTAGTTGTCCTCTGGTGACTTTCTCTGTGGCAGTTGACTTTTTCATCTCTCTGTCAGAGGTTACCTCCCATACCCTCCCAGCAGGATGGGATTTGTCAGCTCTTCAGTCTTCTCTGTGTGCAAGTTCAGAATATTAGCTGTAATTGTCACTGCAGATGAGTTGCCGTTAATAGATCTGACTGTATGCCAGAGCACACAAAATGGTTTCTTTAGGTTTTTTGAGTTGGGTTGGTGGGGTTTTTTGGGTTTTTTTGGTTCTTTTTTTCTTCTCTAGTGGAATGGTGATTATCAATCTAGTAAAGTTCCACCCCCCAAGCTCCTCCCCTCCCCAAAAGCATGCTGTTAAGCATCCTAGGAAAGGTTGGTCAGCAGTAACTGTGAATTTGCCACACAAAATCATGATTATGAAACTGCTGTACAAGCTGAGCTGTAGCTGATGTAAATTCAGTCAACACTGCAATGTAACCTTATTCTATCTTTTGTGCATACTTACCAACTAACGTTTAGCAGGCAGAAATGGTTTTTGTTATGCCCTATGGTGAAGGAGCTGATAAACTGATGGCTAAAAAAGGATGTTCTTTTTGTGTGTGACACCAGCTAAAAACAATCACTGGATTTCTTTCCTTATGCCCAAGATGGCATTTCTGTCTCAGCTGGAAGGAGGAAAAAAGAAAGCAATATTTAGCATGCAAGCCTTGTTCCATGTGCTGGAGGTGAGGGGATTGGTAGCTCCAGGTGCTGCAAAAATGCTGCAGGTTTCAGGCACCTCCAGGAGCGTGGGGCAGTTGGGAATTTAGCTCACCAGTGCTGTAGGGTACACCCTGCTCCAGAATGCCTCTCTTGGAGTGGGGGAAGGGGGAGAAATCATAGCGCATGTAGCTTGTTTAAGAGACATCTGGCACTACTGCTCCTTTTTTTTTCTAAAAAGAAAATACAGGAAAAAGGCTGAAAGTAAGTACCTTATCTCAACAGCTTCTACTGTGTTGCTGAGTTGGTAAGTCTGATAGTTGTAGTTTTAATATTTTCATTGTATTGAACATGGCTCAAATAAAATATTTACTACAAATTATGGTACTTGCATAATGTCATCAGTGAATTTTCAACATAATATAAATTTAGCTGTAGGGTATAACTATCTTTTGAAAGAGGAGGGAGCTACTAGCTTTATTTACATGATGAATTTACTCAAAAACACACATGTAGGGGTACAGCTTTATGAATTTTTTTTCTTTTAAGATTAAATGAAGAAACCAAAGGTTTAATTTTGATGGATTTAACTAGCTCTACTTGTATATTTTAGGTCTGTGTAGAATGGATGCTCCTGTGTAAAGGATAGTCCTGCACAGTAGTAGAGGCACTTACAATAGAAGATAACTTCAAAAGGACAAATTTCACTACCCTTTTCCTCCACATATTTTACACACATCAAGACTTGCTCAATATTTGTCAGCTTACTTGGGAAAATGAAATTGGTCTCTAAAAAACCTGGGTTTGATACTCTTTTTCATGTTAGCTTTCATAAAACAGGCCTGGTTTGTTAGAGCACTCCCAGCTGGCTTAATTTTTTACCTTTCCTAAGTAAGCAATTACAGAGTTGAAATGCCAGTATTTTTGCAATGTTTTAAGACACATGCAAGTGGCCAGGCTGCTTTCCTCTGACTGTTCAGTGACTGTCAGTAGTTAATTCTAGGTCTCCATACATGAGGTTTCAGTGCAGTCATCTCTCCCACAAAATTATTTTAAGGGGACTCGGTTTTAGGATAAATAAAGAAAAAGGAGAGAGTCGTGTTTAGACTCAGTGGTGATAATACGTATTTTTTTTGTCCACTAGTTAATTAATGAATTATTAATTCATTAATTAATTGCTGGTTATGAAAATTTTTTATTGTACATATATTCAGTTCTCTAAATTGTATGGGGGTGAGCCATGCACATCACAACTACTGTTTTGTATGAAATTGGTATTCAGTACTGCAGATCTCTGAACAAACCAATTGGGCTTTTAGCCCAAATGTTATGAGGGAGAACAAGAACAAAATGTTGGGTATTAAAAATGCTTAAGCTGTGACTGAGGATGTATGGAGCACAGATGTTCTGAGGTTGGCAGAGTTGCTAAGTTTTTAATGAATGATAACAAGGTTTTTATCTTTATTTCTTCTGTTTTAGAAGCAAAGCCAACTCTTGCATACGTGTGTAGTTTGCTTGAATTTTATTTTGTAAGGATGATTATTTAGTTTAATTGTTGAAAGAACCATAATCCACTTATGAAAGGCTTAGGTTTTAGCTTCATACTGCTTGGTTTGGATGTGGCACAATATTTATTTCTTTTTTTCTTAAATACTCCTTTTCCTTTTTGATGGCATAGATTTTCATTTGGGCCAGGGAAGGATGGGCATGGATGGCAAGGTAATGGCAGTCTTTGGAGCTGCCCTTTGAATTAGTTCTCCAGTGCTGCTGTGAGACTGTGGGTGATGGATGGGGTGGGTGGGAGAGCTCCCAGCGCTGGGTGCAGAGCAGCCATGGCCCTGCAGGTGGCCTGGGGCAATCCTGGGCAGTGATGGCCTTGCTGTAGACCTGGTAGAAAAAAAAAGCTGGGCTGGTTGGGCAGAAGACAGCAGGATTATAGTGAATGAAGTATCCTCCCCACCATTTTAAAATTTGTTGTTGTTGTTGTTTTAAAATCAAAGGTCCAGGTAAGACTAACACCATTTGGCTTGTGTCTATATTCTTTTCTATTTATTTCTGTGGTGAATTTAGTATCTTTTAGTTACTGTCTGGAGCCAGTTCAAACATTTTGAATGGTGGGAAGCTTCAGCTAATAAACTGGTGAATCTGAGCTGGCCAAACATACAACAGAGTTGGTCTCTTTTTGCCTTCTGATCTTGGAAGGCTTGGGATCAACATGCAGGGGAGTGCAGGGGGCTCTGCAAAGGACTATCCCAAGTGTGCTGTGACCTGGGCTGATACAAGCAGACTGAGAGATGTGCTTGAGAGATTTTACTTCCCACTCTTCAGTAGTTTTATTTTATAGGGTTTTCCCTTATTTCAGCCATCTAATACCAACTGTATCTTAGAATAGCAGCTGAAGCTGTTGCAGTGTGCTCTTGTATAGTCCCTCCTCCAGAATTTGTAATCAAACACAGTTGTTCTTAAAAATGCCCAAAGTTTTGCGCACAAACACCTGGACTTTTTAAAGAGGAAAATCTATATGGTAGGAGGGAAAGCAGTGAGACTCCACTAAGTGAGGCAGCTTGCAGGCTCACATTGATCAGTGGCAGAACAAAAACCAGAATTTGCTAGATGGGGGGATGCCTTGTCAGTTGGAAAACCCTGCTTCCACCCTGTGTACTGAAGTAATTCCTTGCTGTTGGCTGTACATTTGAAAAATGCTAATTCTGCTCAAGGATTTGCTGTGGAGCAGCTTACCTGCTTGCTGTGGACTGTGCCTGTCTTCATCCCTCGCTTTTACAAGAGCAAAGATTTTGCAGGGACGTGCAAAGTACATTTTTGAAAAATCAGTATATGAAGAGGCGTATTCTGTTCTGTAGTTTAGTTTGGAAATTTATGGCGTTTAGGCAGCTGGAGGGTGTGCTTGCCTTGTATCATAAATGAACCAGTACTCCTTTTTTGACTTAAGTAGGCATATGTGGCTTTTCCCCCCACTTTTTTCCCCCGTTTATTTTTTTTTCAAGTCTTGGTTGTTATCTGACTTGGCTTTTAT
Source organism: Geospiza fortis (assembly GCF_000277835.1). Taxonomy (NCBI): domain Eukaryota; kingdom Metazoa; phylum Chordata; class Aves; order Passeriformes; family Thraupidae; genus Geospiza; species Geospiza fortis. Next base: position 2,185,262 of record NW_005054314.1, read on the forward strand.
TCTTCCTAAGAGCCTAATTTTCCACGCAGTCAGACTACAACATCTGGAAGCAATCTCTTCTTTGGCAAGGAAAGATGTGACAAACACAATGAGGTGTAACTTCTACTTTTGTTATCTTACCTTTGCGTTTTTTAAGACATCCAAACCCAAACCATTTAAAAGATACATGGGAATTTCAGGTGCATTTTGGGAATATTGTTGGGCAGGATCATTAGAGAATAACACAGGTATTTTCCCCTTTAATAAACATAATAGTTGCATTTACTGTACAGTTCAATAATCTTTCAGATATTTTAATGCATGTATTGAGTGTTTTAAACCACATTTTACTGGACAGTGTGAATTACTAGTTGCCACTATAAAAACCTCATAGGACTCAAGCAGTAACAGTGTACTTATGTTTCAAAATAGCATTTAACTTCATTAAAGATATCGATGTTATTAATGGTACTTTAATGAGCAACCCTGTGACTGTGAAGCACTCACTGTAGCAAGCTCTTTTCCTTCTGTAATAGTTGTTCCACATATTTAATAAAACTAGCAAAAATCAAAAAAGTACTTCTAATGAGAAGAGGATTATTTGGTGGTGTAGTTGAGATTGGCAGATTTACTAGGGTGGTACAAAGGTCCTTGTATATTATTCACTTTTCAAGCCTCTAAAATTGGGGTAAAGTCTCAACTTTAACTTTGAGTTTTAGCCTGACTTCTTTCATATGCCATTTAAATTTGTTTTTTCTTTCATTCTTCCTTCTCCCCCTCAATAAAGCCTGTTTAAAATTTTGCTTTCATAGCATTGATCTGTGAAAACAAATTTTGCTTTGTGTTGACCAGTGTGTGCATTACTTCTGGGGGCCTGTGTTCCATGTTCTTGGCTGTTTCCTGGCTGGCTCTGTCAGGTTCTGGAGGTCCTCAGATGCTCTCAGCTGCCTTCTGGCTGAGGGGTGGTGAGAGGTGAATGGCTCTGTAGGTGTCTGTGCTGTCTGCTGTATAATGAAAATGGAGGAAATGCATGTGGAAAAGGAGTAGGGAGGAGCTTTGAGGAGACAGGTGGGACAGGGCAGGTGCCTGATGAGCTCAGAGACAGAAGGTGCTGTCACAGGTGCTGTGTGTGTCCCAGGCATGGTGCTGGTCTGCAGGGCTGCTCCTCCCTTGGCAGGTATGAGAGTGGGAGCCACTGGGCAGTTGGGGCCTTGGTGCCTGCTCAGCCCTGCAGAACTGCAGGCTCTTGGCAGTGGCTCCTCCCAAGAGAAGGGTGGGAATCCTGGCAGGAGCCATGCAGAGCCTGCAGTTTGCCATGTTGGTGTAGGAGGTCCTGTGTCACAGCTGAGCTCTGCTGCTGGTGGTGATGCTCTGACCCTGGCAGAGCTCCTCACTGCCTTTGTTGTGAGGTTAGAGTTCAGCTGGCCATGCTGCATCCAGTGACTTTTGTGGCTGCAGGAGGAGTTGATTCAGTTGGTTGATCCAATGGAGGGCTAATCTTGGGGGAAGGAAATGGTTTTGGTTTTATAATTTGCTTGCTACTGGTTTGCCTGAGTGCCAGAATGAGCAGAAACTTTCCTGTGTGTATAGAGAGAGGAAAGGAAAACCTACTGCTTGCAGTAACAGCCCATGGTGTTGGAAAAGCATGTTCTGAGATGGCTCTTTCCCACTTATTCAGCAGACTTGTTGTATGAACTAAGGAGCAAATGTTATAAAAAATTAATAAAGAGCAGGCCAGGGGAAAAAATTGTAGAGATGGCATAAAATCAACAGCCATCATAACATGGCTTTTTAAAATTTTTTGAAAGATGGAGGGATGTATGGTCCCAAGTGGTGTGGAGGGGAGTGTAACAGCTGGAAGTTTAGGGAACAAAAATATGAAGAAGGAGACTGAAAAGATAAGAGCTGTGTGAATTCAGTCATTTAGGTTCTTTGTTGGCTTGTTAACTGTTCAGTGGCTTTGGCACGGTGGACTGGTGCTGTGGGTATTGACCATGTCTCTCTTGGTAAGCAAGGAAGAATGTAGATTGGTGGTCTCTAGTTCAGGTCTTTCTGTAAAGGAATTGCAAGTCTCATTTGTTAAGCAAGCAGCGCAGAAATAACCACACAGATAAAGGCATTAATTGCATTATTGTTTTGTTTACTCTTGATTGCACTATCTTAATATGATCAAAACTGCTGATATGGTTATAACTAATATTAAAGTAGTCACATTACAGAATTACACTTGAAGTATGTTTTCTGTATTTTACTCAAGTTGCAGAATTGCTTCAAAGCTTGTTGGCAGCTGAAATACTAGGTTGTGTCCTATTAGTAGAAATAACACACTCTTTGAGGTCTGTAGAGAATGTCATGCACTTGCTCAAAATCTTGCTTACAAGTCCACTTACAGAAATAGAAGCAAAAGGAATATGAGGAACCAGATTTGTCTTTTTTTTTCCCTGAATAACTAACCATTTTAATCAAACAAAAGGTTAGGCACATTCTAGTTTATCAGAAAAAGGGGTGAGAGGTATAATGTAGCTGATGTTGTCTTTCTCTTCTATAATAGTTGAGGGAAAATACTGGACGTATTTCTGATCCTTTATTTAAATTTTATCTGACTAGCATTTTAACTGTTGCTGCTGAATAATTGGTCCTGAATCATCAGCATCTCTCATTCATGGATAGGTAAATAATTCAGAGATGAACTTCAGCCATACTCTTCAGCATCATAGTTTGAGAAGTTCTAATTTTCTCAATTAAGTGAGGTTCCTTGATTTTACATGTGATTAATTGAATTACACAGGAAAAAATCAATACATCTCTGAACAGCCTATTCTGCATTACCCAAATCTTTGTCCTGGCCATGTGGCCATTTTTTTAAATTTGCACCTTTGCCTTCCCAACAAAATAACTGTCTTACTGATTTGCATTATAGAACTTCCAGGTGATAGATGCCAAGGATCCAGCAGCAACCAAAATAAACATCCTGTGTAGAAAATACTCCCCAGCCAAAACCCATCTACCTGAAACCTCACAGTGAGCTTGATCAGTAACACTGGAGTTACTGCATTTACACAAGTGTACAAACCACAAACATTTGGGGCTGGTTTTGTGATTGTTTATAGTGTGTGTGTATACATATATTATTAGGTATATTCTTAGAGCAAACGCTGCTCACTGAATTGCATTAATAGATCTGTGCATGTAGCAGGAATTGTGGGAGGGAGGACAGGTAGCCCTCAGCAACTGCTGATGACAGCATATGTGTTATTGTGTGAATTGTGCTGGTGAATTCTGTCCACTTTTGGCAGAGTCAACATTTGACCAGTGTATTTGAGTTAATCACAACCATACCTAAATATTCATATAATAGGGATAAATAACCTTTAAGGTTTAAATCTGTTTTTCAATGAATATGCTTTTGAAGTCTTGATAGTGTTTCATGCTTGCCTCTTGCTTTTAACAGTCAAATTCTTTTAAGTAGGAACCACTCCTACATCTAGTTGGAAGCATTATGTATGATTACTATTGCTGGACTGCTCCTGTTGTTCCAGTAGGTTTTTTAGTTCAGTAATGTTTTGTTAGCAAAGTTTTAAATAGCAAGGTACAATAAAGGGATACATTATTTCTGCTCTTAGAATGTTTTTTGAAATCCTTCTGCTTGTTTTGAAAGCCAGATACTGAGACTACTCATACAACAGTAGCTGTATGCATTTTTGTAAGAGTCATTGGAGTCAAACATGTATGTGCCTTTATTTCAAAAAGATGAAGAAATCCTCTGGTGTCATAACAATTTAAATACAAATCTAAAGGAAATGTGCTACAATATTATTGCAATTTTAGCAATCTGTTATAAAGTTTATTGCAGAGAAATAACTAGGTCAACCTCTGGATGACCTGTCTTTTGGAGTTTCTTCAGTTAGCTTTAGGCTAGAGCTCCACCTTGTGATCCTTCAGCAGGATACATTTTCTTTTTATAGTTAATAATTTAATTATGATTTCACAAAGTTGAATGCCTTTTAAAGTTTTCACAGGCTTGAGAGATTTCAGCATCTGCTTGGGAAAATTAAAGTTGGAATTCTGTGAACATGCCAAAAAAGAAACTCAAGAGCTAATTTTTATGATACAGTTTAGTTTAGAGTTAACTTCCTAGAGTTCTTAAAACAATTTATTAGAACTCATTTAATAGATAACGTAGACTCGCGCTGTTTGGAATGACATCTGCAAGAATTTCACTTCTTTGTTTTCAGATTTCACTGTGATATATAAACTTGATGCATTTAAAAAAGTTTTGGTAGGAAAATCATTCATATAAGCATCCTTCCTTATTAACTTCCTGAACCACGTGCTTTGAATGAGTCATCCAGTGTGGGCATGAAGAAGACATGGCTGGCAGTAGTCTTGAATTCCCAGAAGGTGTTTAATGAGATGAAGGATCTTGGGGAATGACCAGTGTCACTCTTCCCCCATACCAGAACAAGAGAACATGACATAAAGTTGGAAAGTAACAAATTCAAGGCAAAGAATATGCCTTTTTGTAGTGTGGAATTTGGCTGTGGGAGTTCTTGGATGGAAGACCCTCCATTGAGTATTGAGTTCAAAAACTATTTGGAAATACTAATGGAAAAAATAAGGTGTTGTGAAGTGTGGGGACAACCTCTCTGGCCAGCAAAATCCATAGATTATTTCTGGATGCCAGGAAGGCATTCAGGGAAACTTTGCTCTAGAGAAAATAGTGTTCTTGGGCAGCTTCTCTTGGCCGCTGCCAGAGGGGGCTTACTGGACTGGGTTGACCCTGCTGGCTGAGCATTCTGGATGTGTGCAAATCTTGTAAGATTATTCTCTAGTAGCACAAATGCAAGGGGATTTTTGGTCATTGCTGGAATTTAAGCTTGATGCCTGAGATCTGTTACACTCTCTCTTTGTACGCCGTTGCCAGGTGTTCATCTCTAGCTTCTGTTTTCCAGAATACCAGTATATACTTGCACTCATGAGGGCTAAGTTTGTTCTACCTTCCAGAAAAACAAAAAATGAGTCTTAGTAGTTAATGCTTCAGCATCAGGCAAGAACTTGATATGTCTGTTCTGTTCCAGGAGGTGATTCTGACATGCTGTGTTTTCTCTCCTGTTTTGTGGTCTGTTCTAAGATGAACAGTTCTGACAAGAAGTTCAAGTTGGTGTAAATGGCAGACAGCTTTTGTTCTGATTTATTTGGCTTGTTTGATGTAGAGAACAAGTACTCTAATAATTTGCCCATTCTTTTTCATAGTTTTTGGGGTTTTTTTCTTTAATTTCTGTGATTATAAGAATTTACTGAGATTTTTGCAAAATTTTGTAGGATGGTATGTTTGAGTTTCATATAAGGAGCCAATTTGCTTGTAAGGATCCTGATTGTTGCTTTAGTAGATGTCTTGCCTTTTAACATTGAAAAATGTAAACTAGAAAGAATCAAATACCAGCACACTGATAGACAGGTTGAACTTGAAACTGGTGGTCTTTGAAGTTTGCATCTCTGCATTGCACTGGGGCTGAATCACAAGCATGCCTCAAAAAGAACTTGTGTAGATGTTTGTCTTTCTTCTTCATTTTTCTTTTTTCTGTTTCCCCCCCTCCCTGTACAGCTGAGCAGGTGCCAGGCCTGATGACCAAGTCATTAAAGTGTGTCCTTTTTTCCAGGTTCGAGTTGCTGATTGGAAAAAAAGTAAATATTAAGAGATAAAAAAATACAAAGTACACAAAACAATTCCAAAGTGTAAAGCTTTTTGATATGTTAGCTTCTGAGCAGGGCATTTCACAGATGGCCTGGGTGGTGTAATATCACCTTGCCACCAAAGAAGGGAATTTTACCCTTCCCTCCCCTGCTGGTTGCTATGCAGTCTTGTGTTTCCTGTGCCTTGACTCTGGAAATCTGCTATTGAACCAGTTTAACTTGAGAATCTCGGGAAAAAATACTTGAGTTGTATTTTGCCCATTTTAGTGGGGACTTTAATTGGGTGATACTGAATTGTCAGAGCCTGCAATGGTGAGTGGCTGGGCAGGGGTTGCTACAGTGAGTGTGAATGGAGTGCATTGGTCATGTGCCCATGTGGTGCCTTTAGAGAAGGGAGGAATGCAGTGGCAGAGGGTGCTGCCATTCTGCAGCATGGTTTTTCTTGAAGCTTTTTACCTTCTGCTGTGTTTTGGATGGAACATGCTTTTGTATTTGCAGCCTGTCTTGAGATTGATCATCTTGAACCTCCCTGCATTTGCCACTGTTTATTTCCACTGTGGCTCTCTACTTTAATGTAGTTATGTGAAATGTGAAGAAAGAGAACTTAATAAGTTCAGAGTTTATGGTTTCTGTCATCTCTCTAAATCTGGAAGCTACAGTGGCCCCTAGCATTCAGAATAAGCACTTGCAGGAGAAAACCTGTCCAGCCTCTCTGCCACACGCTCCGTTGAAATGCAGTCTCTGGAGCAGAGCTACCAGACTTTCAGCAACATGTGCTTAGCATGCCAAAATGAAATCTTTCCCTCAAATACCTAATCACTCCAGAAAGCTGAAAAGTCAGCAGACTGACTCTGAAGGTTTTTCTCCTTGGTATTCTGTCTTTAACTGCACATCATACTTTCTTAATTTCACTGTGTAGAAGTTAGCCTTGGGAGCCAAGTGACACAGAAACCTTAGCAGATGGCTAAAACTTGCTTTTGAAGTATCCCAGGAGATTTTTTTCCCCATTGATAACAGGAAAAATAAGAGAAAAACCTAAGTTTATTATAATGAACAGTAGTATAATGAAGTTTAAAACAAGTATTTCACAATCTTTAGTTTTCTTGCTAAAACAATTGCATTTCCAATGGTTTCCTTTATACTATGTGGATACTATAATCTTCCTTGATACCCCTAAGAGTCTTGTCAAATGCTTCAAATGTTAAACCTGTTGTAAGTCTGGTTTATCAACTTTGGAAGACATGGAGTTGTGAAGCAGCTGGTTATAAGAACTTGTTGTAAGAGATTATATTTATGGAAAAATACATGGAAGTTGGCAAGTTGGAGATGCAAAGTTGCTATGTATAATATCTTGAAGGATACACATATTGTGCTTCAAGTTCAACATCAAGTCTGGTTTTGGTTTGGTCAACTAGAGCTAGAATCACCCTAGTGTGGTCAGTTCTGGGCTCTGCTACTTAGAGGTGTTAATGAGAACCATTCTAGTTTGCTCATCCTAATCAGAAAATGTGGGGTGGTTGGTGGCTTTTTGTTTGTTTGTTTGTTTGTTTGGGGTTTTTATTCTTTTTGAATTGTTACATTTTGTTTGGTTGGGTTTTTTACAGTATTTCTGTATTATTATTTTTCTGCAATGCTTTTAACATTTGTGGAGTCACTTTGTAGTAGGATCATGAGAGGACTCAAAATCTTTAAAACAGGGAAAAGCTTGGTTGGAAACAGAGGATGGTGCAATTTATATTTTCTGCGTTTCCAACTCTTTATCCTTCGATATGTGGAATCATTTTGACTGTATTTTTTGATTTATTTCATTCTAGAAGTTGTCTGCTACAAAGGAAGAAAGAAAAGTAAGCTTGTACTTCAGACTGCTTTTTGAATATCTTTCTAATACAGTGGTGTTCCAGAAGATGATAAAGAAATGATAGCAGCTCCAGAAATACCAACTGATTTTACTCTCCTTCAGTAAGTGTTTTAAAAATTTATTGTTCTGTTTGTAAATGTGTTGTCTTTTTTGTGTTACAGTTTACTCTCTCTTGGAAACAAGGAAACATAATAAAGGATGCTGTTCTATTTTTATTTTCTATTGAGAAGTTGGTAAAAGCATTTTAAATTTTTTTATTGAGTATTAATTCAGCAGTAGCTTAAATCAGATTTTAAAAAATATTTTAAAAATTTATTTTAAATCAAGTAGTTGAAATATTTGCCCTTAACTGGGGTGAGTCACTTAATATTTAAAATATGTCATTCCAAAGGCTTTAGTTAAAGCCAAATGGCTTCCCTCAGGCATCAGTTCCTTGGTGTTTTTGACATAATTTTCCTGAGCCTTTTGTCTTCCCACAATTTTTAAGAAACTGACATTTGAGTTTCCAAGATTTAGAATTGGGTACAGATTACACTTTTGGATAGAGAAGTAAAGTGATTATTTTAAGCAGACCAAAAGAATCCAGTTCATCCCCTTTGGTGTTGACTTACTAGACTGAGAACATACTGTGATTTTATATAGTATATTTAAGAATGTTTCTGATGAAATGTGTGAATGGTTTGTCTTTTTATCCTTGCAGGGAGTCTGAAACACACTTCTCTTCAGATACAGACTTTGAGGATATTGAAGGAAAAAACCAAAAACAAGGCAAAGGCAAAGTATGTTCACTCTTTAGGGATACTGGAACATTTCTACTGTTATAAATTGAAGCGTTTAGCACTTTCTTTGAAGTTGAATGAGCAAGAAGGAATATTTTCTGAAAATGCAAGTGTTCTGTGAAGAGAGTTCATGTTTGTATTTGCATGGAAATGCTTCATCTTGACTGTTCGTTCCTGTGATATTTTCTTAGTGCTCTGAAGGCATAAGGGAGGCAGGGGAGGAAAGGATAAGCTTTGATTTGATCAGTCTCTTGGCATATTTTCCATCCTATACTTAATTCATCATGTATTCAATGTCTTTTAGTCTGAAAAGCAAACAGAACAATAATTCAGTTAAGAGTTTTTTTAACAGGTTGCAGACAGGAGGTTACAGTAGTGGGATGGGAGGTCTAAACCCAGTTCCCAGCCCTTGTCTCCCTTCCTGGGACAGTTGTTCCCCCATGTGCCTTTCACAGGGTCCACAGCCACCACGTGTGGCTCCTTCCCTGCTCTGCTGGCCTGTGACCCTCACTGGGCACCCCCTGAGCCTGCACCAGTGCAGAACACCTGCTTGTGGAGAGGTGCTGATGGATTTTATACAATGATCATGTCATTTGTACTTTATGCTCTTTCTGCTGTCTGTAAGTCATACTTGATTTGGGAAATCAAATGCAAACACACCTGTCTGCTCTTCCTCACCCCCCACTTGCCAGCTTAGTCAAATGAAAAAACAAAAGGTGAATGAATTTCAGAGGAGACTTTGTGATGTGTTAAGGAAATTGCCTTAGCTGTTTAAAAGGAAATATGTATAATCTGTTTTACAATTTAAACATGACAAAGATCTGTGTTATACACTATCACTAATCGCATATTTAGTTGTTTAAAGATTTAAAATGAGGGAAAGAGGAACCTGTAGAGTTCTTGCTGGTCTTTGTATCACTCAGGATCAGCTCTTCTCAACTTTTGAATTTTTATTTTATATATACATATACACACACACACAGAGGGACACACAGACTGACATTTTAAAAATGTGGTTGCTGAAAATCAAAGGCCTTGCATATATTTGTCATGGTATGGATGATTTCTTTTTTGTTAATACTTCATGATAATTAAATAAAACCTCTTGTATGTGTGATTGTAGACCTGTAAAAAGGGGAAAAAAGGACCAGCAGAGAAGGGAAAAAGTGGAAACGGAGGAGGGAAACCTGGTGGTCCGAATCGGATGAATGGACATCACCAACAGAATGGTGTGGAAAACATGATGCTCTTTGAAGTAGTTAAAATGGGCAAGAGTGCTATGCAGGTAAGACCTGGGATAGCTCTTTGGCTTTTGGATGTAGATACAATTTTAATATAACAGTATTTTCTTCTACATGCAGTTTAATCAAATGAAGTCTAAAGTAATTTTTTCCTTCAGTTTGCTGTTTCTACTTTTATATAAGAATCAGAATAAAGTGGTTTTGCTTTGTTGATGTTTGAATTTGAATGAATTGATTTTTCATTTCTAAATGTTATTCATGAATAATCACATATGAAATGAATAAATTTGTACTAGAATTCAAAATAAGTTTTTGGTATCCTGAACAAAGAAAGGTTATTTTAGATTGCAAGACTTTAATGTCCTTCTTGTGTGGTGGTAACTAAATACAAATGTGGCTTAGACTTATTGTTGTCATAGAACTTAACAACAATCTGTAGTTTTTACATGCATCCAGAGCTTAGATTATCTGAAAATAAATAGTTGCTTCTCTTCTCTCATTCAAAGTAAAATCACTAAAACTTACAGGCTCCTGTTTAAATTTCCCAACCCAAATTCCAGCCAATTACAGTGTAGCAATATACTCTGGTCAAGTCAACTTAGGGTAGATTTAACCCCTTCAAGTATCTACATTAGGTACTCCCCCACTGCATTTACTAACAGGATGGAAGTCAGAGTATTAAGAAATACAGCACTGTTTTTGTTGGTTTTTTTAAAAATTCAGGTAGGTAACTAAAGTGTTTGCTTGGCTGTGAGTCTCCCAGTCGAGACAGGGTTAAAGTGTAATAAGTGTAAGCCTGTCAGCCATGAAGCTTTGCTGCTGACTCACTCATGTGACTCCTGGCAGTGTGGAAGAAAGACTATCTTTAGCACTGGAAATCTGGAGTTTGCAGCTCCTGTAATACACATGCAGGAAGCTGGGTTGCTGTGCAGTTCTCAAGGTTTACAGCTGGGAACAAGAACAAATTACTTGGATGTATTTGCACAGAGAAATTCTGATTTCCCCATCATTGGTTTTGTTCTATTTCAAAGCAGATGGAAAAACAATACTTCTCTAACTGTTGCTCTGTGTGCAGCTTGTTCAGCCAGTAATCAGTAATTGTATCTTCATGAATTTTTAACTGTTTAAAATTATATACAGTCAAAATATTTTGCTTTCCAAGGGCAAAATGAATCTTTGCCAGGTCTGATTACTTTGTTGAATTGGGAAATTGATACCTGAATCTTGGTCAATTTTTTTAAAACTAGGAAGAAAAAAATTCTCAAATTATATTTAAACTAAAGTCCATTTCATCAGTCAGAGTACAAAGTTTTCTCCATGGTCCTCAGTGTTTGCGTATCTGGGAAAATTTTGGTAATAATTTTAAGTTAACTTTTGGTAATAATTTTAAGTTAAGTTTTATTTTAAATTCTGTTCTGTACCTTCTGAATTGGTTGACAAGGTGCTGTTAAGTCATAGGTTGGACTCAACGACCTCAAACGTCTTTTCCGACCTAACCCATTCTGTGATCCTGTGAATTAGTGTCTGTTCCCTGGCAAAAAGAGGTGGTTCATTCACTGAGACAAAATGTTTCAAGAAACAACTGTTTTGCTGGCACTTCTTTAAATTGATTAGATTCTGAACACAAGGCTGCCTAATGGAAATACTCGTTCCATTCCTGTCATTCTTCAGTTCTTGCATGGTGGCCTTCTTTAGAAGCCAAATTTGTTTTCTCCATATTTCATTCTTCCCTTCAGGTCAGTCCGCTCAGGTCCAGTTCATAGGTTCTTTTCCTACTGGAAAGAGCATTACGGTTTCACATTGAGTTTTTCATTCTTTTTGTTGTGCTGAAAACAGTTGTGCATCACACTATAAACAATCTGAGATTCAGGGAAGAGGGATTTAGCTGTATCTCTGTTCAGAAATTTTTCTTCAATATGTTTTATTTGTCCTCACAGCTATATTGGCTGTGAGAGTGAGCACTGAGAATACAGACAGGAAGCCTTGGAGATGGTGCATAGTCCAGCTGTCTTTTGAAATTCTGAATTATTCCATCATTTAGGGAAGGGTACTAACATATTAAAAAAGTCAAACATGAAAACTTGATACTACAGCGAGTCTCTTGTACCTGTGTTAATAAAATTGTGTGTCTGTGTTTTATGACCTTGGCAGTAGATGGTTTGTACTCTACAAATGGATTGTTAAAACATAATTGCATGTAAATTCTGTTTTCTAAAAATGATTTTCACAGGTTTAATTGCTTCACATTAAAGTCTTTTAATAAAACTTGCTTGTTCCTCTTTGGCTTAGTGACTACAGAGTAATTAATATCCATGGAGTGTAGGGCAGTGCTGCTCATCCTGTTATGGCAAATGTGGATGAAGCAAAGTTCATCCAAGGGACACATTTTTTGAAGAGTATAGGGAGTTGTAGCTGTTGGAATTGAATGCACAAATAATATCTTCGGAGAAATATCAATGGCTTCACAGAGCAAGGGGAGGGTGTAAATAAAAAACCTGATTCTGTAAAAGACCCCAATTATTTTCTGGATTCTTCCCAAAAATGTTACCGTAGAAGGATATGGTATTCCTTTGCTTTATGTTCAAGTGTCAGTTTTGTACTGGTATATGTTAGTAGAATAAAATGAGTTCTTGAGAACATAAAGCAGTAAAAGAACATTTAAACATTTAGTTCTGTAGTAATCAAAAAAGAGAGTTCAAGTTACTTAAAGGGATGAAGAAGAATTACTTGCTTTAAAGCAGTTAAGTAACAATGTCTTCCATTTATGAAAACTGAGCAGTGCCTTTTTATTTGTTTTCTTTCAGTCTGTAGTGGATGACTGGATAGAGTCATACAAACATGACCGAGATATAGCACTTCTTGATCTCATTAACTTCTTTATTCAGTGTTCAGGCTGCAAAGGTAAGATACTGAATTGGTTACTCATCCATTGAAGTAATATTACAGCATGATTCTCAATCTTTGCTTTCATACCACTGAGGTTGTAAGACTGCTTCATCCCCAGAGCTAGTTTACACTTTCAGGTTCTTGGAGTTAAACAGGTATTTCTGAGTGTGGGAGCAGGAGGTTTAGAAATCTTATACTGTACTTTAAAGTGTTGATTAAGCCTTTTGTATTTACAGCAGATAGAAATCAGTACTGGTACTTAACATGTGCTTCCTCTTCCTTTGTTCCTGCTATTATTTCAGAAAATCATCTCTCCTATCACTAATAGTTCAGGTTATTCAGTCTTGGAATTCTAATTTGGATGTCCCTATGTTTTATCATGGTTAAGATTGCTTCATAGCTTTTGTAGACATGCTTGTTTCAAAAGATATTATGGACAACATCATGGTAGCCTGTCTACAGTAAGGGTGTGTTTCCCTATTTTTTTGTCTTTATTATCTGATTTTTCTTTCCTCATTTCATGTCCTCCATTCTTTTACCTCTCACCTCCTCTTGAAGAGAAGGTAACTTGCTTTGCAGTGTCACTATGCTTGATAGAGGAGGACTGGATGTAATTTGTTCTGCTCAAGTGTTTCTCTGTCCTGATAAACCTCTAACACGTGTAAATCTCCAGAAAGCTAACAATGTTCCTCAGAGGTTATCTGCACTTTCAGGAGCAGTGACCTTTTGATTTTTGTTACAAGATAAAGCTGCAGAATCTTTTAATGATTTCTGTGATGATCCTTGTCATGAATTTTTGCAGTAAACTTTGGGAGGTCTAACAATTTGAGGCCAAGACAAATAGAAATTTCATGAAAGTGCTCTGTTTATTACAGTGCAGAAGATAATAAGTAGCAATACAGCTGTTGGAAATTGTCTTGCGCGATTTAGAATCTTGAGTCCCAAAAGGTCACTTCAGATGGTGGAATGCTCACTAGTACAGAGGTCTGGCACAAGTACCTTTGGCTTCTGATTGAGTGAATGAGTAAATTCTAGATGTGTGTGCTCATGCACACGAACATGCCGCTTAAGAAGAATAAGACTAAGCCCCACATAAATAAAAGGTGTTAAGTATTTGTTATACATGAATGATAGAAGAAAAAAAGTGAAATTTATTAAAAATATACATGTCTAATCAGTAGGTTAGGTGAAAGTGGGTTATTTTGACATTGTAGCAGGAGGTATGTCATCTGCCATCTACAGCTTTCATATTAACAGTGCTAATGACCTAATATCTAAATTGTAGGAGTTGTTACAGCAGAGATGTTCCGACATATGCAGAATTCTGAAATTATCCGAAAAATGACTGAAGAATTTGATGAGGTAATTTAATAAAGTGCTGGTTATGTATTCATTTTTATTTTCTTTGTTCCTGTCCTAATCTTGCTGGATCATGTTTATTTCAAGATACTTATTTCAAGAATATGGAGTTACAAAAATTACAGGACTTTTATGGATGAAAATGTTTAACTCTTATTTCACTGAACTTAAAAGATAGGAAGTAAAGCTCTGCATGTATGCAACTTATTTTATTAGTGGTTTAAGAAATCAATATTGACTTTCAGTTTTTAAATAGTGGGAACTCCTACTTTGGTGGCACTGTGGGGGATTCCTCCCTATCTTGCTGTTTATATAGGGCCTTATATTGTCTCTTAAAATGGATGCTGAATTTATTTCTATGCATTCGTCAATCTGCAAATTGTGGTGATTTAAATTTGATTATTTTCCAGTTGAAGACTAATGCTTTTCCTTTGATGGGGATTATAGTTTTTTCCCTTTAAATTGTCACTTTCTGTTCCACAGAGTGTTGGGGTAAATGAGATGTATTGGGGGTTTGTTTTGGTGGGTGATGGGGTTCTTTCTGTTTTGGTTTTTTTTTGTAGTTTTTTTGGTGGTTGTTTTTTTTTTTTTTTTTTTTTGGTTTTTTTTTTTTGTTTGTTTGTTTGTTTCATTTGGCTAGTATTTGTTTTTGATTTTCCTGGGTTTGAGTGGTGTTCCTTTCATCCTGTGTTCAGAGAACGTAAATGTAGCTTTAAAACCTCCTCCCCAAATTTGGCTAGTACAGACACAATTCTCTCCACTACTGCTCCTCCAATAATTAAAAAAATCAATAACTTTACCTGAGGAGAAAATGTAATATCCTTTTCTTTAAAGGAAATTTAATGTCACTTAAAACTACCTCAATGCATAAATAGATTGGATTACTCTAAGGCAATATTGTATGAAATTTTTAAAGCCACACCTGGGACTGTTGGTACTACATGGGTTTTTTATCACTATATCTTGCTGACTCTTTATTGTAATAGAATTCTAATGAGCAGCTCTCAGATTTCTAATCCCTTTTCATGGATACTTTCTTTATTTTTCAATCTGTTTTGTTGCTCAGCCTCTTAAAGAAACTGTTCACAGTGGCACTGACACGAATGATTCTTTATTTGTCCCTGTCATTTTACCATTATTTGTAAAGGCTCCCATATCAGGAGAGGGCACACATTTGTTATATTTGAGGTGTTGTAGTACGTAATTTTATGACTTCAGGAAGTTTCAGTCTGATATGTAAGCATTTCCCTGTCAACTTCCTTATGATCCCAGATTGTTTCTAAACTTGTCACCTAACTGTTCATGTGATGATTCTAGTGTAACAAAGATTTGTAAGGCAAATAATTTTTTCCATTTATTTTGTGTCAAACAAAAAGAGGAACTAGTAGTTAGAATGTTGTCTTTGTGTTATAACAAGCCTCAGCTACAAAGTATATTCATATTTATGGAATCATATTCTTCTGATGTATCATTTTTAAGGCCTCTGAGATTTTGGCTTTAAAGTTGCAGGTATCTCTTCTTAATCTTTATTTAATGAAATAACTTTTAAAGTGTTTGAAAGAGTTCCCCGTTTCCTTTTCTGTGTTTTAATAGGATAGTGGAGATTATCCACTAACTATGGCTGGTCCCCAGTGGAAAAAGTTCAAATCCAGTTTTTGTGAGTTCATTGGAGTGCTCGTCCGACAATGTCAGTATAGCATCATCTATGATGAGTACATGATGGACACTGTCATTTCCCTGCTCACGGGGCTGTCAGACTCACAAGTCAGAGCCTTTCGGCACACTAGCACACTGGCAGGTCAGTGAATCCTATTTATATGACTATTATTATTAATTATATTTATTTGGGTATTGCTTGTATTTAATGTTTTGTGTTGCACAGGACAGAATTACTCTGCTTGAACTCCTTGATATTCAACAATCAACTTGTGTTTTATTTTGTGATACGGTTTTCATCTTTGGGACAGCTTTTTATCTTGGATTTTTGTTACTAAAAACACGGCACTATTTTTAAACATTCTAGCTCTCTGGTATTTAATTTTTGTTACCTTTAGTAGAAGAGTAAATATAAGGAAAATTTTCAGTTGATTCTACTAGGTTGTCTTTGATCATAAATAAGGGTGTAGGTGTCTTTTAATCTCAAATGCAGTTGAACCTGTTTATGCTCTGCGTTAAGTCAGACAGAAGTTGTAGTTTATGTTGGATGCCATTTTTACTACAAATTTTAATTATGCTACATATTGAGGCCATGGCACTATGTAAAGTAGCATTTCTGGTCTTTGCATTAGAAATAATTTAAAATAATTTTTTCATCAGTAATACAGTCTCTAAATTTCTTGATTTTTTTTAAATTCCCCTTTTCACATAATTTTTTCCCAATACGTTAAATTGCGAAGAAATCCTTTATGAGTTAAGTATAGAATGTTTCAAAAAATATATTTGTGTGGACAAAGGATGAGCTTCTTGGATAAGGGAGACCTAAATTTGCACTGATTACTGAGGAAAGATTGTGAATGGCATTGTGTCGCTATCAGCTTTTGTAAGGTTATGGTAACAATTTTACTTTGAACAACGTAAAATTAGGCTGAGTGTGAAACTGAGATTTTGCCACATGGAAGTAATAATTGTTTGCTTCCCTTGACCTGGCTGATTTACAGCTGGCTTCCATCCTAAGTGTCATGTCAGTCCTTCTGTATCTTTGATAGCCCTCTTGAATTTACATTAGCGCACTGCACATGGGGCTGCTGCTGTGTGACTTCTACCAGCCAGAGCATTTCTTACGGAGAGAGGAGCAAAACTTTTTATTTCAGGAGAATTTACAGATTCTGCTGTATCATCAGTTTTGACTGTTGTACTATATGACTTAATACAATTCTAGGTCTTAAAAAGCAGGTTATTACCTTTGGGTTTTTTTTTTAGTTGGAGTTGTGTCTGAATAAAAGTTGCAGAAATTGCCCTGTTGCATGTTAATTTCTGTCAAACAAAATATTTTTTATAAGCCATGTGTTTTCATTTGTTCACATCAGCAGTCAATTCTGTTGGTTTTGTGTGTTCATCTGAGTTTTACTGTTTATATTGTTGAAGATTTTATTTTATATGGAAAAGAGTGCCAGCGAAGTCCTTGTATCCATATTTGCTGGTACTTCTGTTAATTTCAGCTTCTGTGATTAACTCAGACTTTTTCTTTAATCTTGGAGATCACAGTGTGAGATGATATTTCAATATAACTGCATGTCTTTAAGCCTTGCTCATTAGCTTTATGCTGGTGATACATGCACAAGAATTTTCAGTGTCTGCTCTGCCAGTGCAAGCCCTTTTATGCCTTATTACAGAAGCTCACAAGGCAAGCAAGTATACAATTGATCACCTTCTACTTTCTGAAAAAGGGGTATTTGTCTGCACTCTTTTAAAAGGGATTGAGCTAAAAATAAAAGGATACCAAAATCCCACGCAAGTGTGTTTTATATTTTGGTTTTCTGGCTTGTAGTTGGCTAATGTGCTTTCTCTGCTTCTGCTAATAAATGAATCTTTGGAAAACCTGCACCTTTTTAAAATTAAATTGAGAAAAAAAGACTGGTGTGATATGGTGGTGTTGGTTGTCTAAGACATTTCCTTTTGTTGGTTGTCTAAGACATTTCCTTCTTTCCTGAAGAAAGAAACTTCTTGTATATTTAAGACTGAATGGTGTCAGTCTGACTGACTCTGATAACAATTCTTCTAGTATTTCTTGGGCCAAGTTTATTAATCTTACATTCTACCTTCATTTTGGGGAGGAAACAGATCCTGTATCTCTCAATTCAATACGAATAATGTACATATAATAAAATATGCTATTTTAATATAATACAAAAATAATGTACATATAATAAAATATGCTACATATAATAATATTGCTATTCTGTTCTTTTTTTGTCACTTCTTTAATGCTTATAGCATTAAAGAAGTGACAAAAAAAGAACAAAATAGCAATATTGCATCTGTTGTCTTGATAAATAATGATGCAGTGCTTGATAAAACATTGCATAAGTTTGTGTAGCAGAAAATTACACTAAATGTATTTTCATAGATAAAGGGTTGACAAGAAGAGGTGTCAAGATTTTTCTTCAAAGTTTTCTTAGATCAGGTAACTTTTTAAATAATCATGATTCTTTTCACTTACTTTTGTAGCCATGAAGCTGATGACTGCTTTAGTGAATGTGGCATTAAATCTAAGTATTAACATGGACAACACACAGCGGCAGTATGAAGCAGAACGAAATAAAATCATTGGGAAACGAGCTAATGATAGGCTGGAACTCTTACTACAGAAGAGAAAGGAGGTTAGTGCAACTAAGTGTTCGTAAATAGAAGTGTTCATAAATGGCCACTAATAATTAATCTTGTTCTCTAATTAGTTTTGGTAGTTATCTATCTCTCTAGCTCTTCAGGATGTTCATGTTTAATGCTTAAAAAACTTTGCAAGGTGCTTCTTACTGTCTGATTTTCTGTAAAAAGAAGTCTTAAAAGTAGTAGTGTTGCAGTGAGTTAGTGAGAGAGACTGCAATCAGTAATAGATACATTTTTGTTGTATTTCTTGAGGAGTTTCCTACATTGAGCTCAAATATGTAACAAAAATTACCACACATTGACAGGTTTTGGCTTCTAGAGAAGATCTCCATGATCTTGGAGCAAAATACTGCTTTTATAATGTCAGTAATTATCTCAGCAGAAAATGTGTTTAAAGGCTTTAGATAAGGCTTTTTTCATGTACAGAAAGCACTATCAAAGTTGAAAATGCAGTCTACTTCTGTTTTCTTTCTTTTGTATAAAAGAGCCTTGCTGATTCGCTGCTGACAATGTTGTCTTGTTGAAAGCCCTAATTCAGTCAGGTTTCAGTTTTTACTTTTGGGGCAATTAGTGGTTTGGTTTTTGGGTGGTGGTGGTGATGTTTGTTTTCTTTTAGGTTTTTGGTTTTTAGACATTATGAGTAAGTAACTTCTTCATGATCAAAGGAAACATCTCACCTTTGCTCTTCAGCATTTGTATTGTTACCTGTTAAGGGGTTTTTTCCTGACAATTGAGACAAACTAACAAGTTTTCCTTCTGATCATCTCCCAAAGATCTTGCAGTTTGAGACTGATCTCTGAACAACCCATTCAATGTAGTTTTGTTAAATATTTGTGCAGGGCCTGTCCTAGTGTGAGTAATACATAGATATGTAAAAAAGCAATGATGTTACTAGAAAATTAAATCAGGTTTTCTTACAAATTAAGAAGGACCTTTCAGAAACACAAGATGTCTTTGTTACACTTGAAGAACAGTTTCCCAGTAACCAGAATTACTAAAATTTGTATACTGTGGTAGATACAATTTCTTCAATAATAGCATATTGTACTGTGAAACAGATCTGTGAGTATTTCTGAATCTGTGAAAGGATTTAATGGTCACACTTGTAAATGTTAATTTAGTTTGTCTACCATCAGCACCATCTGATCTAACTGTAAAAATGCTGCTCACTGTTTATGTACTCTCTACATTCTTTCAGCTTCAAGAAAATCAGGATGAAATAGAAAACATGATGAATGCAATATTTAAAGGTGTTTTCGTGCATAGATATCGGTAAGTTTCTCTCAGTAAGAAATGTGTAGCATCATTAATGTATTCTGGAAGCTGGGGGCAGGTTATTTCTAATTATTCATCTCTTTGAACTTACTGCCCCACTTCTCTCCACAGAGATGCAATTGCTGAAATAAGAGCCATCTGTATTGAGGAGATTGGAATATGGATGAAAATGTACAGTGATGCCTTCCTCAATGACAGCTACTTAAAATATGTGGGGTGGACTATGCATGACAAGGTAAACTGCACAGAGCAAAAGGAGCAGAACTGAGAAGCAGAACTCCTTGGTTTTAGTTATTGATCTTTCCAGACTAGGTTTGGATATCTCACCTGTTTGAATTGATCACTGCTTTCCTTATCGCTCAGAAGTATTGGCATTTCAGAATGCATATAAGCCAGACTTGAATGTTTCTGGAGTGTACCTATAGATTTTTTTAAAGAAACTGTTATTTGCAGGCAGATGGTCTTTTCTATTTATTTATTGCTGATGCTAACTTGTAGTTCATCATACTTAACTACTTCAAATTAACACATCATCCCTATAGCCTGGCAGTACTCTGTTTTGCCAAGTTACAAGACTCTAGGATTCTCATCTAGCTGCAAAAATTATGGGAAAAGCTCCCTTATATGTTGGTTAGTGCCTCAAGCTGTTATTTACCAACTACCACCTAGAGACTATTCTCTGCTTGGAGGGGTCAATATGGTTTACCAATACTCCCTGACTCATTATTGAGTCAGCACATTGCCTCAGTTCTTGCACCAGAAACTTCAGGCTGTTGAATTTTAAGTGAAAGAACTGAGGGATGCTCAAGTCTTGCTGGGCTGTTCATGGGCTTGGTGTAAAAACCCAGTAACCTCTGGCAGCAAGGTGAGGTCATCTTTACCTTAGAACATGTTCTCTGCTGAAGCAGATCTTGTATTTCAAGAGGAATATTTCTCTCATTATCTACTTAGTAATTTTGATTGAACAAGGAATGGTCATCAATGATAGGAATATCTTGAGTGTTTAGAAAGAATGAAACAGATGTATTTTGATTTATGGAGATGGTAACTGCAGGAAGACCTTGGGGGATTTTGTTAGTTTTTGTTGCTTCACTGCCTTGTCACAAACAAGGTTATATTCTTAGGTCATTAACATGATTATTGGTAGAGTATTGTGACAGCATTTAATCTTTGTTTTTGAATTAATTCTCACTGTAAAAGAAACTTGTCCTGTATGACATGAAGATCACATCAGTATCCTATATTTGACTTTTAATTCAGTTCTTAATTTTATTTTAGCAAGGAGAAGTAAGACTCAAATGCCTAACTGCTTTGCAAGGGCTTTACTATAATAAGGAGCTTAATTCCAAATTGGAACTCTTCACCAGTCGGTTCAAGGTTAGTGTTACTTCTTACTTTGAGTATATATGATTTTTTTAAAAGTTGGATTATACATATTTCCTCTTCAAAAATATTTTCTTTTATGTTCTTAGGATAGAATTGTGTCTATGACTCTTGACAAAGAATATGACGTTGCAGTCCAAGCAATAAAATTACTCACTCTTGTTTTACAGTAAGTACATGTATCTTTCCTTATCTGACATGCAACAAATACCAAAACTTAAATGTTGGCCTTGTGGGTGAGGCCAGTAGCATGACACTTCAGATAATCTGAAGGCTATAGAAATGTCTGTGCATCTTACACTCAAAGAAAATGGAATTCCAAAAGTAATCTGCCTAGAACAGCGTTATTGCTTATCTCCCACAGTTCGGTAGGTGTTAGGGCTAGGGACTAATAGTTAAAACCTATTATGGAATGGTTGAAATGAAGAACATGGAATATATTGAATGTTACACAGTAGTTGAACTCTTGAGCATCACCTTCTAGCAATAGCTCATACTTCATCAGTGTGTTTTGTTCAGGAAGACTTTGGAGCTAAGACTGGAGTTTTAGGATGATAAATTGAAGGAAAAGGTGTAGGTTCTCATTCATTTCCATCTCCCTCATTAGAGTTCATACTTTGTTGACTCAGCCTTTTTGGTTTTTTCTTTCTTTCTTTCTTTCCTTCTTCCCATCCCTACCCCTAGGAGTAGTGAAGAAGTTCTGACTGCAGAAGACTGTGAAAATGTCTACCACCTGGTTTATTCAGCTCATCGGCCAGTGGCAGTTGCCGCAGGGGAATTTCTTTATAAAAAGTAAGATGGAGAAATTACAGTTAACTTCTTGGTCCTGTAGATTTGTGTGCATTAATATGATGATTCCTATTCGATTTAATCAAGAAAAGGAAAAAATGAATCATAAAGTGGCCTTAAGAAAGAAGAGACAATGTAACATTACTGCATTTTCTAAACTACTGTAGTTTTTCTAAATGGGAAATAGAAGTTTGGACTTCACTTTGAAAGCTTGTTCCTTCAGGGAATATAATAAAAATGTTCCTATGTCTTCTCCTTTCCCATTCTTCCTGTGAAACATCTTAAAATGCTTATGTAGTTTGGGGCCTAAAACTTGAGCTTACATCATGAGTGTTTTCCCATTTGTAGTTCCTCCCCTGTGCCTGCCTCCTCCCCATTGTCCCATATGACCATTTCATAAAATATTTTTCATTTAAAAAATCCACTAAAAATCCAGCATGTCAGGTGTGTAGGAGAACAAAATAGAGTTTCCATCTAATATTTTTCAGACCTCCTTCCAGTATTTCTTAGCTGCTTTAAAGTCTCTTGTAGGGAGGTTCAGAAAATAGCATTTGCTGAGGAGGAACATAGGACCTCAAACACCTGCAATTATCACTGATGTTTGTAAAGCATTATGTTGTAATCATACATCCCACTGGAAACAGTCAGTGGCATATTAACTCAGTATATATAAAATGCATATTTGAAATTGTTCAAATGATACTTGTCCCAAATTACTTCCTTTCCAAGTAAAATATGGAGTGAAGCAACAAGGTATTTAGTGTGTAAAAACCAGTATCTTGATGTGAATTGACTGTGGTGAAGGCAATGAAGAAGAAACTTGTCAAGAAATAATTTTTCTTTTAGGCTTTTCAGCCGCAGAGATGCTGAAGATGATGGAATACTGAAAAGGAGGGGAAGACAAAGTCCAAATGCTAATCTTGTGAAGACTTTAGTGTTTTTCTTTTTGGAAAGTGAAGTAAGTTGGGTTTCAGGGATGTCCTTGTTTTTGTGGTGTGCGTGTGTGGGTTTTTGTTGTTGTTGTGGTTCTAATTTTTGTCAGTTAAATTTTGTTGTTGTTTTTTTCCCCACTCATTGGTTAATAACCATGGTCCATGGTTTCCTGTTGTTTGAGCAACCTGGGGGTCAAAAGACTGTTTTGTATGGTTGTGTTTGTTTGAAAGATCTGTCAGTACCCACAATTAAAACAGGCTGTGAGTGCTACTCTGACAAACATGATGATGTGTAATTGTAAAGAAATTATGAATTGATAGATTTAAAAGGGAAAAGAGAAAAAAGCAAAAAACTCCATAATGCCTACCCACCTATCCCCCAAGTCCCGACAGATCTTGTAGCACTACTCCTTGTAGCTGTTGGTCTGGATTCATCGTTTTAAGTTAATTGGGGTAGAAAATCTTCTGTTTAACCAGAGAGCTTGCAAAACTTGCTCTGTATTTTTGCCACAGGCAGGAGCCAAGTCTAAGAAGTATTCTGTATTATAGTTCTGTAATAATTTTCATTGCTGATAAAATACTTAATCTATTCTTATTTTAGTTGCATGAACATGCTGCTTATCTTGTGGACAGCATGTGGGACTGTGCAACAGACCTCTTGAAGGACTGGGAATGTATGAACAGTCTTCTGCTGGAGGAGCCTCTCAATGGAGAAGAACGTAAGAGATTTTTGTTGATATTTTTTTATATTGCTGTGCAGTTTTTCTTAGGCTTGAAGTAAGGAAAAAATATGTTTACATATATTTTCTGTGTTTCCATGACTGTAAGATGTCACTAATACCAATTATGAAATGTAAGGAAGTGTAGAAAGAGATCACCACCTGGTATGGAAGTGTTACACAAGAGCAATGGTTAGAAGAAAAGAGAAGGAATTAGCATGCAGTGTTGCCTTGGTGTTCCACAAGTTCAGGCTGCACTTTTGGCATAGAGAAACTAAGTTGCATGTGAAACTGGTTAATTTATTGTTAAAACTACCATATGGAAAAATACCATAATTTCTTTGATGACAGTAGACCCAAACAAAACTCCTGGTATAATTCTGTAATTCATAGGTCCTAGTAAATGGACCTCTGAAAAGTAGAAAGGAAGTAAAATAATTATAAAACTTGAGTGTTTATTCCATCCTGTCCTGTGACCCATCCAGTGATATTCCCTCAATTTTTCAGTATTTTCTGGTGTTGTTTTTTAAGGTACTTACTTTCTATATTCCCTCTGTCAGCCCCATCTCTGGAAATGAGCTGTTGGTCTACATGTCTGTCTTTTTGCCTTAAACAAAAAAGCGGGAAAAACCCCCGAAACCCAAACAAAAACCCCAACATATCTCAAGCTTTGTGGATAATGAAGAATAAGTTGTGTGTTAACACCTGTTTCTTAAATTTCAGCTTTAACAGACAGGCAGGAAAGCGCTCTGATTGAAATCATGCTTTGTACAATTCGGCAAGCGGCTGAATGTCATCCTCCAGTGGGAAGAGGAACGGGGAAAAGGGTAGGAAGCAAAAAACTTGCTCGTGTGGAGATGTGGGAATGGCTCTGTGGGAAGAAAAAAGAGATTATAGGATATTGCTGCTGAAGGGACTGAGATGGAGATTCAGCTTTGGTCTCCACATCTGACTACCCTGGCTAGTTTGCTTTTTCTGGACTTAGACACATCCTTGGTACTGTTCAAACTACTGCATTTGTTTGTACTATTAAAGATAATAAAAATTGATTTTGTAAACAGTATTGATTTGAAGGGAGGACTAGAATCAATGTTTGGGAAAAACTAGAACTATTTTTAGTGGGAAAGAACAAAATGAGGGAAAGGGAAATACACCACATAGTCTCTTGAAAGAAGACCAGTCCACCAGTTGGCTTTTCTGTGATGGTATGGAGTTTAGACAGCCTCTTTTGTGGAGACATTAAGGAGTCTTCTCTCAAGACTGGTTCATGTTTTGGTAAGAAACCCATTTAAGAACAGGTTGAAAGCTTGTATGAAAATAGGATTGACAAAATAATTGAGTAAATATTGCTAAAAATTGTAAGCTGAAGGAGTCCCCATTACATTATCATTTCAGTCATGGTATTTTGTTGCAGGAAAGGTAAACCTTTTGTTGTAGGTTATCACTTCTGTTTTCAAGATAATCTTAATAGTGTTAGGACTGACTTTTAATTGCATTTTTTGAATGCTGAATGTTGGTTTTTTCCTTTTTTTTTAAAATTGCACACTTTCCCTCCGGCTTTACATTGATACATTGCAGTGATTTTAGAGGTCCATGTACCTAATCATCATTTCATTAATGATAATGAAACTTCGCACCAGAACTTTTAGTTGTAAAATTCTCACAATACCAATATTTTAGGTGCTGACAGCAAAGGAAAAGAAAACCCAGTTGGATGACAGGACAAAAATTACTGAGCTTTTTGCAGTGGCACTTCCTCAGTTGCTAGCAAAGGTAGGTTTAATTCTATTTCTTGCTGATGGATGGTTGTTGAAATGTTTACAAGTATATTTCTGTAATTAATGATGCAGCTTGCCATGAGCTTTATAGTTTTTTCTTACTAATCTTTGTTTATATTTACTTGTTCTATAATGAATTATGTTGTCCAAGACTTTATCAACTAAACTTTTTTCTGTGCCAATTTTACAGTATTCTGTAGATGCAGAAAAGGTCACCAACTTACTGCAGTTGCCACAATACTTTGATTTGGAAATTTATACAACGGGACGATTAGAAAAGGTACAGTAACTTCCACACATAAACATAAAAGGAAGTCCCAGAATTTAGACTTCATCACTAGAATTTCAATCACCATTTTAGGAGTTTTTTTTTGTGTAAAGGAGATTTCATTTATTGTAACCCTTACTGATAGTGCGACTTCAATTTCAGAGTTGTGACTGGCTGCTCTTCTTAGAGATACTGAAAATATGAGTCTTCTAGGGCCTGTCTGGCCAGCTTTAACAGAAAATCTTCCAGTTAAATGAACTTAAATTGAGAACATCTATTGCTGGGTTTTGTGATAGCTCTCTAACAGATAAAGCTTGTTGAAACAGCTCAGTAAGTTCTCTTTCTGTCACTGAAACTAGAAACCACCATCATCATTGCATGAAAAAGAGGAAGGATGCCAGATCACAAATGATGTAGTTACTGCTCTTATTTTATCTGCTATGAAGATAAAGTTGAAGCTGTTCTCATCTCTGTCTCCTTCTCAGATGTGCTACTGCATTGTGAAGCAAGTAGCTGGAAATCATTAGAGTCAAAAAGTGATGAAATGTGTAGTTGATAGCACAGCCAGCAGTGGTCGAGCAGCAGTGAGCATCTCAGGTTGAGGGGAGGAATATATGAACAGCTGAAGTTGGCTTTAGTTGGTGGACAGTAGTGTGTTATGAAACTAAAACTTCAATTATACAGCTTTTAAGGCACACATAATCATGCATAAATGTTTGTGTGAGTGGGAGGTAAATACTTCTGTGTCGTTCAGTTGTCATTGCAAATTCAGGTGTTAGGTAAGACCATACCAACAGTAGCAAACTTTTTTGGTTCGGTGATTTGGTCTTTGACAAGCTCCAACTTAATATTTGATAAATAGACTTAATTTCTCAGAAGCTTCACTGATTTTCTAGAAGGTTTTTTTGCTCTGTATCATAGTACAAAAGTAATTAACAGAATTTACCTTTTAAAATTCTTTAAGGTTTATTAAATATGCCCGTGTATATTTGCATGTATATATATATATATATATATGAGAATAAAAATACATCTTCTTTGGCTTGTCTTCCTTGTAGCATTTGGATGCCTTACTGCGACAAATTCGGGACATTGTGGAGAAGCACACAGATATAGATGTTTTGGAAGCCTGTTCAAAAACCTACCACGCTCTCTGTAATGAAGAATTCACAATCTTTAACAGAGTTGACATTGCAAGAAGTCAGTTAATAGATGAATTGGCAGACAAGTTTAATCGACTGCTTGAGGACTTCCTGCAAGAGGTATTTTAATGTGCAAGATCACCTTTTCCTGCCCTCGTAAATGTTTTCAGTATTTTTCTGTCTTTCTCTGCAGGTCAGAGCTAGGAATGGGAGCTTCCCTCTGGTTTTCAGAACCTTAAGTCAAGTGCAGTAATAGAATAGTGTTGCTGCTGTGGTAGTGTGAACACAGACTGTTCTTGTAGTGAGTCTTTATTTTGGTCTCCTTTTGACAAGAGTCCTTTGGGAATTTGAGATAAGTTTCAGATAAACAATTAAATACATAAACTTTTTACTCTTAGCTTTTGAGCCTTACATTTTTGAGAGTTGTAGTATTGTAATTCCCCTAGGGTTCTCCTCAGATGTACTACTGTTGCTAGTCTTGCCTGTGGTTGCATGTTGCTGTTGTTAAATATCAAAATCTCTAGAAAACACTCCCCCTCCCTTCCTGAATGCAAGCAGATGCAGTTAGTAGATCAAAAATAACTTTGTTCCCACACTGTGTTGATCTGAGAAGTGAGAATCTCCTGATAGAGTATTTAACTTCACTATGTGGGATCTCTGACATTCAGACAAAATTTGTTTCTCCTTTTCATCTATGGTGAGGAGCAGAGGAAGTGTCTTTTTGACAGCTTCTTTCTTAACATTTCTCAGATGCATGTAGTTTATCAAGCTCTCCTTTTTTCTCTTGCTTTTTGTTCTGAACTAGAATTCCATTCTAGAAATCCCAAACAAGAAATGTGCCCATTTGTTTCCTTTTGTGATGAAAAGAAAGAATGAGAGGTAAAGCAAGGAAATGAGATGTCAGAAGTTGGCTTGAAGGAAAAAGGCAAATACTCTGGTGGAAATGTTGAAATCCTTAGTTCTTTGATTGATAGGTTGTGCAACTACAGAATAGTAAAACTTGCATTATCTCTGCTAGACTAAGGAGGAGTTTCTTGACCTCAGATAGTTTATCTTATGTACAAATAGATACTTTTTTGACCCTTTGATATTTACTCTTTTACTCTTTTTTTACTAAATGCAAGTTTGTCAGAACTTACAGGAAGATTAGAACAAACCAGTTCCCTTACCTCACTCAAAGACTCTTTTTTGTGATTAAAGTAAGACTGAAGTACTGACCTGTGGCCCATCTAGTCCAGTGTCTTTTGTCTGACAGTGGCCTCTGCTGGATTCTTCAGAGAAAATAGAAGCACCTACATTATACATTGTATTTCACCAGCCTGGGCTTTTCCCGTTTCTTCTCCCTTCTCCTTCCTCCTTGCCCCCCTCCCCCTCTCTCCTCCTCAGCTGCTATTTTATAGAATCCTAGAATTGTCAAGGTTGGAAAAGACATTTAACATCATTGACTCCATCTCTAGATATGAGCAGTTGGCTGCTCTGTCTCTCTGACTCTTCTGAAAGCATATGTGACATGATAAATCATTTATCAATAATTTAGAATCAGGTCCACACCCTCTCCTGCCCCCAGTTTGGGGGTGTGTGGGTCTGGTTTTACTAAGTTCCCCAGTTCACTGAGACTGCACTGCTTGAGATATCTCACTGTATGATTATTAAATAGGGGGAGGAACCTGATGAAGATGATGCATATCAAGTCTTGTCAACACTGAAGAGAATCACTGCTTTTCACAAGTAAGTGGCTTCTGCACATGTCTGTCAGGGTTTGTGGTGGGGGGAATTGTTTGTTTTTAATTCAGTATCGCGGTTTGTGGTGAGGGGGTTGTTTGTTTTTAATATGATGCATGTTACTTTTTAATGTATGGGATTGTTTTAGGGTTTTTTATTATTTTTTTGTGTGTGTTGGTTTGGGTGGGGAGGTATTCAATAGCTGGGTTTTTTCAAAAAAAATTTAAAAATTTAATTAATTAATTTTGACCAGTTAATTAGTTAATTGTTAGTTAGTTAGCCTCAAATTAGTTGTTAACCTCAAATTGCAGAAAAAGTATTAGTTAAATAATACTTTTTGCATTCATTCTAATGCTTCCAGTGCTCATGACCTATCAAGATGGGACTTGTTTGGCTGCAACTACAAGCTATTGAAAACTGGCATTGAAAATGGAGACATGCCAGAACAGGTCTGTAGTTAAAATGTATTCTTTAGACACAACAACAAATACCGTTTGTTGCTGTCTTTTATTGGTCTTTGTCGTCTAATGCTTTCTTTCCTTTTGATTTCAGATTGTTATTCATGCACTGCAGTGTACTCATTATGTAATCCTTTGGCAGCTAGCAAAAGTTACTGAAAGCAGTTCCACAAAGGTATGCCTTGTTCCACTTGTATTAGTAAATAAACATATGTACATAGTGCAGTGTCATCAAGTGGGAACTGTGATGGAATTAATTAAAACTAGGAACGTTCTTTATATTGATACCTACCTAATCCTGCTTTTTTAATAAGTTCTTCCGAATTAATAGTTTTAGTAGTCACATTCTTTACTATTACAAATCTAGTACTTCCTTTAATTGTTTTTATTATTTAAATGTCAGTATTATGTTTAATTTGACTGAATTTTAAAATAGTAGTAAATCAACATGATTTGTCGATTCACTATCAGCCACAGTAAAAATACCAAGAAGGGGTAGAATGGAAATCACCAAACACAGTATAGTTAGTCTTTCTACTCTTAGGTAGTGGGTTTGGATTTCTTTGGAAACCTTGAAGTATCAGTGACAAGTCAGTGAGATCTAAGTATTCTTATTGCTCAGTATGTCACAATCCTACTTTACCCTTCATCAGTCTTTTAAATCTATTGTTAAATAAAGATGTGAAAAGATTAAGTTAATTTTTTTCAGGGAATGATGAGAGGCCCTGTTCTGGTTCTATGTATAGTAATCTTGAAGGGCAAAGCTCTGGCAAATGTCATCTTTCCAATTTCACTTCATGAAAAATCTTAGAGAAAGGATTAAGGTTTCCTGTATCCAGCATTGCTTGAAGAAGTTGATTAGGTGGTTCACTGTGTGAACTGCCAAATGAAAAAAGGCTTTTTTCAAAAGGCCTAGCTAGTTTAGAATGGAGTTTGTAAGTGCTGAAGCATTTTAATTATTTCTCAAAAATTAAAAAATGTAATCCCTGTAATCAAACATACTTTTTCTGCAGTTTCCAGTTTTTTACTGGAAAGCTGTGCTGGAGTTGCACCTCATTACTGGAGTTACTGTTAACACACCTTTCTTTATGTCAGAAGGGAGGCAAAGAAATTCTTCAGTTTTTTTAAACACTTTGATTATCATGCCTGTAATTAATACAAGAAAAAAAAGTTATGACTGTCACAATTTACCAGGGAGAAAACAAAGGGAACTCATGACATTAATAGTGTATGAGTAATTAATAATCCATTACTACAATATTCTCATTTTAATGTGAGGATACATATATTTTTCCTTTAATTTTTTTTATTTTATTTTAGGATGTTGTAGTTTGAGCTTCTGGTAGATGCAGGAGTGGAAAATCACACTATGTAACTTGTACTAATGATCTTATAACAGAGAACACCTGTATCAGATTAGTGTGGTTTTCCCCTATCTGTTGAGACTTCTTTAGTCCAGTGAGTAATTATAGTCTGAAGGTGTTAGAGATGAATATGAACTTCACCACTGGCTGGTTAGTTTACCCATCTGTGTTTTAATGGCTTTTAACATTTCCAACCCCAAACACCTGATTAGAAGTGCCTGCACAGGTTGTTGAGCGGCGGCGTAGGTGTGTGAAGGATTTGGAGGTTTTGTTACCTTATTCCTTAAAGGGCAAACAGCAGTCTTGAGGTTTTTGTAACTGTGATTAAAGCTTTATCACAAGCCTAATTGGCAGAAGATGAGCGAAATACTGACAAGTTAGTTTAGAAATGAAGATTAACCTAGCTGTTTTGCAACAAAATGTAATTTGTAGT
>NW_005054314.1:2215683-2217323 GCF_000277835.1 Geospiza fortis
TTCTGCTCCTACATAACAGGTTTTTTAGTTACTGCTTTTTTTATAAAATAACACGATTTTCATCCCAACTGCCATCTCTTCTATGCTACACAGAATGACAAAATTAAGGAAGTTGCTACTTGTTAATTTTATTTGTACTAGTGATTTTTTAAAATAATGTAGTGGACTTGAATGTTACCACTGAGGTCTGTAGTGGAATGCTCTGTGAAAGTGAATGCACTGTATGGGACTGTAAAATTGGAAAAGCAAAACTGTTACATGAAATCATTCTTTTTAAAGGAGGATCTTCTACGTCTAAAGAAGCAGATGAGAGTGTTCTGTCAAATTTGTCAACACTACCTGACCAATGTAAATACTGCTGTTAAGGAGCAGGTTAGTGGCTGTTGTTACTTGGAGTCTTCTAATACTGTACTTTAGCAAGAGGAACTTTCCAGCTGCATTAATATTTTTGGCAGATATGTGAGAATGTGATGTCCTGGCTGTTCAGGCTGAGTGCCCTTTGCGTGTCAGTGCACATGGTGCTTGTATGCTTGTCCTCCTCATGTACATAGGATTTCAGAATCCATTTAAACTTGATTCTCTTGAGTAATTTTAGGCAGCATAATGTTTTATGCAAAGGACCTTTTTGTTACTTTCAGTAATGACTCTGCAGGTGCGCTGTTGAAGCCTCTGGGTATAAGCTGAGTGAGAGTTCCATTTCAAACCTCTTGCTTACCATGTGCTAATAACCCACATCTCCTGTGGAGCTGTGGATTCATAGCCTCAAAACTGGCTAAGGACAGCAATTTAAAAGGGGTTTTTTTAGTTCTGTCTTTGAATACATGCAGGTGCAGCTTCTCTTCTCTTCCTTCTCTGTGTTGCTTCATAACACAATATATTCCTCAGTTTTTCAGAGTCCCAAGAATTTGGGCATCTCAAAATCAGGAGGAAAAAAATGACTACTTAAGATGAGTGTGTATATGTTTATACATGCACCAAGTACTCACTGTAATCTAGGAGAGTTTATTGTTGGGAAATGGGAATTTTTGGAGTCACCTTTATGAACACTCACACACTGCTCTGTTGGTAATAGTGTTGTTCAGAGATGTTGTAGCAAATGCTTGGAAGCCTCAGCAATGATACACTTCTTGATGAGCAGTTTTATAGTTAGTCCCTCATATAGTTGCCCTTTGTGGGGAGAGTTTTAGCTCCTAAATGTTTCAGACATAAAAAATGTAAATATTGAGATTGAATAAGTAATGTGTGACAGATCAGGTAGAAGACAGAAGTCCTGACCTTTTTGAAGTGCTGGCATGAAGGTTTTGGGGGTTGTCCTTAGTTTTTGCTTTTGTTTCAAAAAGAATTAAGACATTGGGAAACACTTGTCCTGAGTTCTGAGAATAACAGAGTTTAAAAAAAAATTGAACTGTAAGGGCTGAGTCTCTTCAATCTGTGGGCAAATAGTTTTTTGGCCAGGACACTCATAGGATTTTGAAGTTCCAGTGAAGAGCACAGGTTACTGATAGAAGAATTAATTCTAAGTAAATGACTTTAACAATCTTTAAAATGCTAAAATGAAAGAAAATGAAGTATGTCTCTACAGGGGAAGGACCAGATAATCTTCTAGGTAGACTGTTTAATTAAAGACATAGAAAGCCAGG
>NW_005054314.1:2217362-2236147 GCF_000277835.1 Geospiza fortis
GTCCACTGAGTCGCACAACTGCAGCTTTTGAACCTCTTGCTAGAACAAGAATATTCCTGGAGCTTAATAGGCATGTTCTATGTCAAAGAGCTATCTAGTGTAATAGTCACAAGGTGTAGGGCGTGAATGTGCTAGTAACAAAAATTACTGAAGCTCTGAGTAGGTCTCTCTAAGAGGCTGTATGACTCTGACTCTGGTGAACACTGTAGAAACTGGAGCTGCCTGGTTACACAGGGTACCTGTCACACAGGTACAATGTTCCACTTCCTCTGGGTTCCACTTCCCTTCTCTAATCTCTTGGAAGGACACAAGGGACTTCAGAGGAGCACATGTATTTTTTGTGACCAGGAATTAGTAATACTCACTTTGGGGAGATAGAGAACAGACCTTTTCATGGAAGTTGGGAGATTAGAACCAAAGAGAAGGTGCAGCACTAAGCAGCTTCTTGCCTAGGTCTGCTAGTTTGAAGAATGTCAGTCTCTGTGTCAGGTACTAAGACATTTGAGCCTTCTGGGGCAGTGGAGTAGAGACATTTAAATCTGATATCAGATGTACAAGTTAGCCAGCAAAAGAAAAAGTTGGTTGCACTTTTGCGTTTTTGGACATTAGGATTTAAAGGGATTGGATAATCTCAGCTGTTACATGTTAAACATGATTGAAACATTTTTAAAAAAAGACAGCAAAAAGGAGATTGTACTATGGTCAGAGTCCACGAAGTTCTCTAGTGACGAAATGTAGTATCCGTCAGGTAGAATTTGGGAGTTTCAGGCTTCTCATGTTTTAGTCTTGCAATATTT
Organism: Geospiza fortis; assembly: GCF_000277835.1. Taxonomy (NCBI): domain Eukaryota; kingdom Metazoa; phylum Chordata; class Aves; order Passeriformes; family Thraupidae; genus Geospiza; species Geospiza fortis. Next base: position 2,218,160 of record NW_005054314.1, read on the forward strand.
TCACATATAATTTGGCATCATCTGTGCAATATTTTTATTTGGAGACCCAGTCTTGATACAGGAATCTACTGTGTGAAGCTATGCACATTTTGACTTCAGTTGGCCTTTGTAATTGTGTAGTACTTTAGTGGCCTGTGTATGCTGTTGAGACCTTGAGTATTTTGTCAAGTGCAAATACATTATTCTAAACAAAATCCACTTTCCAAACAAGTATTTATTAAGGTTTCTTTTTAACAGGCTTTCACAATTCTGTGTGATGTGTTGATGATCTTCAGCCATCAGATTATGACAGGAGGACGTGACATGTTGGAGCCACTTGTTTACACTCCTGATTCTTCCTTGCAATCTGAACTACTCAGTTTTATTTTAGATCATGTCTTCATTGATCAGGATGATGATAATAATAGTGCGGGTTTGTACAAAACTTAAATTTCCTTTTTATTTTTTGTTTTCTAACTAATATTTTTGTTTCTTTGTGCATTTCTGGGTTTTGTGGTGGTGGTATTTTGTTGTTTTTTTTTTTTCTTGTTTGCCTGGTTATTTTTTTGTTTTAATTTTGTTTTGTCATTGAGAGGTGTGCATGTGCACAAAGGTAGGTGTAGCTTTTAAATGTCAGCAGCTGATTAAAGGATTTTCTGTATTGGGAACATGTAGGATAATTGCCATAAAGGTTTGATTTAATAGGCTCAAATATTTATCTCTGTATCAGGGTAACAGACATATCAGTGTACAGTGAAGTGCATTGCCATCACAACTGAGATCTGATTTTCTGAATCATGACCGCTAGCCCATATCAGTTTTATATATAAATGTTTAAACATGGAATCTTTAAACCTGACAGTTTTCCTGTTCTGAACTCTTTCTAGATGGACAGCAGGATGATGAAGCCAGCAAAATTGAAGCATTGCACAAAAGAAGAAACCTGCTTGCAGCTTTCTGTAAGCTCATTGTGTATACTGTGGTGGAAATGAACACAGCTGCAGACATTTTCAAGCAATATATGAAGGTAAAGTTGAAGCTTAGTAGTGCTACTTCATAAAACTACTAGAATACAGTAGTTGTAGGACTTTTAAATATTACTTGTTTTTTACCTTGCAAGGTAACAGGTTCAAAATGTGAAGAATTCAAAACTCCAGAGTTGTAGGCCCTTTTTGTACATAGGGGGAAAAATTACTGAGATGAGATTTACAGTTCCAGTGTTGTGTGAGTGGTGGGGACCAAGGAGGGAAACTAAGTATTTTAATGTTGTTTTAACTAGTTTTATTTTCTTATTCTGATTGATGGTGTCTTTTTAATTCACTTATTAGTTTAGTAGGCCTTTTGAGAATGTTCTTCCCAAGATCAACTCCATAATGTCTAGTCTCATCCAGTAATTTAAGTTTAAACTTTGTAGAAGAAAAGTGAAATTTGAGTCCCCTCTCCCCATTATCTTTATATCTGTTCCAATCTTACTTAAATATAAAAACCTCTCCTGGCTCATGGGATTCACAGCTGCACACTAATATGAGTTCTCATTTTGTGAACATGATAAAGCTTTGCTCCTTGGTGATTACCTTAAAAACTTAAAATTTCAGCAGCCTGCTTTTATCCATCTTGAGTGCCCTACATATATTTTTGATTCTCCAAATAACTAATTGGGTCTTTCTTAAACCTGAAATACTTAAAAAACAGACAGCTGTCTTTGTTGGACAAATTATGCCTATGATGCTGTTTGTAAGTGCATCCTTTCAGCAAAGAAAATAAAACTCCCCACCAGAGTTACAGGAGTTAGTAAAAGGATTAGATTCTAATCTTGTACCCTGAAGGGATGAATGCGTGTCATTAACAAATATGTCATGGCCTTGAAGATAAATAGGTCGTTCTGCCTCTAAAGGAATGATCACTGCAAGAATGAAAAGTGGGTTTATTCTTTCTGCATTTAGGTTTTTTTTCAATTATTATTCTGGAGGTGGTTTAAGGTGTAATTTTGGTGTAATCGTGAACATGTTGGGGTTTTTTTCCTTTAGATAATGTTTGGTTTTTCTTTTTAAAAGAGCATATCCTAGATTTTGTTTTCAGAAGTATTCGGTAGTTGCAATGTTTTCAACTAACATTGGCAGTTAACCTTTTTTTTTGTTTTGTATTTCCTAGTATTACAATGACTATGGTGATATTATTAAAGAAACGATGAGTAAAACAAGACAGATAGACAAAATCCAGTGTGCTAAAACACTTATTCTTAGTTTGCAGCAGGTAAGAGTTTACAGTATTTTTATGCATGAAATTCCATACTGTAGATGATATCCTGTTGTTTAGTAACTAGTTTCAGATATTGATGATGAAATTTTTGTGGGTGATAGGGATAAGTAGGTCTAAACTGAAACACATTTTCTGCAGCTATGTGAAAAACTACCAGAAGTCTTCCTATACTTACCAAATATTGTACCACAAAAAATGTAGGAGAGGTCAATAAATACAAAATGAATGTAACTCTATGAAACCTTCATAACTCTAAAACAATAGTTTAAGCAAAGTATTCAGATATATATTGTGAAATGGCCAGTGTACTTGTTTGTGAACAGATAAATACTTCCTGCATGTTTGGTAGGGGGTTTGGGGATTTTGTTTTGCTTTTGGTGTGTTGTTTTGGTTTTGGGTTTTTTAAACTATTCTGAGAATTAATTTGAAGTTTTAGTAATTTCTTAATGTTTAGTAGAGACTTCACACGTTTGACAATAAAACATACTTTAATGCTCTCTTCAGTAAAGTTTATGTGGAAACCTGATTAATTCAGTTAAAGTTAGCATTTGATTCATCTGCTGACATAAACCATCTGCATGGATTTTTATTCACAGGCTCAGAACAGTAGAGACATATATCTCCAAAACACTGTAATCTAGCATAGATCACTGCTATCCATGAACGAAAATCTACCCAAATGCATTTTCTCTATCCCTGATTTTTGACTAAAGGTTATAAAGCTACTTAGTGACTGTGGATCTGGATATTGAACCTGGTGGAGGCCAAATGGAAATAGTCCTTATTAAAGTAAGGACTGGTTTATCAGTATGGATATTGCCCAAACAAGGCAGGATGAGGCCTTTCCTTTTGATAGCAGCATGACTCTTTTAAGTAGCTGGTGGAACTGCAGTGTAAAATATGTAACTAAACACTCTTTGTTTCATTCTTTGTGATACAAAAGGGTGAAGGGTGTGTTAGTCAAAAATAAAAAAAAATTATTATTATTATTATTAAAGTGAATTATGGTTGAATTCAGTAGGATTGAGAAAGGATTGATCAAAGAAAAGAAAAGACTGAAGTTCAGAGTATTTGGCTTTGACAACTATTGATAAGTACTTAAAAATCTCATCGGTGACAGAATTTCTGGTGTCTTTGGCAGTTTCCCTGAACACGTTTTCATTTTAGAGTTTCTTTTTTATACTTGTATTTTGAGAAGTAAAAAAAAAAAATAAATTGGGAACTAGTAGTTTGATGAAGTATTTTAGTGAGGACCAGGTGAAGATCACCCTGTTTATTTCTTCTCTGTTAGTGTATGTAATTAGGAAATCCTACTAATTTTTTGTATTCTCAGCTTCAGAACACCTGTTTTAGTGAAGCACTGAAATCTGTCATCCACTATATCTACAGTTTGATGAGTGATTGATCAGTGCATTTCAAAGTTTATCTCTAGGGTGCAGACTCTTCAAGAGTAACTTTGACTTCATTGTCCAAAATGTCCATGTTTGTCTCTTGGTATTGTCAGATTACGAGTCGGGGGAAAAACCTGTGAAACATACTTTTAAACTGAAACTTATCTCTGGTCCAAAGTTTGACATAATCTTTTAATACATGAAAATTTCCCTTTTTATTCCATGCAGCTCTTCAATGAAATGATTCAAGAAAATGGTTATAATTTTGACAGATCATCACCAACGTTCAGTGGCATAAAGGAGCTTGCTCGACGTTTTGCTTTAACATTTGGATTGGATCAGTTGAAAACAAGAGAAGCTATTGCTATGTTACACAAGTAATTGTGTGCTTTGTATTACTTCCATTTTTGTAAACACTTCTTGACTAACATAAAATAATCTTCTTAGTCTTTGAAAATGAGTTTGTTAATACTAAGTGCCTCAGCCCTAGAGATGATATAGCCCATATATTAGTTAGGGGATGACTGCAGTTTTGTCTCTGAGTAAAACCTTAATGTTTAATATTGTTGGTGTTCTCCAGCATCATTGTATAAGCATGTAAATTATAGCAGTGTTAATGCTATAATGAAAAAGCCTTTCTGATGTCTGGTCCATAACAATAAGAACAGATCCACTTCATTGTCAGCGGTGATTATGTTGGCCTCATGCAGAAAACCTGCAATGCAAGGTAGAAATTCCATGACAGAAAGAGTATGTCTAGATTAAAACAATAACTAATGTTCACTTTTTTTGCTGGAATATGGAAACATCAAATTAATGCTTTCTTGACATAAAGGAAATGGACTTGGTTTTGGTAGCTCACAGTGCTTTGAACTTCTGTTTGTTCTTTTTCTGATGTAATTTTTTGTTTGTTCTTAGGGATGGCATAGAATTTGCTTTTAAGGAGCCTAATCCACAAGGTGAGAGCCACCCACCATTAAATCTGGCATTTCTTGACATTCTCAGTGAGTTCTCCTCGAAACTTCTCAGACAAGACAAAAGAACAGTGTAAGTATTTTCTTAATATTCTTAGCATTTGTAATGATAACCACAAAAGATGTGCATCAGAATAAATATTTGTGTATTGTGTTCATCTAAAATGGAATCTTTGGCACATCAAGGTAAGTTTACACTAATGTAGTCAAGTATACTTGCAGAAGGTAAATTGTGTTTATTGTTGTTGTTTTTCATTTTATGGTGGATAAACAGAAATTGTGTTCCAGATTTGCTGTTGTCAGGCCTTTGTGTTAACTAGATGAGAAACATTGGCTGATAATTTCAGTAGTTACTTATCTTGACATGGTAACATTTTATTACCGATTCTTTGCATCTCTGTATTTCTTGTTTCATTTAAAGGTATGTTTACTTGGAGAAGTTCATGACCTTTCAGATGTCTCTACGAAGAGAAGATGTGTGGCTTCCTCTCATGTCCTACCGGAACTCGTTATTAGCCGGTGGGGATGATGACACCATGTCAGTGATTAGTGGAATCAGTAGTCGAGGATCGACAGTAAGAAATAAGAAGACAAAGCCAGCAACAGGCAAGCGGAAAGTACCTGAAGGTAGAACTTCTCTCATCTTAAACTTTACTAGAATAGATATTCATATAAGCTGCACACATTGTTCCAGGTTTTTTGGTGTTACTGTATTGGTATGCCTTTATGTATTTTTTCAGAACAGGTTAACTTCTGATCATGTATGTGTCTTAGTGGGAAAAGTATTCATTTGATTCACAAAAGAAGGGCACTATACCGTGTTGAGTCATACAATAGAAAAGTATAGAAATGCTCCAGCCAGTGATTATAAATCCAGGCCCTTTGAGGCACATGTAAGACTTTGTGGCAAAAAGTAAAGCAATTGATTCTCTGTATCACACATTTAATTTGTGTTTCAGCATTCACTTTTAGACTAGCTTGAAAAACACTTCACAGATGTTCTTGCTGTGTTTGCTTCCAGCTGAAGAAAGCAGCAGTAGTGACAGTATGTGGCTGAACAGGGAGCAGTCAATGCACACCCCAGTGATGATGCAGACACCTCAGCTCACCTCCACGATAATGAGGGAGCCCAAGAGATTGCGACCCGACGAGAACTACATGGGTGTCTATCCTATGCAGCCCGAGCACCACCAACCACCGCTCGACTACAAGTACGTACAGCAGTAGGTCTGCTTTGTCTTAGTGTCCATACACAAAACCAGTACATGTTTAAAATAGAATAATGGTCTTTTTAAGCACGCAAGTAACGTGGATGTTGGCTCAAAGGCAACAGGAAGAAGCCGCGCGACAACAACAGGAGAGGGCAGCGATGAACTACGTCAAGCTGAGAAGCAACTTGCAACACGCCATGTGAGTGGAGTGAAATGCTCCTTCCATGGGTCAGGGAGGGGAGGGTTTATAAATGTAATGGTAACACCTGTATCTTTTAAGAGGGATACATCTAAGTTCAAAAGTTCTCTGCCTTCTTAAGGACAGTGTGGTTCTGCAGAAAAAAAGTACACATTGCAAACAAAAACCCATGTATTGAGGAGCTTTACATATTTCCCCTACTTTTGATTGTTTTATTTCCGGTACTTCATGTAACATAGTTTCAGTGGTGGCTTTTTTTTAATACAGTGACACCAATTAGTGTAATTAGAATGACTCCTTAGTTTTCTCATAAGATCTGATGTTTCATGTAGAATTTTATGAGGAGAGAGGATGAAGGACTGTGTGAGAGTATTTGTAATGGTTTTACACATCTACTTTATTTCAAAGGAATTCTTTCTGGCCTTATCATAAGGCAGAAACAATTTTTTTTAAGTGGCAAAACTTAAATTCTTTGTCACTTAAACATAAATTAGGTATAGAGTAGATCTGCTTACCAGTTCTCACACTCTGTCAGAATACCCATTTAGCAATGTACTACAGTTGTCTAAACTGATCTTTGTTAGGCATTGTTCCACGCTCTCTTAGTATCTTCTGGTTAAATACCAGCTTTCTCTAGTAGCAGTTGTGCATTCATTTCATTACTTCATTTCTTTTTTATCTAATGGAATCATCATTTGTTAGGAGTCCCTTACTGAGCATTAGCTTTTCAAATAGATGGAAGTTAACTTGATTTAGTGCTAAACAGTATTGCTTTTCATTTCAGTCGACGTGGCACAAGTCTAATGGAAGATGATGAAGAGCCAATTGTTGAAGATGTGATGATGTCATCAGAAGGGCGGATTGAAGATCTTAATGAAGGCATGGATTTTGACACCATGGACATAGACCTAGTAAGAAATTTACTTCTCTTTAGTGGTCTTGGGATTTGTATTTCTGCCTTTAAAGTAAGGTATTTGAATTAAATTTTCCTTCTTATAAAAGAAAAATCCTTCTGGTTGCTTTCTGCCTTGCTAAAGGGCTGTGCTGTTGTCTGTATACAAGAGCCATCTGCTCCAACTGCCTTACAAAAACAAGAACACTTCCTGTCGTAACTAATAACATTTATCCCTTGTGAATTTCTACCCCTTGAGAGTTCAGCTTCACTGACTACAGTGTAAAACCTCTGTTTTTCTGGTGAAATTGCACTTAACCTGTTTGTTTGTTTGCTTTCTAAAGCCACCATCAAAGAACAGGAGAGAACGAACGGAACTAAAACCAGATTTCTTTGACCCCGCTTCAATCATGGATGAATCGGTAGGTTCACTTACATAAGGGGAAAGTAATGTAAATCAGTCTTAAAGTTGCCATACTCTCTTACTTCAGATTTTAAATGGAAAGAATGCAATCTTCAGGTTGTGATTGTTAGCTTATTTAGACAGACTGGTACAGTAATTCAGCTCCATACATTCTAGGATAGTCAGTGTTCCTTGCAATTTTGTGGGATTTTTGTTCTTAATATCTCTATATAGCTATGTAAAAGTTAAAAGCCAATGATTTTGAGCAGAAAAAACATTCATTATGGAAAAGACTGTAGCAGAGGCTGATAGCAAAGAGCATTAGAAAAATGAAGAAATGTGCATACACAATATTAAAGGCAAGTTTCCTGTTGTGCTGAGCTTAGTTCAGTGACTCTGATGTCATTACCAAATGTCAGCATTAGATGGTTTGCATTTTATGGGGTTTCTTTTGAAATTGGCATATTTACTTTTGTGCATAAGATAATGGAGAAAATAAGAGGTAATACAGATATCTGTTTATAGAGATGAGAGGTATTTTTTCTTTCCATATAAAGTTTTAGGTCCAAAACATCCGAAGTCTGTAGTTTCTGCTTGCAGTTGCCCTTTTATCCGACTTGATAAATCTGCAGTCTCTATTCTCTTTTAAAAATCTGCATGAGGGATTCCTTCTGTCTTGAACCACTTGTAAAGTATGCAGCCATTTTTGACCTTGGGTAGCTGGTACAAAATTACACTGGAAATAACAAGCTGCAGCAAGCCAGCAGAGGACAGTACAACAAGGCTTCCTGGGAATCTTGGACAGCTTGGTGGAATTTGGAAGATGGTTATGTATTTTTTTACAGTATTGTTGCAGCGTGAACCTGTTCTTGTTTATGGGAGAAAGAAGTCCTAAATACTGTTTTAATAATTGCAAATCCATATATTTTGTACCAGTAGGGCTTTGCTTTAGTAATAATGAATCAGATAGGCTGTGTGTCTGGCTGTTGTGTGTTCTTTTCCTGAATTAACACCAAGAAAATATCTCGCCTGTTCTCTAACATTCTGTTTTACAATAATTCTTCCCCTCCTCTTCTCGATTTTTCCTGGACTGATCTCTGAAGTACCAGTCACTTTTTAGTCTGACAATGCTGAAACCTTGGCCTTCTTCAGGTTGCATTTAATTGATTAGAGAACCCTTTCAGCTCTAACGCTCGTTGGGGCCGCTCGAGCAGGTTGAGGTTCCCGCCCGGCCGCGCCGTGCCGGCTGCAGTGCGCGGGAGCGGTCATCGCATAAATGCAGAAAGTTCTCAGAATAAAGTTAATTTGCTTTATTCTTATAATTTATTTCAGAGGTCCCTTATTCTTGGAGCTGTTGCACTTGTTTTTAATGGGCGTAGACATAATAAAGCTGTTTAATTTATTCAGATGCACATGGTTTATGACTAGACTTCTAGTCGGATATGCCCAGTTACTGCTGGCACCAGAGGCAGTTCTGTCTGTGTGCTCTGTTATAGGAGGCACCCAAAGTGAATCTAATTCAAAGAACAGTAAAAATGGGTTTGTAAACGGATAAATATGAACAGCATTGTCAAGGTTCAGGAAAATTTGGTCTGTTTTGACTCTTGCTGATTTTATGAAGTCTTACAGATGTTAGGACAGTCACATAATCTGGATCTTCTTTTTGGCACATCAGTGGTCAAACATACTTCCATTGACATAGAAAGCTGTACAGCTTGTTCTCACATGGAGAGTGGAAACTGATTTTTTGTTGCTTTCCCTAGTTACACTGTCTCCTGAAGTACAGTTGCTTGATTTTACCTGATGATTGTTTGATTTTTTTCACTGTCTTCCTGACAGAGTGAATACATTTCCTAGGAAATGTTAAATTTGTGTCCTGGTTGGCTGATGTGGGATGGCCTGTGGTTTCTGTGATCACAGACACAGCAGCAGCCAGTGTCTGGAGTGTTTTGTCCCAGGTTTAGTAGCTGGTAATAACACATTTGATTTCAGGTTAGTGCCAATAGAATGTCAAAGAAGTCTGAGTTAGGCACCTAACTAAAATTTCGTCTGCAATTATTACCTAAAATAATTAAAACACATGCTTTATCCCTACTGGATCTAGTTAATTTAAAGTGTGAGAAAAATATTTCTAATGAATGAGGAGCCCTTTTCATATTATTATCTAAATCAGAAGTGTGGTTAATCTGGTTTGAAAGAAAAATAAACTTAATAATGCCTTAACATATCTTGAAGTGTCTTAATCTTAAATTATATACTAATTGCTTTGTTATTTGTTAAATGTGTATTAGACTACAAATTGACACCGTTTCTAACTTTTTTTTTAGGTTCTTGGGGTGTCAATGTTTTAATACCAGAGCAGCAAATAAATCAGTGGTGAAGTCATTTTCTAAGTGGAAGAGGAAGTTTTTCAATACAAAATTGTGGTAGATACAGTGAAATTCTGAACAGATTTTTCTCTAAGGAGAATGACATGCTTTCAAGATCAAGTGCATTGAAGGGGCAGTTTTGTTTGCCTGAAAGAAAAAAGAAATGTAAAGGACAAGTAAACAATTGAGGATAAGCTACACTTTTTGTTGGGAAAAAAATTCAATATTTTATTTATGTGCTATCAGTTTATTTCTGGATCATAAGAAGTATTCCCTCTGAGTTTTAATCTTAACAGTCTGAGAGGTGTTTGGTACAGATTTGAGCCCCTCTCTATACATTTGCTGGCTATACTAAATAATCACGAGCTCTGCTGGATTGCTGTTCATGTCCATGAGCTGTAATAGTAGATGGATTGGTTTTCTCACAGTGTAGAACGAACCAGAAGAGTTGTCAGTATTTTCAATGAAATGCAAACTTCAGCAACAGAAGGTTTGTATCAATTAATTATGGAAAAAAATACATAAAGCAGAATTTTAACAGCTTTTTAATCTAAAACACACTTTTTATTCCAAAAGCTTCATGTTAGCCTTCTCAGAAAGGTCCATAAGCTATAAGCTACCAGAACGTAACAGATTTCACTCTTGCTTGCCCATTACCAACCCTGAAAGTTTGCTTGTCCTTTAAGAAAAATGTAATGTTGTGAAATTCCTTCCAGTAGTGCCACTGTATTTTGTCTCCAAATAAAAGAAGCTTATTGTAGTATGTTTGCAGAAAAATTCTAAACAAAAATTATACAGCTTATTAGAGTGTGGGAATAGGGATCTAAATTTTAAATAAAATTATATATATATATAAATTGGTGCTGATTTTATAATTGCGCAGTTTGTTTAGTTTTTTCTTACTTTTAAATTCCAACTTAAAATTATGAGGTTTCAGAAATATATTGAAAGTTTAACAATGTTTAAAAATAGAAGAGCATGAGAATTCATGCTTTAAAAATGATTTTTAAATTTGTATTTTATATTGTTTTATCTATCTGTCTTTGCAAGCAGTCTTCAGGTTAAAGATACTTCTAACAGGTTACAGTACATTTCCTCTATATGTAAATTAGATTGGATAATAGAAACTCATAAACAACCCATAATATTCTTTAAAAGCTAAGCTTTAAATTTCATTTTGTGTCCATTCACAAATAAATTAAATTTGGTCTAAAACAGAAAGTGGATCTATGCCATTTTGACATTGACTCATTTTGCAAGGCTTAGGCAGCTAGACATCATTTTAAAGGAAATATTAACTTATATTACATATGTATATTTTTTGTCAGTTGTCTCTCAGTTCTTGAGGTATATTATTTTAATCATTCCATGCCTTAATACGCTTGCAATACAAGAATCTCCCCAAATGGGTGAATACAAAAAGGCTTCCTGTTTTTAGACTCAGAAATTAAACATTCGGCTGTGGTAGCCAAAAACCATAGATTATCTAAAGGATCATGATAAAATATAATTATTTTACTAGGTCATGGGGTAACAACAAAATGAAAACTAGATCTGCCTAACTCATTTTACATAAATAAATACTCTCATGTCTAAAAGTACTGCCTATATTGTTTTCCACACCACTGCATTTAATAGAACTGCTGAGAGGACTGTATATATGATTTTAAACTTAAGTTGATTTTTCTTACTCTTGAAGGAGTGTTTCTTTGTGAAAGCAGTTCTTACAGCTTTGTTTTCAACCAGCTAAAAATGTTTTATATATTTACCTTAACCTGTTGTCCTCCACATTCTATTGTCCTAATTGTACTGTTTTCTGATTTGTATTTATGTCTTGAGACAGTAACTTTTTGAATAAAAATAAACCTACAGTATGTTGTATGTTTGATCTTTTTAAATTGGGGGTTATGGGAGGACAGTGAAGAAAGGGGTATGAGTAATGCAAATGTTATGTTTATAGAAATCAAAATCTTTTTCCATGTCTTTTAAGTGTTTGTCTCAGAGTTGGGATAATGTATGAAAAACTGCACTGTTTTATATTTGTAATAAATTGTACAAGTTTTTAAAATGTGAATAAAGCACTAATTGGGTAATAATTTAAAGCAGAAAAGTTAATGCAATCATGATTGTTTTAAATATGCTTTAATTTGAGATAAACTTGTTAAAAGAATTAGTGTAAATACAGAGTGAGCTTTTGAAGAGGTTAGTACCTGCAAATAAAATTTTTAAAATTTGTATAGAACTTTTACATGCCAAGAAAGCAGTGGTTAATTATTTTTGTGTTACGTTTTTTAAAGATGTATTAATAACCTTTCTGTTGGTTTCTTTTTCCTAATAACTATTACCTGATTTTACTTAGAATGCTTTTGATTCTGACATTGGAGATGCTGTACATAGTCCAATGGAAATACCATTAATTGTGTATGCTACTTTCCATTCCATAAATTGATCATACACCTGGTAAGCATTTTGAGCTTAATTGGCCAGACAGCAAGGGAATGAGGGGAAAACCCTAAAAATCCCCTCCCATTCCCCTCTCCTCAACTACTGAGCACCTCCAGCTGGGAATTGAAAACTCCTTTCTGATACAAGACTTTTTAAAGCAGTAATTTTAAGATCTTAGAGAGAGAAAACTTTTAATCCTTGATAATGTAACCTTAGGAGTTTTGGGTTGGTTATCATTTTAGTTATGATTATTGCAAATGTTCATTATTCCTGTCTCTAAATCCTGCTGTAAGTTCAATAGTATCTTGTGGAAGATTGTTTTAGTAAGTTCTAAGTTTATAATGCAAGAAAAATACCTTCACTATACAATGTAAAGTCTGTTCTAGTTAAACTGCTTTGGTACAAAAGCCTGTAAATGGAAGAAATTGGAGTTTTGAAGAGAGATGATAAAAATGTAGACAAAAGCAAACTATTCAGAGAAAGTAAAGCCTGTCCTCTGGTTTACCAGAGAGGCCACAGGGAAGGTATTGACACAGAATGAATTTCAAAGGAATAGTTTCCACATATTCTGTAAAAAGTATTTCTTGATATTAAACAACCAAAGACAATATGTAAGACGTTAGTGATGGCTGTTGTTTGTTTGTTTGTTTTTTTCTCCTTTGGATGGTGTGATACTGATTCCTGTAGCGTGTTAGAGATCATAAATCCCCATCTTTATTCTCAGTATAACTAAAAATGCACCTCTTTAAAGCCTGCCCCTCTGTTTCCCCCCTAATTTACCCATACACTTGTCCTTGTGTGGGATTTCAGCACAGCAATACAATTAACTTCCTACACATACTGGATTTTTTGAGCTGCTTTGATTCACAACAATGCTCTGCTACTTTTTTACCTATAGATTTTTTTTTTTAATTATAGCCTGATTAACATCAAGGACTTGTTCATTCTTTGAAGCATTTGTCAGAATTGTGAATTTGTGCTTCAGAATTCTTTTGATAAAACACAAATTGATTCTTTAAGAAATATTTTCATTCCTACTTAACTGCTTTAATTTAATATTCTTTGACTAATTTGTGATACTGAAATGTAGCTTATGCCATTGCCTCATTTTTCATAATCCTATGCAATTTCTTGTCCTGAGATTGTTTAATTTCATACATATTCATTGGCATCCAAAAGTGATCATATTTTTGATGGAGGTGGATGATGACATACTTGGAAAACAAGGTAATGCAGGACAATACTGTTCAATAATAATTCTCTTTTAAAAGTAACAATTCCATGTGAATTGTGCCTGCCATTTTCCTCAGCTGTCATTCTCTCCTGTATCCCTTCTTCATGTTGCTGTTCTTTCTCTAATCCATTTCTTTGATCAAATCTCAGTTTTCATATGTCTTTAGAAGTTTTTACCAGTTAGATGTTGTTACAACTGTTGCAAATGGTGCCTTCCAGCTAGAGATTCAGTTGCTGCTTTTTGTTGTGGTTTTTTGGAGCTACTGCCAGGTTTTATGGATGTAAATCATAGTGGCAGTACAGTGGTAAGAAGCTATAATTGTGCCCAGAAAAATGATCCAAAGTGTGGTTGGGTGGCTGGCTGACAGAAATGTCCCTGTCCTTGAGAGAATGTGTACAATTCCATAATGTCATCATGCTTCCCAAACCTGACTGTGTCGTTTCTGCTGAGCTTTTCTCAGCAGTTTTTTGATTGGAAAATAAGAGGAAAAGTCATCATGTTTTGTGTATATTAACAGTTTTTGTCCAAGAAAAAGCTGCAGTTGCCAGCTTTAAAAGTGAAAGTTGTGTTCAGCTGATAACAGCTTGAATTCTGCACTTTTCAGAAAAGCTATTTAAAAGAACCTAATGAAATAAAAGTAATAAAACCTCTGGAGGCCTAGAACATCTCAAATTAGGAAGGAGAGATGTGAAGTTGGTAGTTACTTTGTGAAGGCATTCATGTAATACAACAGGACCTGGGAGAATGGATTCATGAGCTTGCAGAGAGTTTCCTGTTGGTTGAGGTGGGTGATGGCAGGTGAGAGATCCGTGCACACAGCAGCAGCTTGTTCCCAGACTGGTGGGCTGTGGGTACAGCTCAAATGATTTCTCAGAAATTTAGCAGGGATGCTCTCCTTGTGCCCATCTAGCCCTTCTCTACGCTGCTCATTCAGTACCTTTGCCCTTAGGCTTTTGTCCCTAAATCCCCTGTACCGTCTGTAGGGCCCTGTGCTGTGGGACATTGGTGTGAGCCTGTGCTGTGGTTCCTGCAGCTCCTGGGAGGGCTGGGCTGGCTCAGGGCTGCAGCACCCTCAGATCCTGAGCTGCCCAGCACTGGGGGGTCCATGATGGAGAGCTGAGCCCCTGTGTCCTGGCCAGGAGCTCCACATGGCACCTGTTTGCCAGGCCATGTTGCCACCAGGGAAGCCTTCAGTTGGCTGCTGCCTTGTGAAAAGCAGTTAAACCACAGCTCTCGAGTGACAAATGCACCCATCTCTTATTATTTTAACGCACTCTTTTCACAGGCTTAAATTCTGTTTTCTTCTTTTCAAACTGCTGCACTCCACCAAAAGCAAAAAAAGCAAACCACATCCACTTGTTTTTCATATCATGCACAAAAGCACTTAAAGATGTGGCGTATCTTATATTTAGCCTGCTCTTTATTGTTCGTCTTAAAGCGCTGAGCTGTCTTTTACACAACTGTTCTTACGTATCAACTGACAAAAGCTGTCTTTCCATTATTTCTGTCGCCAGTTTATAATCTTCTGAATCTTGAAAAGCAGATTTCTTGGGGTGGTTTTTTTCAACTGAATTCTTCCATTACAGACAAGAATCAAAGTGCTCTGTGAAACCTAGCGTGGATTAGGGAAGTGGCATTGTCAGTGAAAACAGTATCTTGTCAGTTCCATCCTGTTTGAGGGACTGATGGTGTTACAGTTTAAGGGCTTATTGTGTAAATGTTTGTAACTGGAGAAATCTACAGATTTGGACTATTGGTCCTTTCTCTTGTTAGGGACCCTTTTATTCTTGCTCATATCAATAGCTTGTGTGTGGTGAAAGCAGTTTGTTGAAATACTGTGGAGTAAAAGAAGCACATATTCTATTTAAAGCTGCTTTCATTACAAATTCTCTCTTTTATTTCTTTTTTTAACCTTGCAGTGCTTCATCTACTTCAGACTGACTTTTAACTGCATAGTTAAAACTCACTTGGGTTGGATTTGTAGATCTGACAGAGAGAAAGGTGCCCTGTAGAGCAGAGAGGCTGCCAATGATGCAATATCAGCTGTTTGTGTTGGCTTTTCCTGGGAATTGTGTCGAGTTAGCCAAAGAGAAATAGGCTGTTTGTGTTTGTTCTGGCACAATACTGATTTGTCTCAGATTGTGACAGAGCTACAGATTTTGTGGATTTAGACAGTTTAGAAGCATTTTCTCTCCACATGCTGTTTCTGTAGTTAACAGCATTCAATGCAGGCCACTTGATCCATTAGTAAAGTTCAAAATATATGTATGTATTTTAGTTTTTTCTTAGTCCCTACTCACAAGGAAAGTCAAATTTCTTCTTTTCTTTTTGAATTTGATTTGCTGTTAATCTCTCATTCATTTATAAGAATCATGTGTGGAGTGTTCCATGGAGCCAAACCACAGCACTCAGTGATGTATAACCAAAACTGTGGTAACTTGGCAGGGTGAGGCTTGGGGGTGGGTAACGACTGGTGTTGTACCAACCACAAACATTCACACAATGACAGCTCCACATCTCCTTTACACTGATGTAACTCACATCTGGAGAGCAAAGATGCTCTGACCAGTTGCCACGTTGGGCCCTGGCCACCGTGTGCTTCCTCCTCAGGCTCTGCCTCCTGCGTGGTATGAGACATGTGCCCATCTTCTCTGAAATGGCAGTTAATTATTATTAATTATCATTCCTATTATCACCGAGCTGTCAGCAGCCTTCCCAGTCCTGTAACCCTGGGTCAGCCACCTTATGACTCCCCCAGTTCAATTTTAAATTGCTTAGTGTGGTCAGCCTGAGCCAGGAAATGCAGTCATGTCTCACCTGCCTGCAGAGTGAGATAATTAATTTTTTCCAGGAAAATGTCAGAAATGACCCAACATGATTTTGGGTCAAGGCATTCAAGGTGTTGTGGTCTAGGAATAAAAGTACAGATCTGATGGATCAGCCCACCCTGATCCCTGTCAGAGTTGGTGAGGAAGAGGAGTGGGGACCCTCCTTCACTGTGTAACATTGAATGGGGTGATTCTTTTCTGAATTTCAGAACAATGGTTCTTGTGATGAGAGACTTTCCCCACACAATTTTAAGGTGAAGGAGGGTGCATGTTACAGGAATTTGGACTGAATGAGCCATGTCTTGGCTCAGGTACACATCATTAAATAAACTGATGTTCATGGTACAGCTGATTATAAAGAGCTCTGTTTCCAAAGGACAAGTCTGGCAATTACACAATGTAAAGCCCTATTTAGTAGTACAGGCAGCCCAAATCAGTATTATTTTATAAGGGATGCCTTGCAGCTTTTGCAAAGTCAAAGAATTAATTCTGTTTTCATTCTAGTACCATAGGATTTAGGGAGAAAGTTCCCTGGCTTTGCATGAGAGTCAGCTCTGGTTAGATAATTTTTGGTAACTTACTGATTGAATTTGGCCTCTTTGATTTGTCCAAACATTGGGTGTTCATTCCATTATTTCTGTTTCTGGTGCTACTATCTTTGGTGGAGATTCAGGTATTTTATTTATGTCACTGTTTCAAAATACAGGGAGTTTTTCTGTTATCTTTGGCCCCTATTGTATTTTTTTAATAGATATCATTTTTGGACAACCAAGGCTTTTTAATTCTATTTCAGTATAATTCTTGACACCTAGCAGATTACCAAGTGAAGATAACCTTCATATTGGCTGACAACTTGAGACTTTTATCACAGCTCCTATCTCCAACCAGGAGAAGAAATTGCAACCAGATTGAGGAAAAGTTGCAGGTAATTTTTTACGATATCCAAAAGGTTGTAAAAGCAACAAAATGTTTGTTACTGTATCCAAACCAGACATAACTTTTAGTGAGATTGGAGAGTTGTAGGGTGGGAAAGGGGTTCTGTGCCTGTCCCAGTGGAGCACCCTGTGCCACAGTTCCTGTCTCCATCACTTGCCCCAGCCAGGAGGAGCCTGAGCCCCAGTGCTGGGGCTGCCCTGTGCCCAGCTGGCACTGCCTGGTCCCTGCTCTCTCCCAGCCTTCCTGGGCCTGGATGTGACCTGACATCCTGATGGGAATGTTGCTGCCATGCCTGGTTCACAGCTGTCTTCCGTTTGGGGTAAAGTCTCTTGGAGGGCTGGGGATTCCCCCCTCATCTCTTTTTATTCCTCTATCACTTTGTTCCTGCAGATCTTCACAAACTACATCTCTACAAGAACATGCTAATAAGCAGAACTGGTTTTGTTACTTTGCAAAAAAAGTAACAAAAAAACCAATCCTTTTTTCAGAGCAACCACAGCAGGGTGAAGAGAAACTTGGTTAACAAAACTTTCATAGAGAAAAATGGTAGTGATTAAGAGAGCAACGTTCTTAAAGAATACTTCCAGGGGTGTTGTGGTGAGAGCAGGGCTGAGGGTTAATTCTCCAGTGTGTTTTGTGAACTGTGTCTGGGGACTTCACCTCTCCCCTGGCACTGGGGAGCTGTGCCAGGACACTGGGAAGGGCAGTGGGTGCGCAGGTGTCTGTCTGTCTGTCTGTCCCTGGAGCCTCTCTGCAGTTTGAAGTGCTGAATGCTGTTCCTGCCTGAGAGCAGCTGTGCAGGGTGCTCCAGCCTCCCCTCTGCAGAGGGTGAGGGTTTACCTCTGCATTAATGAACAAAATGGAAATA
>NW_005054314.1:2236157-2249551 GCF_000277835.1 Geospiza fortis
AATTAATTCATCAAAACGGGCTGAGTTCTTTGTCTTACAAAAATATTAATGTGGAAGAAAAATATTAAATTACAGGAGCCTCTGAAATGAAGAACCTGACAGAGTAGAAAAATAAACCAGGAGATTTTAGCAGGGTTTCAATTTTCAGAGAAATTTGAGAGCAGATTGTACTTTTCAGTAGGGTCAGGATGTGCTTTACAGATATTCTGGTTTAGATGTGTAATGGAAAATAGGTTTTAAGTGCTGGAATGTTGCTGTGGTGAGGATGGCTGTACCTCTCCCTGGAGAGGGGCTGGGTGAGTGATGCTGGGCTCCCTGGAGGATGTTTCAACATTGCCAGAAATTTTGGGAAGAGAGAATACTTTTTGTTGAGGCCCATGTGCAATGGAGATGTAGCTAAGTTTACACTAGCACCCAAAATAGCCCAGAAGTGGATGTTGTGGTGCTTTGTGCTGTACAGAAAATTTTATCTCCCCATGTGGCTCCTGCAGTAGCCTGAGAGATGTATGTGTGACCCCTGCAACAGCAGGGTTGTCTCCCTGGTGTTCCAGGGATACATGGCCACCAGAAGAACTCCGTTACGAGACTCCAGTTGCAGTATAAATTCCATATTCTCACTATGATGTCTCTGGGGAACTATCTGGGCTCATTTCAACTCCACACTTCATTATGGATCAGTGGGGATGAATGCTGTGTGAGCTGATTGTTCCATTTCCATCCCAGGGGCTGCTCCCTTTTCTCCTGTAGGGCCCCTCTCAAGATAGAAATGAAAATGAGAGGTCCTCACCACATGGTAGTGGTCTCTAGCTGGGGCCTTATGAAGATGTTCTCTCTGAATCATCAGCAAAAAAAGCTCTCTATCAATGTCTTCTGGATTGTGTTCTCTGCTGATATGTCCTCTCAGTGGCCCTCCAGCTAAAAAGAAAAATAAATTAAAAAGTCTGAGTATGTTCAGCATGGGATGGCAGTTCCACAGAAGCCATTCATTCAGCTTTACATATATTTCCTTTTTCTTTTAGTCTGTCTTCTGAATGGATTTGTCACAGTGACAGAGTTTTTCAGTCTGGGAAATACTGATTATTTCCCCCTTTTGTGGCTGCCTGACCTAGCTGTAGGACAGACTTCTGGCAGTGGTGTCTGGGAGCACCCACCTTGGCCTTTCGAGCCTGTAGATACCAGTAAAGCATAAAAATGCAGTAACATGGGAAATGACAGGGCTACTGCCAGGTAGCTGATGATAGAAGATATACAGCTGTATCATTTCATTAATAGCCAGTAACCTCATCAGTTCTTTTCAGCCTTGGGTGTGAAATTGGCAGCCTGACCAGAGTGCTGTCCTTGACTTTTTACTGCCTTCCTTAAACATTTCTTCTCAAATTGTTCCAATTTCTTGACTCATTCAACATTTGCACAATTGTCAAATATATTCTTGGCATAGGAAAAGAAAAAGAGCCCCACAATTTTTATTTAAAATTTGAATAGTTTTCAACTAGACTTTGACAAAGTATTCAGGTCCTTAGCGGATGTCAGGGCTGAGGTAATGCCAACTCCTGCACTAATTAGGACTAATCAGTGTCATTTAAAAAGGAATTTAGGATCTATCAAACTTGATATGCTTTCCATTAAATAATGAATGTTTCGGTCTCCACCCTCTCTGTGGTAGTTGAAGTCTCCTTGGCTCTGTAGAGGGGTTTGTTTTAAGCCAGACTAAAACTTTGCAGGTTCTTCTTTCCATCAGTGAGGCATTGTTTGAGTGATAAAATAAATGCTAGAGGAAATGGGAGCAAAACCTTCTTCTTTCTTGAGGAAATGACCACAACACCTTGGATGACTTGGTTTTCTTTGCCTCCCTTTTGTGCTTTGTGTAAGTGGATCCATTTTATTGCATCTCTTCAGTGGCGCTGTGCAGAGCATTGTGGCCGTGCAGCTGAGCTGGGGGCTCTGTGTTTGCAGAGCTCTCACCAAGGAGGGGCTCTGGGCTGGGGAGCCCTGGGGGAGAGGCAGCAGCTCACTGGAGATGGACTGGGAGTGGCTGCTGAGCTGGGGAATGGGAATGGGAATGGGAATGGGAATGGTGCCTTCCATCAGCAGGGAAACAGGCCGGGAGAGCCTCAGCTGGGAGGGTTTGAAACTGCTCCTTATTGCCCTCCTGGAAACTGCAGGACAGTGTCCCCACCTCAGAGGGCTCACGCTGGAGGTGCTTTGCAGAGGTGAGTTCTCAACACCCCATGACATCAAATTCTTTGTGTTGATCAGGCAGTTCCCCACAGCAGCACAGTGAAGGTTCTGCAGTGCTCTGGGTGCAGCAGAGATGGAGGGGATGGGGGTTTGAGCTTCTGTAACACTTTCCTGGGCTGTTGGTGGGGCCACACATCCTGTGCTGTCCTGTCTCACAGCTGTGTCTGGGTGGGAAGGGTGGATGTGAACATCCAGGGTTGGGTACTGGCTCAGCAGGTGCTCAGTTCACTCCACAGTGGAGTTTTAGCAAAAACCTGATCCTCTCACTGTGGCTGCTCGACAGAAGGCTGAGCTGTGGGAGTGGCTGAAGTGTCTGAGGGACACACATCTTCTCCAGAGCCAGGTTGCTGTCCCAGCCACTGAACAGATTTTCTCAAATCATTCCAGTATCTTTCAACAGTAGTGAAGTCTGTGATTCCCTGCATCACTGTTGGAGGCCACATGGAGCCTCTCATCTAAATTGTCATTTCCTATTATTTCCTTCATTCTATCACAAAAGACTACCTGCAACTTTTAAAAGTTCATGTGCAAATTAAAATCAGAATTCCACTTGAAAACTTCCTACATACATCCAAATAGCACAGCAGAAAGAAGCTGAAATTTCACAGCATTAGGGCACATCCCTACAAACAGCATCACACAGTGATGGTACTGAGTGCTCCCCATAGACAGGAGGAGATGCCAAAGTCCTTTCACTGCCTTCCCAACTTCTGGGAGCCCACCTAGCTCAGAGGCAGGGTGTGCCAGAGCTGCACGGCCTTGGGACAGCAGGGCAGGAAATGCCTGGAGGGAAGATGGGCAGAACCAATTGGCTTCCTTCATTAGGAGCCCCGGGACTCCTTTCTGCTGTTTCTCTGCCACACGGCGGAGCTCTGTGTTTGTCTTCCAGCCATAAATGAGGCTGAGGAGAGCTATGGGCTGTACAGGGCATGCTCCCAAAAACCCAGCATGAGAGGAGCTGGGACATCGTGGGGCCAGCTGCGGGCTGGCCTGTGCAGGTGTGGTGAGCTGGAGTAATTGAGTTTTGGGGGACAGACTGAGAGGGGATAAGAGGAATGGGAATCAAATGAGATATAGATTAGGAAATTAAAAAATACTGTAAGAGAGGGGAAAACAGGGAAATATGTTAATATCAGTCAAGTTGGTTATTTGTTGGTTAGGTGGACCCACGCATGTCCTGGGAAAAAAGACAATAAGGAAAATGGACCTGCCAGCAAGTGGAGAGAGATGTGATTGAGGAGGAAACTGCTGGTGCTGCTCTAAAAACCTGGGCTTTGAAGGAAACTTAAGTGTTGGGTGGAAAATCTGAAGTCACTAAAATGGAAAGGAAGTTAGGAAGCCACAGAAGGCAGAAAGCTCTGCAGGACCCTGCCTGGTGATGCTGAGTTGGCAGAAGC
The DNA here is from genome assembly GCF_000277835.1 of Geospiza fortis. Lineage (NCBI taxonomy): Eukaryota > Metazoa > Chordata > Aves > Passeriformes > Thraupidae > Geospiza > Geospiza fortis. Next base: position 2,239,793 of record NW_005054314.1, read on the forward strand.
CCTGCTCAGGTAGGTGAGGCAGGAAAGGCAGCTCCTTCCTGCACAGAATGGGCCCCTGTAGCAGGACAGTTCCCTTGGCAGTGGGGCTCTAATGCTCCTCACCATTGGTCTCTTGCAGCTTTTGGAATCTTGTTCATCACAAAATCTTATCTGCATCAGATGAATGAGAGGCCCTGACTTGCTTCTCGTAGGTCTTGGTTCAAACCCCAGGGGGTGAGAGAAAAGCAGCTCCAAGGCCTGTGCTGGGCTCTGGCTCCTCTCCAGGCCCCCAGCTCTGTGTGATCCCACAGAGGAATACTCAGCCCTTCTCCATGCTGGAGAGGGCTTTGCTGGTGTTGCAGGATCCATGGGTACAGCCCCTCCTGCGAGTGAGCGTGGCCACTTTGAGTCCCTGTGTTCACAGAGCCATCCCAGGGAGGTCTCCAGGGAGTCCCTGGGCACTGGGACGGGGCAGTGCTTGCAGATGGCTCCAATCCCACAACCACTCAGCTGTGGGCAGAGCTGAGACCTGGGTGGAAGCAAGAGCTTCTGGATTTCCAGTGTGCTGGGCAGCGTGCCCTCCCTTTAGAGAAGTAAGTGAATGATGTAAAAACTGATTTAGTCAAACACCTCCAGTCCCTAGGTCAAGTCTCTCCAGTTGGGCACAATAGCGTTTCCTGGCCCTGACAGCCTCCAGCTCTAGCCCTGCTGGGCTGTGTTCCCTGGGGCCCCTGCTGGGTGAGGGGCCAGGAGTGCTGGACCTGTTGCCTGCGTGCCAGGGAACATTAAGCCATGGAATTATTTAGGTTGGGAAGGATTTCTAAGACCATCTTGTGGTTTGACACTGGCCAAACACCAGGCAACCACAACAGCCACTCACCCTCCCCTGCCACAGCTGGACAGAGGAGAGGGGAAAAAAATTAGTAAGGGTTCATGAGTTGAGATAAGGACTGGGAGAAAAACACTCCCAGGTCAAAACAGGCTCAGCTTAGAGGTACAAAGTGAATTTATTACTAACAAAATCAGAGGAGGATAATGAGAAGTAAAATAAGCCCTTAAAACACCTTTTCTTTTCCCAACCTCTCCCTCCTTCCCACTGACAGTGCAGGGAGACAGGGCCTGGGGGTTTGGTCAGCATACCCTGGCTTTCCATGCCCTGGAGCCTGGGTGTGAATACTCCCACCATCTTGGCATAGGACCCTACTGGCTGGAGAGAGCCCACTGTATTCTGGGCTTGTGACAGAAGTCTGCAGAGGTTTTGTGACCTTTCTTCATGGTTCAGGAAGGGGAAAGAAAAAAAGGCGGAATTTTTTTAATGCTTTATTCTTGCTCTGGGGTTCCGCAGCCTTTCAGGGACCTGAGTAAATGTTTGTTCTGATGAACTGCTCACTCTGCATTGCTGTGGTCAGACTGAAGTGGTTTGTGCTGGGTCACTGATGAAAAATAGATATTTACATTTCTGTTCCAAACTGTGTTCAAAGCACCAGGCATGAGCTATAGCACTCAGTGAGTGATCACCTTTCATTGCTTGGCCTGTGACTCCTGTCTGCCTGCTGCTTTGATGCCAGATCTCCAAAAAGGCCCAGAACTCACCTGGGGATGGGTTTTTAAATGTGCATCATCTAATTCAAGTACAAAGCAGATAAGTCTTATAAATGTGATCAGTCGCTCAGGTGCTGAAGTTAAAGCACTATCTCTTTGTAAATCCCAACACTTGTTAATCTTCAATCAGAGCTGCTGGCTGCTGTGTTTTCCCCCAGTTTATTTATTTTTAATATCTAGCTACTGGTATGGCAGCACTTCACTCTTCAATGCCAGGGGGAAAACCTGTGCAGCCTTGCTGGCAAAAATGTCTGGGGAAAGCAACGTGATTTGTGTGTGTGCACGAGCAGTGACAGAATTGAAGTGTAAATAAAGGTTTGGGCTGTGTAAATCTGTGCTGCAGGAGGTGCTGCTTTGTGGTAAATCCCTGTGTCCCAGAGGGAGGAGGCAGCAGGAGCCTGCTGGATGAGGAAGGAAGCTGTGAACACACGACTTTCCCCCTGTCCCAGGTGAGACCTTGAGCTGTGGGGTTTGTGCTGCCCCGTGGCTGAGCCCATGGTGATCCCACTGGGTGCTCCAGGACACGCTCCCTGGCTGTGCTTGGTGCCCCTGGGACAGGGAGGGAGGGTTTCAGCAGGCTGGGGTTGGTGAGTTAACCCTGGACAGGGCCCCAGAGCAATGGGCAGCACTGCTGGGACAGTGCTGGAGTCCCCTGAAAGGGACTTTGCTTGCTGGCACTGGGGAAGGTGCTGAAATTGCCCCCAGAGCCCGGCAGCAGGAGCCCCTCTCCCCAGGAAATGCACCTAAACCTCCTTGCAGCTCACACTCAGCAGGCACTGGGTGGAAGCTCCCTCAACAGCTGCGTCTGGGGACAAAGTTTTTAATCCAGAAGAAATTTTGCTTAGGGAAGAAAGGAGGCCAATTGCAAAGAGGAGAGGTGAGGTGCTGGGCAGAGGTTTGGCCTCTGAGGGTGGTTTCCAGACAAAAGGCATATTTATAGAACAGTCCAGAAATAGCAGTGTCATCTGTCTGCAAGACACCTGTTCCCTGCCAAGACATTTGGGGGGGCTTAGCCATTTAAAATATTTTAGGTGCAGAGTAGCATCAGCTGCCATCAAAGCTGGCCTGGAGGAGCAAGAAGTGTCTGGGAGCAGTGGCAGCAGCAGCTCTGAGCCCTCTGCCCAGAGCTGCACCCCAGCCATGCTGTATTTGCAAGCAATGAAGTCCAACACTAGCCTCTTTAACTTATTTATGTTTGGAATGCAAGGATGATGGAGAGAAAAACAGTTAAACTCCTCTTAATGCCTTTGTTTGTTTCCCCTCCTGCTCAAGCCTGGCTTTCCCAAGGAAGCTGCAGCTCAGCCCTTTCCTTCTCTCCTTTCACAGAAGGGGACAGAGGAAGGCAAGTCCCACTCCCAGATGAAAAAAAAAAATCCAAACTCTCTTTATTTATTTGTTAATGGTTCATGTGTGAAATAAAAATCCCCACATCACCACCTCCTATCTGGTGCAACCAGCTTTTCCTTATGGCAATGCCTGCTGCTGCTGCTGCTGCTCTGCAAGGAACAGAGATGCTCTGCCCTGTGTAAGTGTGGTAAATGCAATCATCTTTCAGCAGTTTGGTGTTTCAGGGGCTGGAGGTTTTGCCCCATTGCATTTGTTGTGTTTCACAGGCTCATAGGACAGGCAAATGCCAGAAATCAGAACTGAGCTATAAAACTCATTTAAAAATGGTGAATAAGTAATAATGAATAAATAATCCTGACCCAAAAGCAAGCTGTGCCCATCTCACCCTGGGCTCATCCCTCTGTTCTGAGCCAGACAAAGCAGGATTACTGGGCTGCATCCCAGGCAAGAGGCCAGCCTGAACCCTCCCTGTGTGACCCATGCAGTCACTGCTGGCACTCCAGGGATGCTCCAGGTGCTGGGGGCAGTGGGGCAGGGCTGTGGGAGTGCCAGGGCCTCCATCTGCCTCGTGATGACACCAGGACATGGGGTGAGCTGTGAGGTTCCAATAACATGTCAGGCTGGTATTTCAGACAGCAACCTCACCCTATTTCCACCTCCATGTCCCCAGGCTGCTGGAAGTGTCCCAGGCTGGGTGTGGCCCTGCTCTGCCCGTGGTGGCTGTGACCCCCCCTTCTCCATGGAGCACCCCTGCACAGGGTCAGTCACGGCCAAGGCTTTATTTCAGCTCTAACAGGGCTCTGAGCTGTACTTGTGCCTCTGTCTGCAAGGCACAAATACAGACATGGATCTTCCTGTGCCCCAGCTCCTTCTCCCAGCTCTTGGCCTGGGTCAAGCAAGGCCACTGGGCCAGGGCTGGGTGTTCAGCCAGACTCAAGGCTAAGCCAGGCTCCATTGTAAAGCCTGTGTCCCCTCATCTCCTCTTTAACATTTATGCCCAGACTGTAGAGGTTGGAAATATTTCCAATCAATAAAATAGTTTGATGAGAGCAATCAATAAAACATTATAAAAAGCAGTTAAAAATAGAGGAGAGATCCACTGGCTGTAAAGCCCCAGTGCTGTGTGCAGGCTCTCCAGACACAGAGCATGAACTGCTGGTGGTTTCCAAAATCCACCTTTCCTATGGGGTGAGGAAGAGGAGCATCTCCTGGGAAGAGGAGCAGCCCTGGGATGGGCTCTAAGGGCAGCAGTGGCACATCCAGGCTCTCTTCTAAGAACCACAACCACTGGAAAAACTTCCTGGTCATGGGTCTAGAACAGATTGTGCAGAGGCTCATGGTCCCCAAAGCATCCCAGCGCTTCAGCACCTTCCTGCTGGGGTGGCAGGGCAGTGCAGAGCTGTTGCTGGGCTCTGAGGGGCTGCTTGGACATGAGGGAGAGGTGCTGGGGTGCCAGGGCAGCAGCAGGAAGGGTGTCTGTGCCAGCTGAGTGTCTGTGCTGGGCCAGCAGCAGGGCCAGCCTGGTGCCACGTGAGCACTGAGCGCTGCAGGTAACCCAGGCGGTGTTCCATGCCAAAAGCATGAAGCTATTCAGGATCTGGCCGGCCTTTCCATCCTTTTAATCTGGAGGAAGTGGTAAAAAAACCTCAGAGGCCCAAAGCAGGGAAGATCAGAGTGCTTTGCAGAGCCTGTGTGCTCACTAAAGCCACATACATTGTTTTTCTTTTGTTTAACTAAAGCCCAGGAAATGTAAACTGTGATGGTTCTGCAAGGAGGAAGCTGTAGCACAGATCACTTCCTTGGCAAAGGCAATTACAGGTATTTGTGGTTTTTGTGTGGTCTGCAGCTGTCAGTGTGACCACTGGGCACTGGCTGTCCCTGTGCCCTGCTCACACTGACTCCTGTGGCAGCAGTGACGTGTGTGGTGCCAAGGAACAGGCACACAAAGGTTAAACCCCACAATGCTGGCTGCTCTTGGAGAGAATTTAATTCAGCAGCTCAAAGCCAGGTACCACACAAGCCAGGAGGAGAGCTGGGTGAGAGGTGCTGGAGGGAGGGGAATGGGAAGCTGAGGATGTGGATTTGCAGGGGCTGGAATGGCAAATGAATGGTTAAACAGAAAACCAAGCAGCTGCTGTGCTGTACCTGAGCCTGGTGCTGGGGGCACCACAGTGAGCAGCAGCTTGGCTGGGGAGGCACTGACTGCACCCTCTGTCCTGTCCTGGGCCAGTCCAGCTCAGGAACTGCTGACTCCAGAGCAGTTCCCACACATCCCTCATTGCACCGACCACTTCTGCTGTGACTGATTTACCCAGGGACCAAATTTTGTCCAGCAAACCATCTGAACTTTGTGAAAGACTGATTCTTTCTTCCCTGTGAGGGTGGTGAGGCCCTGGCACAGGTTGCTCAGGAGCTGTGGCTGCCCCATCCCTGGAAGTGTTCCAGTTGGATGGGACCCTGAGGAACCTGGTCTGAAGGAAGACATCCCTGCCCATAGCAGGGGTCTGGAACAGGATGATGGCTGAAGTCTGTGATTCTGTGGTAAGAACTGGGGCTGAGCTCTCCCACGCCACTTGAGCCCTGGGTGAGACGAGGGGCAGCTGCTGCCCTTGCGAGACAAGCAGGGTTGGGCTGTGGGCTACCAGGGGTGGAGGAGATGGCTTCTCCTTTATTCCCAGGGTCTTGTGCCAGGGGCCCGGTGCTGCTCAGACAGCAGCAGAGCCTGCAGAGGGCAGAACTGGAACCAGCCTTTATTTCTGTGGGAATCACTGAAGTCTCTTGGCAGGGGGAATGCCTCACCTGTCTCAGTGCTCCCCGTGGATTAAAGCTCCTGGTGTTAGATGTGTGTATTTATGTTACAGTGCTTGGCTCTACAGGAGCATTGTAAATCTGAGCCTTTCCCTGTCATCCCCACTCGCCTTGATTTTAGAGCACTTGGTGGTACCTGGAGTATTTAACAGCACCTGGCTCTGACTAATGGTTACAGGAGCATATAAGATAGAAAGATTAGCAGCTCAGCTGTCTGATTAATATGTAAATGTACCCAGATATGTGTGAGGGCTCTTAATGAAGTAGCTCACACTTCTGCCTCTGTATATCAAAGGTGATTGATGGGAAAGTACTTCAGGTGCCTGCTGGAAAGTGTAAAAGTTGTTTTTGTCTACATCTTGCCTTCAAAAAATATCTGTAGACCTAGGGCTGAGATTTCCTAAGGGAGGAAAACCAACCCAGCCTGAGTTTAATCTCAACTAATCCAAATTGTTGGCCATGCTCTTGCAGTATCTGTAAATTCTCAGATAGGAATAATCCATCAGGATCTTGTATAACAATCCACATGGTGTCTTAAATAAACCTTCCTTTTGGCTGTAGCCTGCAGCTGACACCTCCTGTAAATTATTTGATGATACTTTATATGAAAGGCCGGAGGCTGAGCTGAATGTTGTGGTGAAGGCAGGAGGCCCCAGCCCCATGGAAGAGGCTCCTGTGCTGCTCCTTCCACCCAGCTCACGTCACATCACAGCCCCAGTGCCAGAGCCTTCTGCTGGGCAACCCGGGGCAGCTGCCTGGATCAGGGGAATCAAATGAAAATGCTGAGGCACCAATGGATGTGTGGAATGCAGGGGTTTCCCTGCTGGAGGAGGAACACCCCCTGAGATCTCAGCCCTGCACCCAGGGCAGGGGCTGTCACTCTCGGGGTGTGCCTGTCACCACTCTGTGCCCTGGTGGGTTCCCTGAGATCACTGTCCTGCGTCATGTTGGGCTCTCATCCCGCCCCTACAAACCATTGTGTGCATTTCAAGATCACTCTACAAAATAAAGCCCATTCTGCTGAAACTGGTGGTGGAGTGGAAATTTTGCAGTGGCAGTGAGACCCGGGGTGCCGCAGCAAGCGGAGCGGAGCGTGGCGCCTGCTGCTCGCTGTGAGAGATCTCTCACAGATAAGGTGTGTCACAGCACCTGGCTGTCAGAGGAGTTCAAAACATTCAAGCCCCGTTACAGCTCTCTTCTGCTGCCTCTTTCTCACTCTCACAGGTATCTGGGGGGCTCAGAGCACACATTGTTTCCACCTCTCTCCAGGCTGTGGGGAAGCCCAGCCTGTCCCCCTGCAGTGAGCCCAGCAGCTCCACCTGGAACGTGTCTCGTGTTGCTCTCCCTTTGTCAGGGTGTCTCAGAGCTGGCTGAGGCTGCAATTACTTTGTCTAAAATTTTCCATGCCTCTAGCCAGGCTTTTTTTTGGTGCTGATTTTAAATAGAGAAGGGATTGGAGCAGTGTGAAGTTTCCTTACAAAAGGTATTTGCTGATGTTCTCTCTGTGAGCAGCAATGTCACCGCAGTCGGTGAGCAAGGGAAGAGGGAGTGAGTGGCAGGGTGGAAAGGCAGCAGGTTGCAGTGCCACCAGCAGCCACATAAACCATGGCCACACACTTGCCATTCCCTGGTTTCAGCTCTGGGGAGGAGCATTTGGGACACAGGTGCCCTTCAGCACTTGCAGGAGAGCCCTGCAGAAGGTGTGAGGGCAGCAGGGTGACCCTGACCAGCCAGGGCAGGGCTGTCAGGGGGGGTGCAGCCCCTGGCCCCCATCTGGGCATTGCTTCTCCATAAATAAACACTACTGCTGGCTCTGAAGGGTTTTTTCCTACCATCAGATTTATTGGCAATCATTCACATAATTCTTCCCCTAGCTGCAGCAACCTGGGTGCACACTCTGGCATTTTCAAGTGTAGCTTCTTATTTCCTTCCAGTTCCTCTGGTGCAGGAGAATCACCTCCCTGGAAGCACTGGCTCAGATAATGGTTTATTTTATTCCTGATGACAAATCAGTTCACAATAATTATTTGGCTGATGTTTAAAGCTTTCAGTGTAAATCAATGCAATTAAAAAGAAAATAATACTCCATAACTCATACAGATAAAGATATTTGTCGATGGCTAATGTTTCAGAAGAAAGTTTTATATGGGAATTGTTCAGTCCCTGTGGCACCAGTGTCCAGCTAATGATGCTGAACTGGGACTGTAACTGGGACTGTTTTCTCTGTGTTTCATGGCTGCCATGTGTGTGGGACCCCAGCACCACCTGAAATGCTGAGGGGCTCAGAGTTCCCTCTCCTGATTCTTCATGACAGCAGAAAGAGTTGGTGACTTCAGCATCTTGTTCCAGACTTCCACAACGCTTCTGCTGTGAGTTCCCTGCTCTGCCTTCTCTTCCCACCCTCCCATAAAGGTAGGTAGGAGAGTAAATCAATGGACATTTGGTTTTGTTTCCTGTGAGTCTGTTCTTCAGCTGGAAGATATGTCAAAGACTGAATTCATGATTTATGGCTTTAACACCTTCATGTAGGTATCTTCATGCCTATTATAGCAAAACTGTATTGCCAAGGCTGCAGAGAAGACCACCACACCCTGAACAGGCCTTCTGCCTGAGGCCATGAACTGCTCACTGATGGAGATAAGAAAGGAAACTCAGGTCTGGGGAGAGAAGACCTTCACAGAGGGATCAAGCTTAGCACCTTCAGGGTAGAGACCACAGCTTGCTTTCCCTCTCTCCCTCTTTTGCTATTAAGTAAAGTATATCAATTTTTGACACCAACATCTAACCTCATTTAGTTTTGATCACATTTTTGGGTATATTTTGAACCTTTCTGGGTCCAAACAATTTTATTCACAGAGGCTTAGCTTCCTTTGGTCTTCTGTGTTAAACCAGTTTGTAAACAAATATTTAAGGGTTCACAAAGTACTGAAGAGTCAAAAAGCTTTGATCTCCCAGGCAGACTGGGGAAAAACACAGGGAAATATCCAGCCCTTCTTTGACAGACTGAGGAAGGGGACTGGTCCATCAATCCCTCACTGTTTGTAGCAGGTGGGAGACACCCAGAGTGGGCTTTCCTTCCTGCCCGAGCTGGCTTTGTGTCACACCTCCCCTTCTTGGAGCTGTCCCTCCCTGTCAGGCTCTGGGCTCCCCTGGGCACCTGCTCTCTCCCACTCAGCCCCCAGCAGGAGAAGGAGGAGGAACTTCACTGGGCTGGGAGGGAAGGACCATGGCTGGTGGGCTCAGGCCGTCCTGGAAGATTGGCAGTCTGGGTTCTGACTTCTGTGACAAAATTATTAATAGAATTTTACCCAGTGACTGTTTGGTGGGTTTGAAAGGTAAATATTCTCAGTGTAGAGTGAAATTTAGGAACTGCAGAAAATTGGGTCACTCCAGGGTCACTCCCTTACAAAATGATATTGTAGCTCACAGGCCTAATATATATCTATATTTACACACATATTTATATATATTAAAATATGTATATCGTATATATTCACTTTGCTGTCATGCAGCAAGTTACTCATATATTAATAATTACTAACAACACAGATCCTAGATCTGGGTGAATATCCAAAGTTTCTGCAGATCAGTTTTGTTTTAAGACTTCAAATCCTTTGATTCTACGTTATAAAAACAGACCTAAAATTATTCAAGAGAAATCCAGTATTTCAAAGCTATGTTTTTTAATGTGACAATGCATTAAAATTTGGTCACTATGCAGAGTCAGCCTGTGTCCCTTGCTAAGGGACAGTGCTGTGGGTGTGCACTGCAGAGTCCTAAAGCGACATCATGATGAGTTCAGCTTCACCCTGTAATTTGCATTCAGCTGTTTACAGCTCTATCTGGGTCTTTTGTGGTAGTTGATATTTTTTTTCTTTTCCAATTCTAAACCAATAGAAAGCCTTTTAATGGCAGTAAGTGTACAGCTGATCTGGCATTTTCAAGCAGCAACTTATGTTGTCTCTCAGCAGCTTTAATTCCAGCCCCGAGGCAGGAGAAGGGCTCAGGGCAGGGAAGCTGATG